>NC_044031.1:288610957-288921445 GCF_901765095.1 Microcaecilia unicolor | reverse complement strand
TGCCAGACAATCGGATTGTCAAGCTTCAGGCTCAGGTGGACCAGTTCCTAGTAGCCTCTCCTCTTCGGGCTTGGGACTATGTGCAGCTGTTGGGCTCTATGACGGCCATGATGGAAGTAGTGCCCTGGGCCAGGGCTCATATGAGACCACTACAACAATCTCTGCTGCAGCGCTGGACTCCGATGTCGGAGGATTATGCTGTGCGCCTTCCCTTGGACCCAGCAGTGCGCAAGGCGCTGAGCTGGTGGATGCAGACAGACAAGTTGTCTGCGGGAATGCCTCTGGTGACCCCGGAGTGGATTGTCGTCACGACGGACGCCTCTTTGTCGGGCTGGGGAGCCCACTGCTTGGGAAGGACAGCGCAGGGGCTCTGGTCTCCTGCAGAGGCAAAGTGGTCTATCAACCTCCTGGAACTCAGAGCCATTCGGTTGGCGCTTTTGGAGTTCATCCCGGTACTGGTGTTGAAGCCGGTACGGGTCCTGTCGGACAATGCCACGGCTGTGGCCTATGTCAACCGCCAGGGAGGTACCAAGAGCGCCCCTCTAGCCAAGGAGGCTATGAATCTATGCCAGTGGGCAGAAGCGAACCTGGAGCAGCTGTCAGCGGCCCACATTGCCGGAGTCATGAATGTCAAGGCGGACTTTCTCAGTCGCCATACCTTGGAGCCCGGAGAGTGGCAGCTATCTGCTCAGGCGTTCTTGGACATCACGAAGCACTGGGGCCAGCCGAGCCTAGATCTGATGGCGTCATCGGCCAATTGCCAAGTGCCGCGCTTTTTCAGCAGAGGACGGGACCTCGATCCCTGGGAGTAGATGCTCTTCTCCAACAGTGGCCGACTCAAGAGCTTCTCTATGTGTTCCCGCCCTGGCCCATGTTGGGCAGGGTGCTAGACCGGGTGGCAAAGCATCCCGGCAGGGTAATCCTGGTGGGTCCGGATTGGCCCAGACGTCCCTGGTATGCGGACTTGATCAGGCTCTCAGTCGACGATCCTCTGCGGCTGCCAGTGGAGCAGGGCCTGTTACATCAGGGTCCCGTGGTGATGGAGGATCCCTCCCCCTTTGGTCTTACGGCCTGGCTATTGAGCGGCAGCGTCTGAGAAAGAAGGGCTTCTCAGACAAGATCATCGCCACTATGCTGAGAGCGAGGAAGCGCTCTACTTCTACTGCTTACGCCAGGGTTTGGCGTATATTTGCAGCGTGGTGTGAAGCAGGCTCACTTTCTCCCTTCACTGCTCCAATTTCTTCAGTGTTGGCGTTCCTGCAAGAAGGTCTGGAGAAAGGCCTGTCGCTCAGTTCCCTTAAAGTCCAGGTAGCGGCTCTGGCTTGCTTCAGGGGCCGCCTGAAGGGTGCTTCCCTGGCTTCGCAGCCAGATGTGGTGCGCTTTCTCAAGGGAGTTAATCACCTGCGCCCTCCTCTGCACTCAGTGGTGCCTGCGTGGAATCTCAACCTGGTGCTAAGAGCATTGCAGAAGCCGCCTTTTGAACCCTTGTCGAGGGCATCTCTGAAAGACCTGACGTTGAAAGCAGTCTTTTTGGTGGCTATCACTTCAGCCAGAAGAGTTTCCGAGCTCCAGGCGCTCTCATGTCGAGAGCCCTTTCTGCAGTTCACTGAGGCAGGAGTGACTATTCGCACAGTGCCTTCCTTCCTGCCCAAGATTGTTTCTCGCTTCCATGTGAATCAGCAGCTCTGTCTCCCTTCCTTTCGTAGGGAGGACTACCCAGAGGAGTACTCTGCTCTTAAATATCTGGATGTGAGACGAGTCATCATCAGATACTTGGAAGTGACCAATGAGTTCCGGAAATCGGATCATCTGTTTGTCCTGTTTGCAGGTCCTCGTAAGGGTCTGCAGGCTGCTAAGCCTACAGTGGCAAGATGGGTCAAGGAAGCCATTGCAGCGGCTTATGTGGCCGCGGGGAAGGTGCCGCCTATCCAGCTGAAGGCTCACTCCACTAGAGCTCAGGCGGCCTCGATGGCAGAGGCCGGGTCCGTCTCCTTGGAAGAGATATGCAAGGCGGCAACTTGGGCTTCGGCTCATACATTCTCCAAGCATTACCGCTTGACTGTGGCTGCACGGGCGGAGGCCCGGTTTGGAGCTTCAGTGTTGAGGTCAGGGATTTCAATGTCCCGCCCTGGGTGAGTACTGCTTCGGTACATCCCACCAGTCTATGGATTGATCAGCTTGATGATATGGAAGGTAAAATTATGTATCATACCTGATAATTTTCTTTCCATTAATCATAGCTGATCAATCCATAGCCCCTCCCAGATATCTGTACTGTTTTTATTCTGGTTGCATTTCAGGTTCAAGTTTAGTCTTCAGTTACTTCAGAAAGACTTCGTGTTCAAGTTTTTTCTCTTGGATTCTTCAAGAGTTGAGACGAGTTTGTGTTACAGTGAGCTGCTGCATTCCTCTCCCCTCCGTTTTACGGGGCTGGATTGAGATTTAAATTCTGCCGGCACTCCCTCCCGCTTCGTGCGGCTGTAGGGCAGCTTTGTACCCCTCCCGCTTCGGCGGTGTTAGGGTCAGTCAGCTCCTCCCGCGGTTGCGGTTGCAGGATAAGCCAGATCCCCCCGCATCGGTGGGTGTGGTGTCCCTCCCCCGCTCCGCGGGGATGAGCTGGACGGATTCCCCTCCCCCACTTGTGTGGGGATGAGCTGGGTTAATTCCCCTCCCCCGTTTCGGCGGTGGTGAGCTGGGCAGAGTGTCCCTTCGTGGGTGTAATTCTCTAAGTGCTGAGTCCTGCGGATGGAGCTTTGATATTGACATACTGAGGAGTTTCCGGCAGCACATGACCACATATAGGGAGGCAAAAGTTTGCTCTCTATCTCCACCTGCTGGTAGATGGACACAACCCACCAGTCTATGGATTGATCAGCTATGATTAATGGAAAGAAAATTATCAGGTATGATACATAATTTTACCATAGCACCCCTTCCCCCTCCCCCCATTTCTGGCCACCTAATTGGAATTTTCACATTAGTTGCTTAACACAGCAATTAAGAAGGCTGTTAATGTGGCTAGTTAATTTTTAATGTGGCACCGTGTTAGTAAATACGCTTTAAAATCCTCATTAAATCTCTGAAGTGAATTAGTAAATAGGACCAATCAGGTCAATTGCTGTGTTTTCCACTAAAAGTGTGATATCAGTTATTAAGGTGTCCCCTCTAACTTCAGCTCAGACTATAGCTAATTAAAACCCTGCTGACTGATTCTAATGACTGTTCTGGTGTTTGTGTAAATGAGGAGTGCGGCTGGCCAGGCTGTGTGAACATGTCTGTTACTCTACCCTGATTAAAAAAGTAGAAATATTAGTGTGAGATGAAGCCTGGTAGGATGGAAGTTGTGAGATTAGGGGAATTTGTGAGTTTATTTTATTTTTGTTACATTTGTACCCTGCGCTTTCCCACTCATGACAGGCTCAATGTGGCTTACATGGGGCAATGGAGGGTTAAGTGACTTACCCAGAGTCACAAGGAGCTGCCTGTGCCTGAAATGGGAATCAAACTCAGTTCCTCAGGACCAAAGTCCACCACCCTAACCACTAGGCCACTCCTCCTATCTCTGTGTTGGCTGTGCTGGCTGTGATTATTATACTATGTTCTGTTGTTGTTGTTTTTGGTTTTGGTTTTTTTTTCCCCTTTATTATTATGCTGTGTTGGAGGGATTTTGAGTTTGGTGCTGATTAAGGGGTTGTACTGATGACCAGGAGATTGTGAGTGCTAAACTGGAGCTGTGGCAGGAAGTATTCCTGTCAATAAGGAAGACCCATGAACAATGCATAGGAAAGGTCCACAGGTAGGTTCTCGCAGGAGGCAACCTCCTGGGTCCAGGAGAATATAGGCTTTCCACCTGTAGTGGCCATTTTCCTTTTGGGTTGAGCCCTCCAGTGATGGAAGCCACAAGATTTTAGCCTCCCAAACCCACAACTTGAGGTGGAGTACAGGATTCTAGGAGAACCCCGAAAGGAGTGGAAACAGGAGCAAGGGACAGTCACCAAAAAGGAACAATGTGAAAGAAAAGCCAGGGACCAGCAGGGGCTGGTACAGATCAAGGAATCTTCTAGCAAGGAGAATAAGAGTCCATAATGTAGTAAGACAGCCAAAGCACAAGGCAGTCTAATCAACAACAATGAAACCAAACAGTGACATAGTTTAAATAGGAGGGGCATAATCGAACGGCGCCGGCCAAATAGATGGCCGGCCATCTATTTGGCCGGCGCCATAAAGAGCAGTCCCGAACTGTATTATCGAAAAAGATGGCCGGCCATCTTTCATTTTGATAATACGATTGGGGCCGGCCAAATGTCAGAGATGGCCGGGTTTGAGATGGCCGGCATCAGTTTTCACCGATAATGGAAACTAATGCCGGCGATCTCATTCCCGGCCAAATCCAAGGCATTTGATCGTGGGAGAAGCCAGCATTTGTAAGTCACTGGTCCCCCTGACATGCCAGGACACCAATCGGGCGCACTAGGGGGCACTGCAGTGGACTTCAAAAATAGCTCCCAGGTGCATAGCTCCCTTACCTTGGGTGCTGAGCCCCCCCCAAATCCCCCCAAAACCCACTCCCCACAACTGTACACCACTACCATAGATAGCCCTTAGGGATGAAGGGGGGCACCTACATGTGGGACAGTGGGTTTGGGTTTTTTTTTGAAGGTTCCCATTTACCACCACAAGTGTAACAGGTGGGGGGGGATGGGCCTGGGTCCACCTGCCTGAAGTGCACTGCACCCACTAAATACTGCTCCAGGGACTTGCATACTGCTGTCAGGGAGCTGGGTATGACATTTGAGCTGGCATAGAGGCTGGCAAAAAATATATATATATATTTTTTTTTTAGGGTGGGAGGGGGTTGGTGACCACTGGGTGAGTAAGGGGAGGTCATCCCCGATTCCCTCTGGTGGTCATCTGGTCAGTTGGGGCATCTTTTTGAAGCTTGGTCCTGAAAAAAAGAGACCAAATGAAGCCGGTGAAATGCTCATCAGGGCCGGCTTTCTTTTTTCCATTATCGGGCAAAGCCAGCCATCTCAAACCAGGCCCCCGTCCCGTCTTCACTACCCTACCAAAATGCCTCCTTGAAGTTTGGCCGGCTCCACAACGGAAAGCAGTTAGCGCCGGCCAAAATTGGCTTTCGATTATACCAATTTGGCCGGGTTCAGCAGATCGCCGGCCATCTCCGGATTTGTGTCGGAAGATGGCCGGCGATCTCCTTCGAAAATAAGCTGGATAGGTATCCAAACTGCAACAAGGTGATCTCTGGCAGGAAACAACAGCCATGGGGTACATAAGAATGATCAAACTGCCTGGTGAGACACACTGATACCCACTGGTAAGAGGACAGAAATTCACCCCAGCAAAACTCTTCCAGGAGTTGAGCCCCTTGCAGACTGGCAGTAGAACCTCACAGGATTGTGAGTTCTGCCCTAGACTGTCAATGCTGTGCTGTGTTAGGCTGTGGAGGTTTTTTTTCTTTTTTGAATTGTTATTTCTGAGTTGGCTATGGTTGCCAAATGGATCCAGATTTGCCAGGCAGGTTGATCCAGTCATTGCACATAGGCCTTTGTAGTTTTGCTTTTCTTAGGGCATGCAATGGGGAAATCAGAACTATGAGCCTCAGCGTGCAATAGGGTAAACCCAGCACTGGATCAACCCTTTCAAGAGAATCTGGATCCAGTTGTGAATTAACTTGAAAAGTCATCTGTAGCCTTGAAAAAACAGGTAAATGTTGACTTTTAGTAAATAATTTTAATTCTCTCATGGGTTATTCACAGTAACCACAAAAAAAAACCTTAATTATCTAGAAAATAAACACTAAATTTACAATTAATTAACACCTAAAACCAGAAGTCCTATGTAATACATCATCTGTTATCTTAATTTTTTTTTTTTTTGTTACATTTGTACCCCGCGCTTTCCCACTCATGGCAGGCTCAATGCGGCTTACATGGGGCAATGGAGGATTAGGTGACTTGCCCAGAGCCACAAGGAGCTGCCTGTGCCTGAAGTGGGAATCAAACTCAGTTCCTCAGGACCAAAGTCCACCACCCTAACCACCAATCCCATATAACATGTTCTGAACGGGTTACAAGAATATCTAGTCATAACCAGGAAGAGATGTAATAAAACATAACTAAGCTGTAAAATTAATTAGTAATAAGATTCTTAGTAAAAAAAAGTTTTCAGCATGCAATGAAACAATACGCAAATAGATATTGTTCTGATAAATAAAGGAAGATTATTCCATTCCCTTACAGCGATGAACAAAACAGATCTATCTAATAACCATTTATAACATCACCCTAACCAGCCATGGGTTGCAGTATAAAGACAGGACTGTGTTTTATGTGGTTCCCCTGGCCGGTTAAGTGCTGAGTATTGGCCCTAATTTTCAGCTGCAAAAACCAGTTAATTGCTGCTGAAAATTAGCAGATAGCCCAAACAAGTGATTTAACCAGTCAGTGACCATTTCTGGCTAGATAAATCATTTTCAATATATACCAAAACATGTAATATGTCTCTTTAATAAAACTACAGCCTTATTTTGTTACAATGTTATTGTTATTGGAAATATGTGAGGGTAACCTGGAGGGGCATAATCGAACAGCGCCGGCCATCTATATGGGTGACCATCTATATGGCCGGTGCCGCAAAGAGCGGTCCCGAACTGTATTATCGAAAAAGATGGCCAGCCATCTTTCGTTTCGATAATACGGTTGGGGCTGGCCAAATGTCAGAGATAACAGAAACCGATGCCAGCCATCTCAAACCCGGCCAAATCCAAGGCATTCGGTTGTGGGAGGGGCCAGCATTTGTAGTGCACTGATCCCCCTGACATGCCAGGACACCAACCGGGCACCCTAGGGGGCACTGCAGTGGACTTCACAAATTGCTCCCAGGTGCATACCTCCCTTACCTTGTGTGCTGAGCCCCCCAAATCCCCCCCCAAAACCCACTCCCCACAACTGTACACCACTACCATAGCCCTTAGGGATGAAGGGGGGCACCTACATGTGGGTACAGTGGGTTTTGGGGGGGGGGGGTTGGAGGGCTCCCATTTACCACCACAAATGTAACAGGTAGGGGGGATGGGCCTGGGTCCACCTGCCTGAAGTGCACTGCACCCACTAAAAACTGTTCCAGGGACCTGCATACTGCTGTCATGGAGCTAGGTATGACATTTGAGGCTGGCATAGAGGCTGGGAAAAAAATGTTTTTTAATTTTTTTTGGTGGGAGGGGGTTCGTGACCACTGGGGGAGTAAGGGGAGGTGATCCCCGATTACCTCTGGTGGTCATCTGCTCAGTTGGGGCACTTTTTTGAGGCTTGGTCCTAAAAATAAATTGGCCAAGTTAAGCCGGCAAAATGTTCCTCAGAGCCGGCCTTCTTTTTTCTATTATCGGCTGAAGCTGGCCATGTCTTAACAACGCCCCCATCCCGCCCCTGTCCCGCCTTCCATACCCTGCGGAAACGCCCCCTTTAACTTTGGCCGGCTCTGCAACAGAAAGCAGTTGGAGCCGGCCAAAATCGCCTTTCGATTATACCGATTTGGCTGGGTTCAGGAGATGGCCGGCCATCTCCCGATTTGTGTTGGAAGATGGCCAGCGATCTCCTTCGAAAATAAGCAGGCTGGTGATATTAGGTTTATATTCTATTTTATTGTCATGTGTTTGTGTTTATATAAATTTTAAAAAGAAAACATTGAAAAAATAATTTATGAAAGTAATTTTCATAGGATGTAAAAGGAACTGCTGGTTTCAAGAAGGAGTAAATATATTTGAGTCTGAAAGGCTACTGGAGGAGAATAAAGATCATATATCTATTTGTGTGAATAATTGTGCCCTACTGCAAGGGTAGAGGGAGGGTTGATGATAAGGCCTCACACTCACCTTTGCATGCTCTCTCAATTTCTTTGTTGGATTATGCAGCCATGTATCTTACAAAAATGCAGCAGTGAGGCTGCTGGATAAGGCGTGCCTTAGGAATCATGTTATCATTTTGTTTATAAAATTTCATTGGTTGCCAGCCAGTTAGGTTTGGTATTGAATTTAAGATCTTGGTACTAGCTCACAGGGCAGTTTATGACTGCATTCCCTCTTACTTGTCTTCAGTGTCTGTTTTATATATATACCTGCTAGCTCTCTTAGATGATTATCGGATGGTTATTCTACATATTTTTAAGGCCTGACTAGCCGCTACGAAAGACTAAGCTTTGGTTGAACCTGAAAATGGAATGGGTTATACTTGCATGGAGTAAAGAACTTTCTTTGCAGAAATTTAAGAGAATGTCAAAACCTCATTTTTGCAGGTTAGCTTTGGGCTGTCTGATTTGTAAGATACGTGGAGGAGAATTTTCAATATGATCTTCAAACGGCAAAAAATAAATAAATAAAAGTTTAACGGAAAATGTTTAAAAACGTAAGTTCATAATGGTAGAAATAAATAAATATGTTCCCATATTCGAAAATAAAACAAAAAATGTTTAGAAAGAGGACACACTGTAAATGTTATAGACAGTTTGAGAAAAACATTTCCTCTAATCAGAAATACCCTACGCAAAATGTGCAACAGCGGTACTGGTCCTTGCATCGAGAAAACGTCCATGGCAACAGCAGCATGTTCTCGTCACGTGCTAAAAGAGCATATATACCTCCTGTACATAGTAGAATGTTTCATAATGTGGCTAGTCATTTCTCTTTGTTAAGCCTGAGCCCACTTACCATCAAAAATTTGACAAGTTCAGATTCTATCAGAGTAGTCCTATTAGGAATAATGATGGTAGAGGTTAAAAAATACTGTAAGGAGCTCATTTTCAAAAGAGAAAAAACATCCAAAAAGTGGCATAAATCTGCATTTAGATGTTTTTTTTTTTTCACAAAAACATCCAAATTGGTACTTTCAAAACCAATTTTTAGATGTTTTTCTGTGAAGTCCGTCAGAAGTGCATTCAAATCATAAGGGGGAGGGGGTGTTGGGGGCATGTTAAAGGTGGGATCTGGATGTTTTTCTGCCATAATGGAACAAAACAAAAGTGTCCAGGACTAAAACTAAGACGTTTTGAGCTAGACCTGTTTTTATAACGAATAAGGCACAAAAGAGTGTCCTAAATGGCCAGATGGTCACTGAAGGGAATCAGGGGTGACCCCCCCCCAATACCCCTCCAGTAGTCACTGACCCCCCCCCCCCCTCACCTCCACAAATGTGAATACAAATATAATTTAGCAGCTTCTATGATAACCTCAGATGTTAGAGTCAGGTCTATTAGAGCAGCATACAGGTCCCTGGAGTAGTACATTGGTCAGTGCAGTGCATCATGGTGTAGGGGACTCTGGTCCCTATCTCTCTCTACCTGTCACATTTGTGGGGGAAACTATAAGCCCTCCAAAACGCACCCAAAACCCACTGTACCCACATATAGGTGTCCCCTTCACCCATAAGGGCTATTTTAGTGGTGTACAGTTATGGGCAGTGGGTTTTAGGTGAGTTTTTGGGGGGCTCTGCAGCCAAGATAAGAGAGCAATGGTGAGATGTGTACCCGGGAACGTGTTTTTGAAGTCCACTGCAGTGCTCCCTAGGGTGCCCCATTTATTTCCTAGGATGTCTGGGAGACCAGTCTACTAAAAAAAATTCTAGCCCCTCCTACATCCTCATGGCTTGATTTTCTACGTTTTTCACTTGGATGGTTTTTTTGGTTGTTGTTGGTTTTTTAATGGTCCACAAAACAAAACGTCCAAACACAAAACCTTGCTAAAAAAAACAGTGTTTTCGAAAACAAAAGATAGATGTTTTTCTTTTTTGAAAATGAACTTCTTTCCTATTCATATTTTGGACGTTTTTTGCAAAACGTGCAAAGTTGGACTTAGACGTCATATCGAAAATGCCCCTCTAAGTTATGCACAGCTCTGCTGCATTTACATGTCCACAGTTACTACAGATCAACGTCTGGTGTAACCGGGGGTGCATAGATATCAGCATACTGAGACTGGGCTATGCCAGTATTCTATACCTAACCTATGTACTCAGGTGAAGTTATACAATCGGCTCTTACTTTGCATCTTTGGGGTGCCTAGATGGAGTCACCCAGTTGTAGAATTGCCGTCTGCATGTATTTCTTCTGTGTTTTACTCTTTGTGCTCTCAATAATCTAGTTTTGTCTTTTTATGCCAATTAGCAATGCTTTTCAATTCATTTTTAATTAAGAAAAGTATGTACACAGTGGCGCCTATGATTTCAATTGCCACTAACAAGCTTATTAAAGCTTATTTTAGTTGTTTGTAAACAAATAAATAAGTATTTTCTGTTCCCTGGCATCTGCAGAACATATTCATTTTCCTAGTCCTCCTGGTTCCCCCCCCCCCCCCCCCATTTCTTATCTGAGCATACATTTTCTGCCTTTGAACAGTGGCACAGTTGGGCATACCAGTTAAAGGAAACTAAATAACTTAACTGATTCACTTTAACTACAGTGGTGGAAATAAGTATTTGATCCCTTGCTGATTTTGTAAGTTTGCCCACTGACAAAGACATGAGCAGCCCATAATTGAAGGGTAGGTTATTGGTAACAGTGAGAGATAGCACATCACAAATTAAATCCGGAAAATCACATTGTGGAAAGTATATGAATTTATTTGCATTCTGCAGAGGGAAATAAGTATTTAATCCCTCTGGCAAACAAGACCTAATACTTGGTGGCAAAACCCTTGTTGGCAAGCACAGCGGTCAGACGTCTTCTGTAGTTGATGATGAGGTTTGCACACATGTCAGGAGGAATTTTGGTCCACTCCTCTTTGCAGATCATCTCTAAATCATTAAGAGTTCTGGGCTGTCGCTTGGCAACTCGCAGCTTCAGCTCCCTCCATAAGTTTTCAATGGGATTAAGGTCTGGTGACTGGCTAGGCCACTCCATGACCCTAATGTGCTTCTTCCTGAGCCACTCCTTTGTTGCCTTGGCTGTATGTTTTGGGTCATTGTCGTGCTGGAAGACCCAGCCACGACCCATTTTTAAGGCCCTGGCGGAGGGAAGGAGGTTGTCACTCAGAATTGTACGGTACATGGCCCCATCCATTCTCCCATTGATGCGGTGAAGTAGTCCTGTGCCCTTAGCAGAGAAACACCCCCAAAACATAACATTTCCACCTCCATGCTTGACAGTGGGGACGGTGTTCTTTGGGTCATAGGCAGCATTTCTCTTCCTCCAAACACGGCGAGTTGAGTTCATGCCAAAGAGCTCAATTTTTGTCTCATCTGACCACAGTACCTTCTCCCAATCACTCTCGGCATCATCCAGGTGTTCACTGGCAAACTTCAGACGGGCCGTCACATGTGCCTTCCGGAGCAGGGGGACCTTGCGGGCACTGCAGGATTGCAATCCGTTATGTCGTAATGTGTTACCAATGGTTTTCGTGGTGACAGTGGTCCCAGCTGCCTTGAGATCATTGACAAGTTCCCCCCTTGTAGTTGTAGACTGATTTCTAACCTTCCTCATGATCAAGGATACCCCACGAGGTGAGATTTTGCGTGGAGCCCCAGATCTTTGTCGATTGACAGTCATTTTGTACTTCTTCCATTTTCTTACTATGGCACCAACAGTTGTCTCCTTCTCGCCCAGCGTCTTACTGATGGTTTTGTAGCCCATTCCAGCCTTGTGCAGGTGTATGATCTTGTCCCTGACATCCTTAGACAGCTCCTTGCTCTTGGCCATTTTGTAGAGGTTAGAGTCTGACTGATTCACTGAGTCTGTGGACAGGTGTCTTTCATACAGGTGACCATTGCCGACAGCTGTCTGTCATGCAGGTAACGAGTTGATTTGGAGCATCTACCTGGTCTGTAGGGGCCAGATCTCTTACTGGTTGGTGGGGGATCAAATACTTATTTCCCTCTGCAGAATGCAAATAAATTCATATACTTTCCACAATGTGATTTTCCGGATTTAATTTGTGATGTGCTATCTCTCACTGTTACCAATAACCTACCCTTCAATTATGGGCTGCTCATGTCTTTGTCAGTGGGCAAACTTACAAAATCAGCAAGGGATCAAATACTTATTTCCACCACTGTAAATTATTAAAAATAAGTAAATAATCAGCTGCTGGTCAAAGTTATTCAGTTGACTTTATAATAGGTATTTGCCCTGACCAAATTGAGGTGCCCTTTTACAAAGCAGCAGTAAGCCCACCATGGACTTACTGTGTGCCAATCTGGAGTTACCGCTGGCCCAATATGGGTGCCATCTGTAATTCCACCCCCCAGCATGAGGCATTTGTGGCGCTAGCAGAAATATTTTTTAAAATATTTCCACAGGAGCTAACCTGGCGGTAATCGGGCCATGCTGCGTGCTATCCAGTTACTGCCAGGTTAGCACGGGAGCCTTTACCATCACCTCAATGGATGTCGGTAAGTGCCCCCCATACACACACACACACACACACACATGGCCACGTGGTAAGTGAAATCTTACTGTATAGCCATTTTTTTTTTTTTTTTTTTGGCCTTTTTACCTGCTGCGGTAAAAAGGGCCTCAGTACATGGCAAAAATGGCCTACACCACTGGTGCAGGGCCTCTTTTACAGCAGCTTGGTAAAAGGCCCCCTCAGGGCCACAGTTACTAAGCTATAGCAAAATATATTTCATTTTAACATAGTAAAATCTGCATTCTGCAGTACATGTCTCTGAAATTTGGTACCCCACTATCTGTAGGTTTGTAATTCAAGCAGTAAATTTAATTTATTATTGCTTCAGTCCTGTGCATCTCATGTTCCTGGTTATAGAAAGGCAAGGATAGTGGGTCAAAAGTCAGATTCACTGTCTTCTAAATGAGCTGGTGATGTAGGAAAGAACCCTTCTACTCTTGATCCCCCAAACAGAACCTTTTAAGAAGAAGACTACACTCGACCCCCATCCTTCAATCCTCCAGCACCTACCAGGGGTCTCATTGTTGTCTAGTGAAGTACAGGAGTGATCCCTAGTCACTCCAACCCCATCATCTTGAGTCCCTACTACAGATAGGGATCAAGTTGCCAAATAAAGAAGCCCTCCCACTAAGGGTCTTCCGATGCAATTTGGATTCCAAGAGCCAAAGGAGCAGGAATGACTGAGGATCCCTTCTACACCTTCTCCCCACTAGACACCATGGAGACCCCCAGTAGATTGTAAGGGATTTGGGGTGGGAAGTTTTATAGGGTGGAGAGATTTGGGGAGAGCTCTTCTTGAGTCTTTTCCAGTGAGGCTATCTGGGGGGGGGGGGGGGATCTTGTTTTATATAAGTTCTTGTCAATTGACATGTTCTTGTCGGGGGGGGGGGGGTCACTTGGGTGGGGTCTTTTCAGGAGGGTGTTATCAGGTGGGAGGGTTTATTGGTAGAGGAGGTCCTGTCAGTGGATTCTTGTTGGAGAGATCAAGGGTAAGTGGATTGGTTTCTATACCATTGGCTTCTTTAAAGGGGCTTCTGCGAATGTTGGGCCACATTCTAGTGGCTCATTACCCCCGGTGCTGACGTTATCTTTCATTAATAATGCAGTCTGCAAGGTCAAAAGCCAGCTGATTTATTCATTTTGCCTAATAATAAGCTGTTTTGTATCTCATTAACACTTAACTTGCATCACATTATAAAAACATGGATTAAAGGCAAATAGTGCAGGATTTTGCGATTTAACGTATATTATTTGGCAAAAATCATGCGTTATTCCCTTAAAACATGTTAGTAACTACTCCTCTTTACTTCTTTTTAAGTGGATGTGCTAAATATTGGTACTAACCAGTTAAATTACAAGTGCACCCCCCAGCATGATTCTCATCCCTCCTCCCTTGAACTAGTTAGCCTTTGGCCAGACATCAAATTATTTTGTCAAACATTAACCAGTCTGCAGTCATGAAATTCAAAAGGTGATTTATCCAGTTAAATCCCAAAGTATGCAAACAAATCAGTTGAATAACAGCCCCATGGATAATAAATGTTCTCATAACAAGTAATTGTTTTTACCTTTTAAGAAGCATTAACTCAGTGGGACACTATTGGAAGGATAAAAACTCTTCAAAAACTTCAATGTATTCTGCTTGACCTTCTGCAAACAGACAAATGTTTTCAGTTTCTGTACTCTGTGTACAGAGCATGAGTTTAATAAAACTAAAACAAAATGTGCTTAAGGCAATGTAGGGCCTGTGTACTAAAGGATGATAGAGTTTAGGAGGCAGTTTTTTTGTTTGTTTGTTTGTTTGAAATCTTTTGAAAATAAATACAAAGAGTAAATATACAAGAAATATACAAAGTCCACATAAATGGGGATAGAGAAAATAACAACAACAACAACAACAACAATAAACAACCATGCCTGCAAAAACAACTAATCCCAAAAAAATGTATCAAAATCCTCAATTGATCTGAAGACACTTCTTTATCCACAAGAAGTTGCTCAAGTTGAATGAGATCAAAAAACACATATCACACCTGGATAATTAACCAGGCACTTGCACATTTTATTTATTTATGCATTTGTATCCCACATTTTCCTCCTGTTGGTAGGTTCAATGTGCCTTACATGCTTGTGGAGTAAATTGGTTACAAATTGTATAGAACAAGGTTATGAGTTATATGGAACAATGAGACAAGGTTACAAGTGATATGGAACAACTAGTAAATAAGGCACGTTTCTGACACAAATGAAACGGGCGCTAGCAAGGTTTTCCTCGGAGTGTGTATGTTTCAGAGAGTGTGTGTGAGAGTGAGTGTGTGAGAGAGAGAGAGTGAATGTGCGAGTGTGTGTGTGTGCAACAGAGAGTGAGTGAGTCTGTGTGCGAGTATGTCTGTGAGAGAGAGAGTGTGTGTGTCAGAATGAGAGTGTATGTGTTTGAATGAGAGTGTGTGTGAGTGCGTATGAGACACAGTGAGTGTGAGAGAGTGTGTTTCACACAGATACAGTGTGTGTGTGTGAGAGAGAGTGTGTGTGTGAGACAGAGTGTGAGAGAGTATGTGTGCGATACACAGACACTCTTTGAGACTGAGTGTGTGAGTGACTCTGTGACACATAGAGAGTGAATGTGATACAGTGTGAGACATAGTGTGAGACACTGTGTGAGAGTGTGAGACAGAAAGACAATGACTGTGAGATAGAGATTGTGTGTGTGTGACAGAGATACCTCCCCCCTCCCCTCTGGTCTGAGGATCCCCTCTCCCCTTGTCAGGTCTCAGGACCCCCTTCCCCCTCTGCAGGGCCGGTCTTAGCAAGTGCGGGGCCCTATGCAGACCAATTTGGTGGGGCCCCACCCTAGCCCCGCCTACCCTAGCCCCGCCCCCACCCTAGCTCCATCCCATTGATAAGATTATTCCATTTTTAGAACATTTTTTTATTTACGAAATTTCAAATAAAGACAAATGAAGCTAAACTTGTACAAAAAAACTGATTGAAATAATAAGCACAATGCTATCATGAAACCTCCCCTCCCCAGAAATTATTCAGTTCAAGTCCACTACAATTAGTAGTGGGCCCAAGCCGGGGGTGGATGCCACGCCGGTGGTGGCGGGAGTGGAGTGGCCGAGCCGCGGGAATAGGGATCATCTCAGGCGACTAAAGCGAGCAGCGGCAGAGGTGTGAGCGGAGGCACGAGTGAAGCAGAGTTGAGGCGCTGTGTGGGGTTCCCTTAGGCGCGGGGCCCTATGCGGTCGCCTTGGTCGCCTCTGCCTAAGACCGGCCCTGCCCCTCTACATTCCCCTCCCCTCTGGTCTCAGTACCCCCTGCCCCTCCCCCCTCTACATGGTTGGCAGCACCGTGCAAGTGTGTGTGTGTGAGAGAGAGACTGAGACTGGGTGGGAGTGTGTGTGAGAGAGTGTGTGTGATTGTCCTCTCTCCCCTGCCCCCCTCCACTCTGTTCCCCACCCAGTGATTATCCACTGTCCCCTGCCCCCTTCTGCCACCCAGCGATTATGCTTTGTCCCCTGCCCCCCCTTCAGCCATACAGTGATTCTCCTCTGTCCCCTGCCCCCCCTGCAGCCACCCTGCGATTCTCCCTGTGCACTGCCCCCCCTTGAGCCACAATGCGATTGTCTGTGCCCTGCCCCCCTCCAGCCACCCAGAGATTATCCTGTGTCCCCTGCCCCCCACTTCAGCCACCCAGCGATTATGTTCTCTCCCCTGCCCTCCCTACAGCCACCCAGCGACGAACACATAGAAAAAATGTTCTTCTCATTCCAGCGATGTTCCTCTCCTCCGTGCTGCACTGAAAATAAATGACCCCTGCTGCCTTCTCCTCCTGATCCCTCATGCATCTGCCTGGCAACAGTGCAGCGATCCTTCCTGACGCTCCTCCCTTCTTAGCATACACTTCCCTATGATAGGTGTTCCGCCCTTGACGTCATCCACATTCTCGTTGTCCGTGGTAGTCGCATGATGAGCTCAATGCCGAGGCAAGGAGGGAGGGAGAGAGGAGGGGAATGGTGGCTGACTGTCAACTGCAGAGAGGTTTAAATTTGTAAAGGAAAAGCCGAATTTGCTGGGGAAACCCGCTCTTGTTTTAACACTGGTGTGCCCTCACTCCTCCTCTGTGGCAGAAAGCATGGTAGGTCCTTGCCCAGTTGATCTGCCCCCTTCTGACGCTTATGGACTCTTGCGCTGTGCTGTGATTGGGTGAGGAGATGGATACAGAAGCACGAATGCTTCAAGGTTTTTGTCCACGCTGCCAGCTTCAGAACGTTAGAGGTGCGTTTTATTATATAGGATGAGAGCCTATAGTAGATTTTGCTACAGGTTGTACAGAACTAGGTTACAATTTGTATTGGTCAATGAAATTAACAGATGTGTTTATATTTGTTTCATGTTAGTACATTAAATGTGAATTAGGCGACAGAAGCTTAGGCCAGTTTCTATCCAATGTCATATTCTTGTATTGTTTTTTGGTGTTCTGGTTGGTTAAGTTGGTTCAATGGGAAGGGACTTTCTTAAAACGTGGGCCTTCAGGTGCTTCTGGAAGATTAGATAATTGTCCTTGAATTTTAGG
Organism: Microcaecilia unicolor; assembly: GCF_901765095.1. Taxonomy (NCBI): domain Eukaryota; kingdom Metazoa; phylum Chordata; class Amphibia; order Gymnophiona; family Siphonopidae; genus Microcaecilia; species Microcaecilia unicolor. The sequence continues at coordinate 288,904,460 of NC_044031.1, read as the reverse complement.
TCTTTTGGTAGTGTGTTCCAGAGCTTGGTGCAAACATAGGAGAAGTTGGAAGTGTATGTTGATTTGTATTTAAGGCCTTTGCAACTAGGGCAGTAGATGATTAGGTAAGATCTCACTGATTTATTTGTATTCCGGATGTGTAGGTCTATTAGATTGGTCATTTAGCCCGGTGACATGCCGAAAATTATTCTGTAGGCCAGAAAACAGATCTTGAAGGATATGCATGCCTTGATTGGTAGCCAGTGTAATTTTTTGAGAAAGGATTTAGCGATTTCATACCAGGTTTTTCAGAAAATGAGTCTGACTGCTGTATTTTGTGCTGTTTGTAATTTATTTAAGATTTGGTCTTTGCATCCTGCATAGATTCCATTGAAATAATCCACAGGGTCAGAACCATGGTTTAGATTATGTTGCGAACCTCCAGCCCGTTACATTTATATGTTTGACAGGTCTGGGCTTCTTTTTTTTTTTTTTTTGACAGACTGGACCTGTCAAACAACTTCTGTGGGATGACTGTGCCTTGGGCCCCTATCCAGGCACAATCCTCCCTCATAAATACCCCATGATCAAAGCTAATAGCGTGTATAAATTTGCATGCTATTAGCTTCGATCATAGTGGCACTATTTCCCTGCTAATTTTACAGTGCTGTTTGGAACGACACGGGGAAATTGATCATTGGAGCCATAGTACATAATTCAAGGGGGGGTGTACACATGGGTGGAGCAAGTACAGGACATAGTACTGTAATTTATGTGCATCCCTGCTACATTTATGCGCCTGCACTTATGCCAGCTCTATGACTGGTTTAAATGTGGGTGCATAAATGTTAGCTGGGATGATACGGGGTATGATAGTATTCTACAGTATAATGGGAATTGAGTGCCTTGGTGATGTTATAGAATAGGCTTCCACTGCATGTCCTCAGGGTACCTAAGTGGTGGAGCCCTATTGTAGAATTGCCCTATAGTGTGGATAAATACATCAATTTGCTGAGTTATATGCCTTTAAACGTTCTCCTCCCTTTGCTTGTTAACATAAGTTAATTGGCTTCCTTCTACCAAGAAAGTTCCAGAGGTTCCTTTCGCACTCTTTCTAATGCAGCTGTGGTAACTCTGACATATTCTGCATATTATTAATTTATACATTGGGCATTAAAGGCCAGTGTAATGATGGCATTAACACTGGCAGATAACTTGTGTTAGCATGCTAATCTTCATGCTAGTTAGCACATAAACCCATTAATCCAAGAGTGTCAGACATGCAGCCCATGTGCCTTTTCTAACCTGACAAGTTCCTTTATCTGGTCTTTGTTCTTATCCCTTGATGTTCTGCCCCAGTCTAGATTTCCACAGCTAACTACAGCTGTGACGTGTCAGCAAAATGTTTCTTTGGTGTCACAGTGCAACAGGACAAGACTCTTATTCCCTCCTCCCCAGCCCCCTCTCTCTCCCCCTTCCACTGAGAACTCTCATTTCTGCCTGAAGTCTCTTCTTGTCCACTATCCTGCAGGGATGATCTTTTTCCCCTGCTAAACTCTCCTTCCCCCTCCCTCTTCTACCTCTGATTTCTCTCACTGCCACCACTGGTCCTGATATCCTGGGCCAAGTTATGCCTCAACTGCTGGTGTCTATCAGGACACAGGTCAGAAATAAAATTATTTTATATGTAGCTCTCAATTTTCAATAGCAGTTCAAGGTGAGTTGTTTAGATAAAGTAACTATTTCCCCGAGGCTTTACAACATAAGCAATGGAAGATTAAGTGACGCTACCAAAAGGGCCCAGCAGACTTTTCACAGTGCAAACATCCTTATTAATCACAAATAAAACATGTGAGTAAAATGGTGATAGGTAGGAGAATTGGAAAGAGACTAATGAGGTTGGAAAACAAAGAGACAGAGACACAGAGAGAAACTGGTGGGTTTTTTTTATATAGGAGAGAGAGAGACATTTTGCACATGCTGCTTGATTGGCTACAATATTGTGAAGAATGATTGTCTGCTTACTCCCAGTAACTGCAATATTTGAAGAGGACAAGGACCCCCTGCAACAACAAATGGGCAACATATAACATCCATGGTAGTCTTTCCCAGGAAGGAGGATACTGGACTAGATGGACCATTAACCTGACCCACTATGGCTATTCTTATGTTCGTATATTCTTAATCTAAAGATGCTGCCTAAAAGGAAGTGTATACTTGAATTTTGTGCCCTTTGATTTATGACTATTACTTTCTGGAGTGCTTGTGTTTCTGGGTTTTGGAACAAGTTGTTTTCCTCAATTACTAGTAAATTTGCAGACATATATTCACTTGGTTTTGTTGTTGTTGTTGTTATCATTACATTATTTAGCATTAGTGTTCTTTTTTATTTCTATCTAGTAAAGCAGCTATATGATTCAAAAGATATTCTCTGCTGGTTTAATTTGACTTCAAACATATGATTTCCCAAAGGATTTCATAAAAAATGTTAAAATATAAACACTTTAGTAAGAAGAGTTTTATAGATGTTATAAAATCCCAGTGGTCTGGTCAATTATCTCTCTAGATTTTACTATATACTTTTGCCAATTATTTTAAAATGAATAGAACAGTCTGGATTTAATTTGAATCACTTCCAAACTGAGCTGGGGAGCAGACTGGCATGAATTGAATTTGCCAAGATGACGCTGAGTGTCAGATCAAATCAGCTTGACTCAGCTCATTAAAATCTAAGCCAGTCCTGACTCAGCTTTGAATAATATCTTTGACCCAGCTTTAAAATCAAAACTGTGGTAGTGTAAAGCAGCTTTCAAAAATCATATTATGATAGACTCTACACTACTTATTAAAGGTATAGGCAGAAGGACAAGACAGTGGATAGATGCATACAATTTCAAGACAAAAAACCCAAATGTTCCTCACACAGAATTCAAAAAGAGGAACAGTTCCAGTTTCACTAACAGCAGCCATCTTACATCTCCAGAGGCCTAGAAAAGAGAAGAAAGCCAGGCTAGAGAGGCAAATCAAGAGGAAACAGTGTTAGAAGAGGTCTGCAGGCAGAAGCAGAGTACATCTGCTATGGAGACAACTCTACACAAAGGCCCAAAAAGAAGACTTAGAAAACAGAAAGGGAAAGGGGATGGGTTTTGATATACCACTTTTCTGTGGTTACAATCAAATTGGTTTACTTATTATATACAGGTATTTATTTTCTACCTGGAGTAATGGAAGATTAAGTGACTTCCTCAGAGTTACAGGGATCTGTACTGGGAACTGAACCCAGTTCTCCTAGTTCTCAGGCTACCGCACCAGCGGTGTAGCCAGACTTTGGCGGGAGGGGGTCCAGAGCCCGAGGTGAGGGGCATATTTTAGCCCCCCGCCCCCCCCGGTGCCGCCACCACCCCGGCATTGCCAGCACTTTGACCCTCCCCCGCCGCCCCTCCCTTTTCGACCCCCCTTCCCACCACCGCCGTCAGGTACCTATGCTGGCGGGAGTCCCCAACCCCCGCCAACCGAATCCTCTTCAGCACCGGTCTCTGGGCCGGCGCGTTGCTGATCTGGAAAGATTCTGTTTCTGTGTCCTCCCGGCATCCTGCATGTTCCTATGGCGCTGAAAAGGACTTCGGTTGGTGGGGGTCCCCACAGGTACCTGATGGCGGCAGCAGGGGAGGCTTGGCAGCGGCGGGAAGAGGGGGTCAAAAGGGGCGGTGGGGGGGGGGCCAGGGCCCCATGGCCCCACTTAGCTACACCTCTGTACTGCACTAACCATTAGGTTACTCCAGTGCAGACATGGCTTAGTCACCAACCTTAAAGCACCTCACAGAAGGCGATACACATAAGAAGAGAAGATTACAAACAAATCTTCTTGGTCCTCTCTAAATTGACTTTTATCCAGATCAGACCAGCTCACCTCACAGTTTGATAGCTTACCAAGCAAATTTGGTATGAAGGAAGCCAAGCCAATAAGAGCTAGATGAATGAATCGATATTGGTCTTAAATCAGAATATAAATCCACAAAGCATCTAGGGATGTTTTCTTTTGAAAAAAATTCATATTATTTTTAACCTGAAAATGGCAGAGAAAGAAACCAAAACTTTTGAATTTTTTCTTGGGTCATCAATAGTACACCTTATCGCTCAATAACACACACTATTTATTAATAGACACCTTGAACAACTATTTAAAAGGGGTAAGCTAAAGTCTGAAATCAAATTGCCCCTGAAATCTTAACATTTAAAAACCCAAACAAAATGTATAAAATACCATAAACAACATAACTATACACAATGAAACGTTTTGGCCTGTATACCCATATAACAGATGTAGCTAGCAACATAGGATACTATTAAGATGGGTTATTTTCCCACTTGTGCTATTTTAACATAGATACCATGTTATGCAATAAGACCTACTTGCTAATAACTGGGGTAACAGTAAAAAAAATGACAATAATAGCCCATGTTGATAACGCCACCTCCCCTAAATATGTTATTTATTTATTTCCAGATGTTTGATATAACACTTGGGGCCCAAGAAAGAGGTGAATCCTATAAAGCAAAATTTAACTAGATCAATGTCAGTTCACCTAAGTCTAATGTTACTTTCTGCAAGTTAAAAATCTCCCCTTTTTCTTTTTTGCTTTGTGAATTCTATCGAAACAAAGATTTCCTTGAGTGGTTCCCCAGGAACCCGGAAGTGCTGGCAATGGAGGCAGCAGTGCAGAACTATGGCATCGAGCAGCATTGGATGCCAAGCTTTCTGCTGGAGTGTGACCTATCATTGTTGCCTCTCCTGCTGCTGAAGGTCTGGAAGTTGGGACCATATCAAGGAGCTTGGCTCCTCCTGGAGGGAGCATGGTGAGGATTTTGGAGACACTGCCAGTAATGTGTTGCTGAGGTGAAAAAATCTGCTGTTGTGACAGTAGAGTCACTCTGAGAAGCTATTCAGGGTGGGAACATTTCTCTTTTAAATGTATCTAACATAAGTACATAAGTAATGCCACACTGGGAAAAGACCAAGGGTCCATCGAGCCCAGCATCCTGTCCACGACAGCGGCCAATCCAGGCCAAGGGCACCTGGCAAGCTTCTCAAACGTACAAACATTCTATACATGTTATTCCCTGAATTGTGGATTTTTCCTAAGTCCATTTAGTAGCGGTTTATGGACTTGTCCTTTAGGAAACCGTCTAACCCCTTTTTAAACTCTGCTAAGCTAACCGCCTTCACCACGTTCTCCGGCAATGAATTCCAGAGTTTAATTACATGTTGGGTGAAGAAATATTTTCTCCGATTTGTTTTAAATTTACTACACTGTAGTTTCATCGCATGCCCCCTAGTCCTAGTATTTTTGGAAAGCGTGAACAGACGCTTCACATCCACCTGTTCCGCTCCACTCATTATTTTATATACCTCTATCATGTCTCCCCTCAGCCGTCTCTTCTCCAAGCTGAAAAGCCCTAGCCTCCTTAGTCTTTCTTCATAGGGAAGTCGTCCCATCCCTGCTATCATTTTAGTCGCCCTTCGCTGCACCTTTTCCAATTCCACTATATCTTTCTTGAGGTGCGGCGACCAGAATTGAACACAATACTCAAGGTGCAGTCGCACCATGGAGCGATATAACGGCATTATAACATCCTCACATCTGTTTTCCATACCTTTCCTAATAATACGCAACATTCTATTCACTTTCCGAGCCGCAGCAGCACACTGAGCAGAAGGTTTCAGCATATTATCGACAACGACACCCAGATCCCTTTCTTGGTCCGTAACTCCTAACGCAGAACCTTGCATGACGTAGCTATAATTTGGGTTCTTTTTTCCCACATGCATCACCTTGCATTTGCTCACATTAAACGTCATCTGCCATTTAGCCGCCCAGTCTCCCAGTCTCGTAAGGTCCTTCTGTAATTGTTCACAATCCTGTCGCGAGTTAACGACTTTGAATAACTTTGTGTCATCAGCAAATTTAATTACCTCGCTAGTTACTCCCATCTCTAAATCATTTATAAATATATTAAAAAGCAGCGGTCCTAGCACACACCCCTGAGGAACCCCACTAACTACCCTTCGCCAATCTGCTCAATTGGCGAGTGAAGCTATGATTTCTATGTGAGTTTGAAACAAAAAAGGCCCAAATGTTAGAACAACCTGTTTCCAAGTTTGAGACTACTGAAGCCAAATTAGCAACTATGCAGGAGGGAAATGTGGCTTTGATGAAAGATAAAGATGTATTATATCACAAGGTAGAATTTCTTGGAAACCAATTGAGAATAAACAACTTGAGATTTTTGAATTTTCCAAATGTACTTTTAATTTTGCCTATTGATATGGTTCCAAAATATTTTATGGAAGTGTTGGGAGTACCATTTGAAGCTTTACCTCCATTAGTTAGAGTTTTATGCATGTCTATACTTGCGAAGACAGCTGAAAATCAAGGAGGAGATGAAACATCATTGAACTTGACAGGCTTCTTAGAATCATCAATGGAAATAATTATGCAAAGGGCCACATTAGAGTTTACCTTTTCCTGGAATCAGATTTTATGTTTATGAATGAATCTTTTGGGGGATCTAAGATTCATATATTTCTAGATTTATCTTAAGTAACATAAAAGAGATGCCAAGAATGTTTGGCATAAGAACCTAGAGTCCAGGCTCTCAGAGCTAGTTTTATGTTGAAATTTCCTTTTGTTTGAGCCAAATAATTTGAGGGTAATTCTTATCTGTTTTTTGATCCCAAAAAGCTTTGTTTATTCTTGTATGTTAGAGAAGTTATTGTGCCTAAGGAAGTAGCAGCCTAGAGTTATTCGCACTAAGTTGGCTGTTTAGTAACCTTGCTGAAGTTCATCTCCATTTTTTTTTATGTTTCTGATGTTTATTTTGTAATTGGTCCCTCTCAAGAATTATGATGGTCTTTTATTAATATTGCTTTACTTTGTTGATATTTGATATTTAGGGCTCTTTTAGAAAGCGGTGCTACTGATTAGTGGTATGCTAAATGCAAAGAAACCCATTCAATTCCCATGGGCTTCTTCGCATTTAGCACATGCTAATCGGTAGCACCGCTTTGTAAAAGGAGTCCGTAGTAAATAATTTTGTTTAATATACTGATAAATAATAATAATAAAGGTTTCCTCTTATTTTTTGTCCATGGCAATGTTCTTTTGAAATTAGAATCCTATCAGGCTCATTTTCGAAAGAGAACGATGCCCATCTTTCGACACAAATCAGAAGATTGGCGTCCTTCTCACAGGGATGCCCAAATCAGTATAATTGAAAGCTGAATTGGGGCATCCCCAACTGCTTTCCATCACGGAGACAACAAAAGTTCATGGGGGCATGTCGGAGGCGTAGCAAAGGCGGGACTTGGGCGAGCCTAACACATGGACATCCTCGACCCATAATGGAAAAAAAGGACGTCCCTAACGAGCACTTGGACAACTTTACCTGGTCCTGTTTTTCTTACGACCAAGGCACAAAAAGGTGCCCGAACTTACCAGATGACCACCAGAAAGAATTGGGGATAACCTCCCCTTACTCCCCCAGTGGTCACTAACCCCCTCCCACCCTCAAAAAATATCTTTAAAAATATTTTGTGCCAGTCTCTATGCCAGCCTCAAATGTCATACTCAGGTCCTTAACAGCAGTATGCAGGTCCCTGGAGCAGTTTTAGTGGGTGCAGTGCACTTCAGGCAGACAGACCCAGGCCCATCCCCCCCTACCTGCTACACTTGTGGTGGTAAATGTGACCCTCCAAAACCCACCAGAAACCCAGTGTACCCACATCTAGGTGCCCTCTTCACCCATAAGGGCTATGGTAGTGATGTATAGTTGTAGGTAGTGGGTTTGGGGGGAGGGTTGGGGGGGGTTGGGGGGCTCAGCACACACAGTAAGGAAGCTATGTACCTGGGAGCAATTTCTGAAGTCCACTGCAGTGCCCCCTAGCGTGCCTGATTGGTGTTCTGACCAAAAGGGCTCGCATTTGGTCGTTTCTGAGATGGGTGTCCTTGGTTTCCATTATCCAACCTATGGATCAGGGTTTAATAGCCAATTTCAAACAACATTATTGGGCTCTTGTGCTACGTTGTCTGATGAGCATTATGGATGACCAGACTGGCAAGGATAAACGTGCTGTTGAACTGGCTCGTATGCTATCAGTGTTGGATTCCCTACATATGCAGAAAAAAGCCTGGAATCATGTTACACAGACAACCATTGTGAACTGCTACAAGCGGGCAAGCTTTGTTAGAGATGTGGATAGGGATGAAACAGATGCAGCTGTTGCAAACGCGTCAGATGAACAGGTTATTGACATCCCAGCCGGTGTTACTGAAGAGGAGTTTCATCGCTACGTAGCTGTTGATTACGTTCTACAAACAGCTGACGACAGCACTGATGTCGAGATATGCACCTACACGCAGGCAACAACGGCTGATGATGAAACAGATGATGAAATGAGCAGCGAGGCACATGCTGACGAAATTGAACTACCTCCTCCTGTCACTTTTGCAAGAGCGTTGGAGAGTCTCAACACCGTGCAGGCATATCTGGAGGCCACTGGATGTCAGTGCTATGACAATTTTACCGTTTGGCAGACGTAGTCTATGGAACTCACAGACCCAATAGTGTACAGAGGACTATAACTGATTACTTCAAGTAAGCCTAATGTCAGTTAAGGGAGACTGTATACTGTATGTATAATAATAATAAACAGTACTGTTCATATGTTTATCAGATGTCAAGCTTCTTTGGGTCACAGTGGTTAAGTGTACACTCCGGTTAACTGCACGCATTTCTTTGGTCCCAGACCCTTGCACTTAAGCAGATTGCACTGTATTTATCACACATCTCCTACCTTAATTTGATATATTGAAGGAAGTACAAGAGTGATTTGTTAGTCTACATTTTACATTTTAGTCTTGGGGATGTAGCATATCAGTTCATTGTGAGAGCTGAGCTTGTATGGAACAAAGTCTTCAAATTGCTAAGCAGGACCACCTAGGCCTTCAGCACTAGACATGATTCACTGCAGCTAGCTTGGGGTCTTCAGTACCCACACGGCTCAAGTGCTGCTGCATACCACGCCTTCTGAAACAAGGAGTTTGGAAGGGTTGGAGTGTGGCAGGTTTCAGTTATGCACAGATGCTCAAGGCCCTGCGTCGGCCATGCTGTCATGTCTAGTACCAAATGTCTGGATGGACTTGGCAGCCACTGAGCAGCACAGCAACATGGAGGGTGAACAGGAGTGAGGTAGGCCTGGCAGGAGAGAGAGAGAAGGGGGAAGTGGTGGACATGAGGAGGATAAGGGGAGAGAAGGGTGAAGTATTGGTCTCTAGGGCTGGTAGGGATGGGAAAGGGAAGAGGACTACTAGAAACCTGGGGTGAAGGGGTGAGTGTAGGTCAAGGAAATGGAGATGCTGGCCACCCGGGAGGCGTAGTCCTGTTGCCGAGTAGGTAGTTACAGTATTCCACTATCTTTGTTTGGAAAAGATAAGGGAGTATCATTATTAGAAAATACAGTATTGTTCTTGTTTACTAACCTTTATCTTTCTTTCTCACCTAGAGTATTCACTTCAAGGCATCTCCTAAAATCTTTTTCTCCTGTGTCTTTTGTTCCTTCTCTCCTCAATTACTACTACTACTACTACTTGACATTTCTATAGCGCTACTAGGGTTACGCAGCGCTATACAATTTAACAAAAAGGGGCAGTCCCTGCTCAAAAGAGCTTACATATTTCATACAGATATTTATTCGATTATATACTGTTTTCATTACTTCAGAACACAAATATATGGTGGAAAGCATTCCTTTGATATACCAAACTCATATGAAATCTAAAGAGACATACCAGCTAAACAATAAAGTGCATCTGTGGAATTTCAGGCATACCTCGGTTAGACTTGATATAGAAGCCTAATGACTAACTAACTTGAACTGTTTGGGAAGTTTTAATGTGGTTAAGAAAAAGAATAAAAGGACACAGTGAGACATTTCACTCCTGGTTTGACATTTCCCATTTCTTTACTTGATGCTGGGAAAGAGGGTTGAAAATTCTGAAGCTGTAATTACCATTCTGTCTGACCTCCAAACCAGGGTGGAAACCTTTTCTCAAGGGCATATTGCACCCCTTGCAAAATCACACTATAGCTTCATGTGACCTATCCATCTTTATAGTTTATATTTAAAGAGCGATAATCTACTGTAGAGGTTATGGATATATTCGTGATCTCAGGGTAACCAAAATGGGTAATTCAATAAGGACTAGCCTAGTTCTAGGTGTCAAGAAGGTACAGAAATGCTGGTGTTCTAGGTGTTCTAGTCATTTATGTAAGTGGGAACTTATGTGCATAATAGACCTCTTATAGAATACTGATTAGCAGAAAATTAAATGCCATGCTTTGATGGTACATATTTTGCTGGTGGGTGTGCTCATGGGCGTAGGTTTGGTGGAATGCATACATATTCACATGATAGACTAGATTCAGTAAATGGTGCCCACATTTGGGCACTGCAAAAGTGAGTGCTGAATGCTATTCTATAAGCGGTGCTCTGAGTTGGGTGCTGCTTTAGAATAATGCTTAGCGCTACGATCTGTGTCCAATTTTGAGCACGAAGATTTACACCAACTTACATAGTAACATGGAGGGGCATAATCAAATGGGGCCACCCATCTATAAGGGCGGCCATCTCTAATGACATCCCCGTAAAGCGGCATACCCGACCGTATTATGGAAACAAGATGGCCGGCCATCTTTCGTTTCGATAATACAGTTGGGGCAGGCCAAATCTCGACATTTGGGCCACCCATAGAGATGGCCTGCGTTAGAGATGGCCGCCATCGGTTTTCGCCGATAATGGAAACCAATGGCGGCCATCTCAAACCCGGCCAAATCCAAGCCATTTGGTCATGGGAGGAGCCGGCATTTGTAGTGTACTAGTCCCCCTCATATGCTAGGACACCAACCGGGCACCCTAGGGGGCACTGCAGTGGACTTCACAAATTGATCCCAGGTGCATAGCTCCCTTACCTTGGGTGCTGAGCCCCCCCAAAAAACCCAACACCCACTCCCCACAACTGTACACCACTACCATAGCCCTTAGGGATGAGGGGAGGCACCTAGATGTGGGTACAGTGGGTTTGGGGGGGTTGGGGGCTCACATTTGCCACCACAAGTGTAACAGATATTCCTCCATGTAATAAAGTTTACTATTTACCAAATATTCGAAAAAATGGAGAAGCTTCAGAATCAGCGAACTTGGTGAATATGCCATTACAAGCTGGTATTGATATGCAGAACTTAACCGCAATTTTGGAAGACACTAGGGTTGAAATATCATCCAGAGGAACTTTTATAGTGTCCATGGTTTTTGAGCAGGACATAAATATGATAATGAAAATGTATTTCAAATATTCTTCTGCATTATTCTGTGGTCAGAAAATCTGGGTTTACCTGGATGTTACAAAGACGACGCAGCAAAGAAGGAAACAGTTTTTGTCCTTGAGAGAAGAAGTTAAAGGATTAGGAGCAACGTTTACATTAACTTATCCTTGCAAATGTTTGATCCGTTTGTCAGGAATTAAATATGCCTTTTTCGAGCCAAACCACTTAAGGACATTTCTGGACTCAAAAAAACCATCTAGCTGAATGACGGGAACAAATGAATCAGCGATAAATTAAAGATATTTGGGATAAAGAACAGGACTATGCCAATTTGGACTTTAATTAAAGTAGCATTTTCTTCTAAATTAACAATCTCCTTAATTGTGTTTTCGTACCACTGCCCCCAGGAGTTTTTGTGGTCTAAGGAAGAGCAAAAAATATTTTGTGATAATTCTGTTTGAATTTTCTTCTCTTTTTCTTCTAATAATTTCTCTGTATTGCCTTACAAACTAGTATTTGTTTGTAATAATTGAAATTTAATAAATAAAAAAAGAGAGACAATCTTTCTTCACTCAATGTGTAATTAAACTCTGGAATTCGTTGCCAGAGAATGTGGTAAAGGTGGTTAGCTTAGCGGAGTTTTAAAAAGGTTTGGATGGCTTCCTAAAGAAAAAGTCCATAGACCATTATTAAATGGACTTGGGGAAAATCCACTATTTCTGGAGTAAGCAGTATATAATGTTTTGTACTTTTTGGGGATCTTGCCAGGTATTTCTGACCTGGATTGACCACTGTTGGAAACAGGATGCTGGGCTTGATGGGCCTTTGGTCTTTCCCAGTATGGTAATACTTATGTACTTATGTAAGTATGACTATGACCTTTTCTCCTCATTCCCACTACCACCTCAGTCATTGCTGTTCTGCGTCTTGAGACCAGCAGTAGCAGCAAAACAACAACAACAACAAAAACAGGCACAGGGCCACAGTCTTGCAGTCTTGTCCCCTTCAATGTCAACTTCCTGTTTTGGAAGGGTGGGCCTGGCAGAACTGGCAGGGGTGCACATAGAGACCAGGGCCTTGCTCCTGTTTGCTTTTTACTTCTGCTGCTTATCCAGGAGGAGAAGATCTTAGGTATTTTGGGGGAGGATGTGGACAGAAGGTGTTGGGGATGATGAAGAAGAAGAACAGAAGATGATGCAAGTGGATAGGAGAGGGGAGATAAGATGGAAATGGAGGAGAGAGATAGAGAGAAAGGAAGATGCTGGATAGAAGAGAAAAAGAGAGAGAGAGAGAGGGGAGGTGGTGAATGGAAGGGGGAAAGAGGGGAGATGGTGGATAGAAGAGGGATAGAGATGGAGATGGTTGATGGAAAATGGAGAGGGGGAAAGGAAAGAGGGAAGAGGAGTTGCTGGATGAAAGAAGGGTGAGAGAGAGAGGGCAGTTGATAGAAAAGAGAGAGAGGGGGGGAATGGTGGATGGAAGAGGGGAGAGAGTGCTGGATGGCACCTGCATAACTAATAGTTGTCTAAAACCTCCTGATCTCCCTCCTGACTTCTCTAATACCTCCTCCCTCTTACCCCTGACTACAATGCCCTGTCCTTCACTTTCCCCCAAAGAACCCCCCACCACCAACAATAACAACAATATCTAGGTAGGTCCCCGGGGGCGGGAGCTCAGCACCTTCACAGCACCCTGTCAAAATGGCTGCCGTGATCTCTAGTGGCAGCTTGCAGCACTTTGTGTAATACTATGAGCTGACACAAGAGGTCCCAGCAGCTATTTTGAAAGGGAGCAGGACCCTCACTGGACCACCAGGGAGACAGGTAGATCCAGGGGAGCCTACCTAGACATTCGGGGAGGCAGGGGTTTGTTTGAGGGAGAGGGACAGGACATCGCATCCGGGGACAGGTCAGAAGGAGGGGGTAATAGAGTGGCCAGGAGGGTTTTAGAAAAAAATTAGTTGTGTGAGTGCCAGCCTGATACTCAGTGTCAGTGCACGGACATGACGGTAAGTTATGCGTGTAACTGGGAGTGCCAACAATTTCTCACCATGTATACAGCCCCCTTCCATTTACACGTTAGGTCTCTTGTGCATGCCAAGGATAAAGTATACATTTATGTGTATAAGTGCTAGAATTCTATATATTTACACACACAAGGGGAAGATAAATGCAGGTGCCTGGTTTAAAGAATTGCCTTTATCATGTGTTTTACTCTATAGTTCCAAATCTACTAAGACTGAACCTGATCCAGACTAGAGGATTATAGATTATTAGAGGGTTTGCTATACCATTTCCTTTGTACAAACAAGTTGAAGTGGTGTACAATTTAAGATTAAAAACATAAATAAGAAAATAGGAAAGGAACTTCAAATTATTATGATAGATTCAAATATAACAAGTACATTCATACCAACATAAAATAAAGGAGAGAGATTTTTAAGTAGTTCAGCTATCATATTCTACAGGTTGGGACAGCTAGCAAACTCCTGGTTGAATAATTGAATGCCATAGAAAAATAAGATTTTGACAACTTCTTTAAAGCATTGTAATTGATCTTAGGACGTAAGATTAGGAGAAGAATCGTTCCAGAGTCTGGGGGCCAAAAAATAGAATGCAGTTTTCCTAGTGCTTTCCCACTTGCCTGAGAAGGATTTGGGAGAACCAAACGATGGTCATTTAGGGAATGCAAGATCCGCGATGGGATATACGGAATGACAAGAGAAGAGAGATAATCAGGGGTGCCAGATTGAAGAGTCTTAAAAGTCAGGGTCGGTATTTTAAATTGGATCCAATAGCACATTGGAAGCCAATGAAGCATACAGGACGAATGAACATTTTTTTTTTTAAAAATTGTTTCTGAACCAAAGTTCATGTCTTAGGCAGATGCACATTCAGTTCATAGAACTTATTGCCTGGGTGTTATGAAATATGGGGGGGAAAAGATGTTGACAGGAGTAATTCCTGCTGATTTGGAAAGCATTGCTAAAATACATCTGATTTAATGTTGCACTTTGAATTGTTACATATGTACAGAACTTGCAGCCTGTCATCAATTTTAATTAAAGTTCCTCAGACAGAAATAAATCTTTAGAAAGCCTGATATTGACATTGTGTGTGGAATGGAGAAGTATAATGAACTGGGCAGAAGCAGTGCAAATCCTCTCTGTTTTACACTTCTGCTTTGTGGCATAAAAATAGGATACTAAAGATGAAGCAGAAATGCAATGATGGCAGGATTAGGACCTTTCTTTCCTCTTGGCTGCAAAAAATATCTATTTATTGTTTCTGACTCAAGCATTATATGTAAATAGATAGCCAAGGGTGTGGTTAATTTTATGAGAGACCCAAGTGTGTAGAGCAATGTTTTAGTTCAGTGGTTCCCAAACCTGATCCTGGAGGCAGCTCAGTCAGTCAGGTTTTCAGGATATCCACAATGAATATTCATGAGATAGATTTGAATGCTGTAGAGGCAGTGCATGCCAGGGGCGTATCTGAGGTTCGGCGGTGGGGGGGCAGGGGCTAGAGTGAGGGAGCACATTATAGCCCCCCCGGCCGCCGCCCCTCTACCACCGTAAACCTTCCCCCCTACCGCCGTTAACCCTTCCCTGCCTACCGCCGTCAACCCTTTCCCCGCCTACCGCCGTCACCTACCCCTGAGGTCCGCTTCCTCCTGCCAGTTTTTAAAAATATTGCTTCAGCTGGCGGAGGACCCCAACCCCCGCCAGCCCAGCCGAGGTCTTGTTTAAGTTCTTCATCCTCGTGCTGTGAAGGCTGCATCCTTCCAGTTGGATGGAGTCTGATGTCGCAGCATGTTGTACATGCAGGATGTCAACGTGCTGCGACGTCAGACTCCGTCCAACTGGAAGGGATGCAGCTTTCACAGCACGAGGATGAAGAACTTAAACAAAACCTCAGCTGGGCTGGCGGGGGTTGGGGTCCCCCACCACCTGAAGTAATATTTTTAAAAAACGGCAGGAGGAAGCGGACCTCGGGGTAGATGACAGCGGTAGGCGGGGAAAGGGTTGACGGCGGTAGGCAGGGGAGGGTTAATGGCGGTAGGGGGGTCCAGGGCGAAATCTGCGGGGGCCCAGGCCCCTGTGGCCCCACGCAGATAAGCCCCTGGTGCATGCAAACCTCTCTCATGAATATTCATTGTGGATATCCTGAAAACTGAGCTGCCTCCAGGGCCAGGTTTGGGGACCACTTGTTTAGGTGCTTTTAAAACTCCCCAGGGGGTTATGCGTATAAATGTAGATGATCAGAAAACACAGCACTTATTTTGTGCAGTATATTTGTAGGCATTCCCAGGGGTGGAAAATGGTGTGGGGGAGGGGGGATTATCAGCACTTATATTTTTAAAGACCTATGCTTAGGCACCACTTCCTTTGGGCACATAATCACACAACGCTGCCTTGGAACAGGTGTACGTTTGTGTGGGAGTTTTCGGAAAAGGCTGTTTTCTAAATGCATATACAGGAGGAGCAGAGCTAGAGCTGGCTATCACGCTGGATTGGCCTGGGCCGCAGTTGCAGCAGTGAGCTGATGCAGAGGAAGAACTGGCGTGTGGAGGCCTTTTACTAAATTGCAGTTACGTAGAACTTTATCACACAGTAGCTGCAAATTTAATGAGGCACCTATTGGGACATGCGGTATCTGCTCCCATTTAACATGGAAGCACTTAGCACCTTCTATTTAAGAAATGGTAAGTGGTTCCGCGTTAACTTCCTGTTAGTCAGTTAATGCACGATAAGTGCAGCACGTTAACTGCCAAACACCTTCCACACCCACTCTCCGCCCATGTCACAGCCACGATACAAAAAGCAGTAACTGCTAAATTACTCCTAATAACTCGGCTCTGCACTAGGAGCTATCATGTGATAGGCCACATGTTAAGTTGGTGTCACAACTGTCTGAGGTTATGGGGAGGCAGAGAATCTGTGCCCCAGAAGCCCTGGGGAAGCTCTCACTGCTGCCAGCAAGTGCCACAATGATCCCAAGAGACGGATGAACAGTGGCGTACTGAGGGCGGGACTGTGGGGGCGGACCTCCCCAGGTGCAAACCAATGGGGGGTGTTCTTGTTTGCTCTCCATCTGTCATTTGGCCTCTGGCCTGTCCAGTGCCTTCTCCTAACGCTGTGGCAGCACTCGCTTTACACCTCCATGGCTCTTGTCTCCTCCCAGCGGCTCCTCTCTCTCACGACGTCATGACGCCTTCCTCCCCCTGCGGCACCCTGCGTGCCAGTGCGCCTTGCGGTTGCAGCCTTCCTGCTGCACTAGCGTCTCTTCCGGCCCCGGATGTTTCTGGCTTCTCGCTCCTCTCTCTGTCCCAGCTCACGGCCCGGTTGCCCTCTTCATTGCAGCTGCGAGCTAGCGCCTTCTGCTTCCTTCGGCTTCGGAAGCTTCCTGCACTGGCTGTTAGTGCACTCCTCCACCCCTGCCAGCCACCAGTCTATTGTCAGGACTCGGCAGAGCAGAAGAATCTTGGATCACATCACATCACTTCAGTTCTACTTCCAGCCAGGTACTTAGGCCCCGCGGCGGGAACTAATATTTATTTATTTAAATTGCATTTGCTGCTGCTGCTAGAAGTTTGTCTGTTTCTTTTCTGACCATTTATCTCATTTCATGACTATTGCTAAAAATAATTTTTTCATGGGGGGGGGGTTAAAAAAAGGCCTGCCCCGGGTGTCAAGTATGCTAGGTACGCCACTGCGGATGAAGCCTGCAAATGTTCAAGCACCACTGTGGGGAAAGGAATATCATAAAAGGACCTTGGAAGGAAAATGATACCCTGACCCAGCCCTGAATGTAGTTTCCTGCAGGATCAAGAAAGCCGAGAGGAGGGAGAGGCTCACACTAAAGGCGGGAAAGTGAAAATTTAAGGAGAACATGCCCATGGCATTGTTTAATTTTCAGTTGAATGCAAGAGGTGAAGAAGGACAGAAGCAGATCTCTTTACTGCCATGCCTAAGGAGATTTTTACCTTATTGAGAAGGAATCTTAAGGGGGAAGCTGAGCAAAACATGGGCACACTTGTTGCTGTGCTTAAAAGCAAGTTGAAAGTGCACACATATAATGTGACTCCCTGGTGCATTTTCTCTTCTTCAGTTTGCAAACTCCAGCATGTCAGCATGGTAGAGTGTCTTGGAAGAGTGGAAGGGGTAGTTTTTGTAATGTGGGTGGTGATGCATCAGGGGTGTATATATGTGTATCACACTATGGGCTAAGTTTATAAAGTCCACATTTATTTAGATTTTGCTCACACCTTTTTAGTGTAGCTCAAGGTGAGTTACATTCAAGTACACTGGGTATTTCCCTGTCCCTGGAAGGCTCACAATCTAAGCTTGTACTTGAGGCAATGGAGAGTTAAGTGACTTGCCCAAGGAGCAGCAGTGGGATTTGAACCAGGCACTTTGGAATATCAAGACCAGTGCTCTAACCACTAGGCCACTCCTCCACTCTATTATAAAATTGCAATGGGCATAAAAGTATACACATTGACACGATGGTGTACAGGGGCAGAGTATACACAAACCGACTGATATTCAGCGCTATTTAACCGGCCAGGAACAGCTCCTGGCCAGTTAAATAGCACATAACCAGCTAAGTGTTAATATTCTGCATGAGCTAGCCTGTTATTTCTGCTGAATATTAGTTCTTATCACATAGTGGCTAACAAGCTATATCACGCCATATAACCGGATAGCCGCGAATATTCAGCACATGGCCGGTTAAGTTAAGCAGCCAAATAGAACCACCTAAATAGCAGTCCTATCTTTGGCCACTATAAACTTAACTGGCCAGCACTGAATATTAACTTGGCCAGTTATGTTTAAACCAGCTGAAAAAGAAATGGATATTCAATGCTGGTCACTGGAAATGGCCCAGCATTGAATAAACAGGATTGACACCAATAATGGGGCTTAGCCAGTCTGCCTCCCATGGTCTGAAATCTCTCCTCAACCTTCCATCTTCCTTGTACTCTCTTGTCTCCATTTCCTCTCCCTCTCCCCTTTACATGTTCTGTTCCCCCTTGCATTCCTTCTCCTTCCTTCTATCCATCACTAGGCACTCTCTCCCGCCCCCTCAGCTCCTTAGCCTCTCACCCCTCCCTTGCACTATCTCCTCTCCCTTACCTCGTCCCTCCCCTTTTCTCATTTACTCCTCCCTTTCCCTCTTTTTCTGCCTCCCCCTCTCTTTCTTCTTCCTTCCCACCCTTTTCTTGCCCTCCCCTCCAGGCTTCCTATTGCCTTATACTATCAATGGATTGGCTTCTCCGCTTCTGCCCACAGTTTGCATCCTACCACCAGGCTACATCATCCCAGTGAAGCTGTGTCTCTGTTGGCAATCTGCGCATTTCTTTCCCATGGCTGTAGCATCTTTCCTTTTCTTCTGCCAGCAGAATTTGAGTCTCTATTTGATAGGGTGTACATTTATGTCTGTGTTCACAGCTTCTCTTCCTTTTTCTGCCAGCACCCTGCAAAATCATGCTAGCTAAGCACAACTTAAGTAGGCAGAGATGCCTATAGGGGTTAATGTAGTCTGCTAGAGTGTGTCTAGATTGCACAACTGTCCTCATGTGTTCTCCGCCCCCACTTTCCTATCTAATATTGTAGTTTATTTTCCTTCCTTCCTTCCCCCTCCCCCCCCCCCCCCCCCCACCCACCGGGAAGTTTATTTCTGATTTTCCTTCCCTTTCTCTTTGTATTGTATGCCGCTCAGACATTCACTTGATTAGCGGGATAGAAAATCCTGAATAAACTTGAATATTGGGCCTTACGTCTGTACTTGTGACTTCCTAGTTGTCAGCCCAGTGCTTTAATTACTAGGCTACTCCTCTACTTTTTGAGTGTTTCTCTAATTGTTCTTTCATAGTGTAGAGCATGTTGTATAGATCAGTGAACCAAATTCCTACTTTAATGGATTTTGAATTGTAAGTTTTGACCAGATGACTGCGAAAAATGGACAAGGCTGTAAAAGCTTTCACAAGGCAGTACTACAATGTAGATGCACATGTTGCCTTACAAGATAGGTCCAACAAATATGCCTACACATCTTCCCTATGTAGATGTCCTCTTATAAAATTATCCTCAATATTTTCTCTTTCGTAAAGTTTACATCTTATCCTTCTAGTGCTAGCTAAAGCTTGTGTAGATGGAGACACCTATTTGGTTTCCCTATTAGAGCACATTAGCATGGCTTTGGCTGTAATCAGCAGCAGGGAAAGCATATGGTACAATTCATCAGTGGTAAGCTTCAGTTTACAGGATGTAGAAAAGGGTCAGACTAAACTATGAGACACATTTCTGTGCGATGACCCTGCTCTTGAGAAAGCATCTCTCTTACTCCCACGCACTCAGAAGTGAAATGCAATACTAATGGTAATGTTCACTGGCTACCTGTTTAGTTAATACACTTTCCAACTAGGCATCAAACCGTATTTAATTTTAAGCAGATGGGAAGCCCCAAGACACACATAAGCTATGAAAATATGTAGCGGTAATCCTATAAACTAGTGTGTTTGCTTGTGAGGAGAGAGTTAAATGACACTGGAATGTTGCTTATAGATGGCTTTGTTCCAGTCTCTGATTCAGTCTGTTATTCATAGGTCTGGATGGCACTGCCGTTCATAGCTGAATGTGTCACACACATACGAAGTACAGCTTGCCCTGTTATTATTTCTTTTTGGTAGCTTAGACCACTGTTCAGACTTGAAGACTCTGCCAAGATAATCAGCTCTAGGAAGGAGAATTGGTCAGCAGTCTTGGTTTTGAATTTGCATCCCAAAACAATGTGGTAATGCAGTTCCCGATTCTAGCCATTGACATTAGTGTTGCTGGTAGCAGAAGACATCAGGATAGGTTGTCAGAAAACTGGTACTGGACTGAAATCTCCCTGGGGGGAATTGGATACCTTGATAGCTCTGTGTATTCTAGGGGTTCTAAAGTTTGTACTGGAGGAGCATTAACTAGTCAAATGTTAAAGACATCCACAATGAATATGAATGAAATAGATTTGCATGTGAAGGACAATTCTATCATTGGACACCTGGATTTATAAGCCACTTGCATATGTAAAGGTACAGAATATGTCACATTAGCACGTAATTGAGAGCAAATTGATTAAGCACTATTCTGTAAGTGCAGACCTAACTGGCATAGCGCATAAATGCAAGGGATCATTCACGTGAGCAGAGCATGGGAGGGGCATGGGCAATGCTGCCAGTTACACATGCACAAGAACATAAGAGTTGCCATACTGGGTCAGACTGAAGGTCAATCAGGCCACAAGTACCTAGCAAGATCCCAAAAGAGTAAACCAGATTTTATGCTGCTTATCCTAGAAATAGGAAGTGGATTTTTCCAAGTTGATCTTAATAATGGCGTATGAACTTTTCTTTTAGGAGATACTACTACTACTACTTAACATTTCTAAAGCGCTACTAGGGTTATGCAGCGCTGTACAGTTTAAACAAAGAAGGACAGTCCCTGCTCAAAGGAGCTTACAATCTAAAGGACGAAATGTCAAGTTGGGGCAGTCTGGATATCCTGAATGGAGGTATAATGGTTATGTGCCGAAGGCGACATTGAAGAGGTGGGCTTTGAGTAAGGATTTGAAGATGGGCAGGGAGGGGCTTGGCATATGGGCTCAGGGAGTTTATTCCAAGCATAGGGTAAGGCGAGGCAGAAAGGGCAGAGCCTGGAGTTGGCGGTGATGGAGAAGGGTACTGAGAGGAGGGATTTGACCTGTGAGCAGAGGTTTCGGGTGGGAACCTAGGGGGAGATGAGGGTAGAGAGGTAATGAGGGGCTGCAGATCGAGTGCATTTATAGGTAAGTAGGAGAAGCTTGAACTGTATGCGGTACCTGATCAGAAGCCAGTGAAGTGACGAGGAGAGGGGTGATATGGGCATAATGGTCCTGATGGAAGATAAGACGTGCAGCAGAGTTCTGAACGGATTAAAGGGGGAGATCATCCAAAACTTCTTAAAACCCTGCTAAGCTCACTGCTTTTACCACATTGTCTGGTGTTGCTTTTGCAAGATAAGAAGGTTGAATCACAGATGCCACTTACATGTGTGTTACTGTTTTCAAGTTTGACCAGCTATTTGGTCCAGGTTATGCGTACACATTGGCATCTTCTGCAATATATCATATATTTGAAAAGCTTCCTCTTATAATGTATAAGAAAGGGAAAACAATTTGAGAATTGTTATCAAGACAAAGATATGAAGAACAAATTAATGTTGAAAGTGAGGGGTGTCACACCGCTTGTTCCCGTTTCCAATGGTGTGAGTTGGCTATAAGTGTCAGGGCACAATCTGTTACAATATGCAGTAGCGCTAATGTAGTATATTTACTTGAGTGTCCATGTAAATTAATATATGTTGGGTGAAGTAATAGGCCAATACATTTCAAATTAAATGAACACAAATTGAGAATCATAACAGCTAATTTACAGGCTTCTCTGGTGCCTTATTGGGATCTTGCCAGGTATTTGTGACCTGGATTGGATGCTGAACTCAATGGACTTTTGGTCTTTCCCAGTATGGCAATACTTATGTACTTATTGGATAGACAAACAACATATAAAGTGGAGAGTGTTAGACCAAATATCTGAAGAGTGGGAAGGTGGTTAATATGAAAAGATATTAAATTATAAGGAAGAACATTGGATTTTTTTTTTTTATTATTGAATTCAGTAATCCCTAGGGGTCTTAATGCAAAAATAGAGTGGGCGTCACTGATCTGACCATGGGTTCCTGTGATTGGTGGTTCTTGAGTCAGATGACATCAGTAAATAATGAAAGACATATGCATGTCAGCAACATCTTGGCGAGGAAGAGACATAGCTTCGACAATATGGATATGACAAAACTAATAGTGAAAGTAGACCTTTAGGATATATTTTGGAATTGCCATCTAATAACTATGGTTAACATTATAAGGATTAGTTTAATATAACATTATCATTGAATGTTTGTTTTGTAGGAGGGTTTCCCTTGACACAGCATACAGCAAAACATGACTTATGTCAGAAAAGTAGTTCCCTCAAACTGATAGTATTTCGGATAAGTGCATTTATATGCTAAATTGATTATATATAAATCAGGCGTGTAGCCAGACCTCAATTTTGGGGGGGGCCTGAGCCCAAAGTGGGCACATTTTGCCCTGCCTCCTTGCTGTGCTCAGTCACCCCTTGCAACCCCACACACCTGAGTTGGCAGGGGTCCCCAAGCTCTACCAGCAGAAGCCTTCCTCCAGCACTGTTCGCTACCATTCTGCCAGCCCTGCTTCCACCTGTGGCACTGCAGGAAAGCTTCTGCTGGAACCCAGTCAGCCAAACCAGAAGACCTTGGGGGTCCTGAATGCAATTTGAGGGGGCTTAGACCCCCAAGCCCCCTCCCCATGGCTATGCCACTGATCTAAATACCAAAGAAAAGTATAGTTTGAAGGACCAATGAAGAAGTGGGTGTAATCTCAATGGAAAAAGTTTATCCCATTGAGTGTCATCACTGAGACCCCGGAAAATTGAAAAGAAAGAGAGAGGTGTTTTGGTCAAGCTATTTTTTAAATCTCTCTTACCCTTTCCCTATTTCTTCTAACTCTGTTCCTTCTCTCCTATTTAATGTAATTGTATTTGTAAAACAACTGGTCTGGCTATTGCCTTATCAGTACATTGTAAGTCACTTTGAGTCCGCATCCCTGTGGAAAAAGTGGGATATAAATGTGCAAATAAATATCTAAATCTAAGGCACACTGATGGGGGGAAGGGGATCGGAGGGGGCATCAGTACCTGTATTCTAGCCTCAGGAGAATGGACTCATTCTGAGAGCTAAGAGCTCTTTGCATCGAATAGACACGTAAAACCTCTCACCAGCTGGGAGATAATCATACATGTAACACTCAGTGCAAAAGACTGGATAGTACCCCTTTCTCTGCTGGACTGCTGTCTGCATCTTCCTATTATAGAAACATAGAAACATGACGGCAGATAAAGGCCATATGACCCATCCAGTCTGCCCATCCTCTGTAACCCCTAATTCTTCCTGTTCCTAAGCGATCCCACATGCTTATCCCATGCCTTTTTAAACTCTGGAACAGTCCTCGACTCCACCACCTCCACCGGGAGGCCATTCCACGCCTCCACCACCCTTTCTGTGAAATAATACTTCCTTAGATTATTCTTAAGCCTATTCCCTCTTAACTTCATCGTATGCCCCCTCATTCCAGAGCTTTCCTTCAGTTAAAAAAGGCTCACTTCCTGTACATTAATGCCCTTCAGATATTTAAACATCTGTATCATATCTCCTCTCCCTCCTCTCTTCCAGTGTATATATGTTAAGATTCATAAGCCTGGCTGCATTATATCTATTGATTCAGTCACATATATGTTTCTTGAACCCCCAAAAATGAAGGTTTTTATTAGTTCTAGAGAAAGTAGAGAAACTCAACCTTGAATGTTCAATAGGTTGATACGCTGATATTCGGCTGTGAGTAATTGCATGACACCGCTCTTTTGACTATGTTGTATATTTCCTTCTTTTTTTTTTTCCTTGTTTCTTGCCCGATAAATTGTGGTCTAAATGTATTTTGGATTATTTCAAGATTTGTAATATTCTGATAATCTTTATTTCTTTTTCTTCCGACATTTATGTTGTATGACTAAATGTATTATAAAATTCAATAAAAATAAAATTAAAAAAAAAAAGATTCATAAGCCTGTCCCTCTATTTTTTGTGTTCAAGACTGCTTACTAATGTTGTAGTCGCCCTCTGGACCGACTCAATCCTGTTTATATCTTTTCGTAGTTGCGGTCTCCTGAACTACCCACAGTACTCTAAATGGAGCCTGACCAGAGATGTATACAATGGCACTATCACCTCCTTCTTCCTGCTGGTCATCCCTCTTTTTATGCACCCAAGCATCCTTCTGGCTTTGACCGTCACTTTTTCTACCTGTTTGGAAGCTTTAATCAGAAAAGAACTCCAATTAAGAGACAGGAAAGCTCACATCCATACTCATACACTCACCCCTAAATCTAATAGCTTAAAATAGAAGGTCTTACAATAACCCACTAGCCAATTACTAGAACCAACAAGTCCCTGTCAGGTTCCCCAAGATTTGGCCCAAAGGCTATAGTAAAGTAATGAGCCTTCAATTTCCTTTTAAAACACTTCAGAGACCCCTCCAGCTGCACCTCTTTAGGGAGAGAATTCCATAAGGTTGGGGCAACCCATAAAAACATACCTCCCCTTGCAGATGCTTTAAGAGCCCATGCTAAAATAGGCAACTTCAGTTTGCGTTCTGAGATTGATCACAATGGTCTCTGTAGAACATAAGGTATCACTAGCTCAACTAGAGTGGGTAGGGAACCAGCATGCAAAGCCCAATGTATCATTTTCCCAAAGTTTAAATGCACTTTTAACTTCTGTTTTCTGTAACAGTCCTATCTATTGATGGAGTTCTTTTCCACCCTTTAACACATTTTTATTAAATTGTAAACCTCTTTGCTACCAGTTGTAGAAGGCAGTCAAGCAAATTACACTAAATATAAAGAAACAATATTCAATGCAATTTAGCTGAGCAGGAGAGACTCCTGCCTCCTTAAATCACGCTCAGCTACCCATCTGCCAATATGCAGTGGAATTTAACCGGGCAGCGTGCTGAGTATCGATGGAGACCACTGCTGCTCTGCTCTGGTTCCTCTCTCAGGGGCCAACATAATACGCTGTGTGTTAGAGCTGTGTGATGAAGCTCATTGTACAGTTTCCTAGGGCGTATATTTAAGGATTTTTACTAAGCTGCGCAAGCGTCTATTCATGCCTAAAGCGTACCAAAATGGAGTTACCACCCGGCTACCGTGTGGCTCTTGCAGTAATTTCATTTTTGACGTGCGTCCGATAAGTGTGTCCAAAAAATAATTTTTATTTTCTGGCGCTTGTCCACTACGCACGCAAAGTGGCATTTGACACACGTATGTCATTACCACCTGGTTACCGTGTGAAACTTTACTGCTAGGTCAATCGCTGTGGTAAGGCCTCAGACCCAAAATGGATGCGCAACAATTTTAATTTTGCCGCACATCCATTTTTTTGCAAAAATTTTAAAAAGGCATTTTTTGCAGGCGCGCTGAAAAATGGAGCTGCATGCACCCAAAACACACGTCTACACTACCGCAGCCCATTTTTCAGCGCACCTTAGTAAAAGGACCCCTAAGAAAAACCTAAGGGACCCTTTTACTAAAGGTAAGCTCTTTGAGCAGGGACTGTCTTTCTTCTTCTATGTTTGTGCAGCGCTGCATACGCTTTGTAGCGCTATAAAAATGCTAAATAGTAGTCGTAGTAGTGTGTTAAGCGGGTGAAAACAAGCTACCATACAAACACGTTAAATATCTTTATGGTATTTGTCCTGTTTCCATGTGCTAAACTGTGAGTTAGTGAATTTTCAGAAACAGTTTTGGGAGGGGGCATGGTATAGGAGGAGAGTGGGCATAGACATGTTAGTGCAGTAAAATGTGAAATTCTACTATATCCTAGGAGACCTTTTCTCTTTTAGGAGAGGTGAATAAAATCACCTAAATTGATCCAAATAAATATACCTCACCACCTTCTGATTAATTCAAAATATACAGATCAAATGTAATAAGGTACTACATAACCCATTATTCATGCATATTATTTCACATATTAAACCGTCTTGTTCCTTGCGGTACAGTGACAAAAATACATTAATGCACAAAACAAACAGGTAAACAGTCATCAATCCACTACTTGATCCATACATCCATGAATTGAGTCTCTGATCCCGATCCCACTTCAATACAGGGACGCTCCATTCAATCTTCAATAGGGAGGCAGCGATGTAACTACTTCCAATTAGTTGTAATCACTCCTCCAAGGGAATGCATATGTATCCAATTTGCCCAATATTTATCTCAGCATTATTCGGTCCATCATAGGTCATTGTTTATTCCAACAAGTGAAAGGACGGCAAATTCCATTTGTATTCTTCTCATCAAATTTCACTTAAATGCTTCACTGCTTCTCCATGAGGGCCACATTTCGGAATCTTCTTCAGGAGAAGCAATCAGTATAATTACCAACACAATCCTTCAAGAGCAAACATAAATGAATTAATTCAGAAGGTGGTGAGGTATATTTATTTGGATCAGTTTAAGTGCAGTAAAATGGCCATATTCAGTTTTTTTTTTTTTTGTAATGGCCACATGCCAAATTTCCCCATTAGAACATGGCCATTACCAGCGGTAGCCTTTATCACCACCTATTTAGCAGGAGGGCTCCCGCTCTACTCCCATGCTAATTGGGTAGCGTGTGGTAATGTGCCTGTGTTACCTGATTATTGCAGACACGCCTACTCTTCGCCCCCATACATGCCTCCATGCTGGAAAATAAAAAATCTTTTTGTCATTTTATTTTAGTTAGTTCAGTAGTGTTATGCTGGTGTAAGGAATTGTAATTTGATGGGGTTTTTTTAAATTTTTTATTTATAACCATTTAAATTTTTACAAGCGATAAAACAACTTGCTGGAAATACAGAGAAAATAATATGTAGGAATTATTTCAGTCAGGTAATTCTATTCTCTTCCTTAGACCACTAAATAGGGAGAGTGAAACAAGATAAGGAGATCAATTAAACAGTAAACAGAAAAAAAAAACCCGTGGTATTAACCTGATTATCCCCAGATATTACTCGTCTAATTCATTATTCCACATTGATCATCTGGTTGGCTTCTTCAAGGCCAATACGATGTATAGTCAAATCATTTCATTGAAAAGCATACTTATTGTCCAATATTAGTTAGAAATAATACATCTGATTACAATCTTTCTCTTTTAAAAACCAGAACTTATTTAACAATATATATACTTAAGTCCCTAATTCAAATCCCACTGATTAAAGTAATCCCGGGCTTCACAGGCTTCACTCCTTTTAAAGTAATAATTTGAGGAAATATTTCTGAGGAAAACTTTAGGAGTCATACCTGGAACTCTGGGAAAAACAATAATCTCGATATTAATCATCTATAATAATATTCATTTTATTATTCAAAATTTCTGGTCTATTATCATAACCTCTTCTTGCTCATGTAGAATCATTTGTTATATCAATTTTTTACTCTCGAAGGGTTCAGTTGAATTGTCCATGTAACTCTCTAATAAAGTTATATCTGAAACAAAATTATTTACTGCCACCGTTAGGTCCCGAAGCGTCTTCCAGATGGTATTCAATGTAACCTCCATGGGAGCCAAAACCTCCAACTTGATTTCTCATAGGTGTTTAGGAGTGGTTCCGCCGATTCGGGTTCTGCTGTAAACGTCCTCCATTTCAGCATATACCTCTAACTCACTCCTCCACTCCTTTGGACATGGTGGTTGAATAATTCGGGAACAATGGAGTTGTTTTTTCCAGGTCCAAGAGCGTCGATGCTCCTTCGCTGGCGCTAATCAAAGGACTCGCCAACCCTTTCATCTGTGGCCAGTTCGTCGCGCAGCGGTCCCGCACTTGCTGCTCAGGGGATAAAACGCTGGCCATCGGCGGCTGACTGCCGGTTGTCCCCTTCCTCTTAGTTAAGGTAACTGCAATTGCAGAGAGGAAATTTACGTAAAGAAGACTAAACTTCAGAGGGCAGCTGGGCCATTGGGCATACAAACTTCAGGTCACCATCTTACCACTCTCCCAGTTTGGTACACTCTTTGTCTGGTTTCTCCTCAGAGGCCTGTCTGATATGGGTAACCCTTCATCATAGCCCTCTAAGTCATTGAAACACACAAGCCCCTCCACCTGTGTAATTTGATGTTATGTATGTATGTCTTGTAAACTGCTGAGAACTTTTGGATTGTGCAGTATAAAAAGTTTTAAATAAATTAGCGAGCTAAGCGGAACGGTACCACAGGATGCCTCAGTGCGTACCGCAGTAATACTCTTTTAAGGCGTGGTAGGCCTACTGTGGCTTAGTAAAAGGGCCCCTATATGCATGCTAACCGGCTAATGCTGAGTTAACATGGGAGCACTTAGCACCTCCTAAACAAGAGGCAGTAAGGGCTCCTGTTTTAACTCTAGGCAGGTACTGTGTGCTGGTGAGAACATTAGTGCACAGTCTGCAAATAAAAAAAAAACAGGACAAAGCTCTAGAAAGTGCCCTACAAAGTTACTTTTGGGCATACCGCATGGTAAAGGTCTTGCATTTTATACCTCATGAAGTCCAGATTTCGCAGCACTCCAAATTTGCAACTAATTCGATGACCAAATCGTAGGTAAATAATTTGCTTGAAAAAAATGTGTGCAGTCACAGCAAAGCAGGCACAAGGACATCAGTTACAGACTGACTCAACATTTTGCACAGAAGCAAATGTGACGAAACCTGACATCTGTGTGATTTATACCCAAAAGATTGTCTACTGAAACGAGAACAGCTAAAACTTCAGTTATTTAAATTATTTCGGATATTTTGGCATCCTCGGAGATTGGAATATCAGCAAGATCTACTTTGCTGGTGTCTTTTGTTTTTCATCAGGATAGGGATTTAATACTCAGATTATATTATCGGACTGCGGATACAACATTTCTTGGGAATAAAGTACAGGCGTTTCCTGATGTTTCTAAATTGCTGCAGTCTAAAAGGAAGAAGTTCTTGAAATTACGTTCTGCAATGACTTCACTAGGAGCTTCCTTCCAACTTAGGTTTCCTGAGGAGTGACCTAGTGGTTAGGGTGGTGGACTTTGGTCCTGAGGAACTGAGTTCAATTCCCAGCACAGGCAGCTCCTTGTGACTCTGGGCAAGTCACTTAACCCTCCATTGCCTGTCACATAGAGCCTGCCATGAGTGGGGAAAGCAGGGGGTACAAATGTAATAAAAAATATTAATGTTTTGTAGTATATCAGAATAATCATTATGTTTTCTTCTTTTTAATGAACCTGTTCAGCTGAGATTCTTCTTGGAGGGGAAAGGTGTAACTCTCATTTAACACCTACTACTACTACTACTACTACTACTATTTAGCATTTCTATAGCGCCACAAGGCATATGCAGCGCTGCACCTAGGGTCCTGTTTACTAAGCTGCGCTGTAGGCATGCTAACTTTTTAGCACACACTAACAATTAGCATACGCTAATGCTAGAGACAGCCATGGGTGTCTCTAGCGTTAGCGCATGCTAATAAATTAATGCGTCCACAGCACGGCTTAGTAAACAAGACCCCTAGTTATGGTTGGTTACAGTCTGTATAGATATTGAGGGAGGATTTTTTTTCTCTTACTCTTTTTCTTTTTAAATTTTGCTTTTTAAATATCCATCTTCCCATGGATTTGCTTCTTTTTGGTTTCTTTTCTGTATTGTGGACTGTGGTTAAATTTGTATGGATCACTATTCTTATTTCTTAATTTGTGCTGAATTTCTATTCAAAGTTTTTGAACTTTGATGTTATTTAAATAATAAAAAGACAGAACAACAATCACAATTATCAGCTGAGAGGTTAGAAGGGTTACGGTATTTGGTCAACAATGGAATTGTCTTCACTTGACTAACTGAAGGTATAAAGAATCACAAGCATTTCTGGGCCTTATTAACTGCTTTTAAATAAGCTAAAAGGTTCCCAAATTTTTGCATCTGACTTTTTTAAGCATAATTTTTAGCTTTCTTCAATATATGAAATGGGTTATGTCAGCTTTTGTGCACTTGGGCATTCATTGAAACATACAATTTGATAAGAGGTCCCTAACAGGCTCGTTTTCAAAAGAGAAGGATGCCCATCTTTCAACACAAATCATAAGATGGGCGTCCTTCTCACAGGGTCGTCCAAATCAGTATCCCCAACTGCTTTCCGCTGCAGGGATGACCAAAGTTCACGGGGGCGTGTCAGAGGTGTTACGAAGGTGGGACTTGGACGTGCCTAATACATCGACGTCCTCGACCCATAATGGAAAAAAAAGGGCGTCCCTGACAAGCAATTGGATGACTTTACCTGCTCCTGTTTTTCTTACGACCAAGGCACAAAAAGGTGCCCAAACTGACCAGATGCCCACCGGAGAGAATCAGGGATGACCTCCCCTTACTCCCCCAGTGGTCACTAACCCTGCCCACCCTAAAAAAATATCTTTCAAAATATTTTGTGCCAGCCTCTAATGTCATACTCAGGTCCATCACAGCAGTATGCAGGTCCCTGGAGCAGTTTTAGTGGGTCCCTGGAGCAGTTTTAGTGGGTGCAGTGCACTTCAGGCAGGCAGACCCAGGCCCATCCCCCCCTACATGTTACACTTGTGGTGGTGAATGTGAGCCCTTCATAACCCACCAGAAACCCACTGTACCCACATCTAGGTGCCCCTTCACCCTTAAGGGCTATGGTAGTGGTGTACAGTTGTGGGTAGTGGGGTTTCTTTTTGGGGGGGGGTGGGGGGCTCAACACACAAGGTAAGGGAGCTATGTACCTGGGAGCAATTTCTGAAATCCACTGCAGTACCCCCTAGAGTGCCCGGTTGGTGTCCCGGCATGCCAGGGGGACCAGTGCTCTACAAATGCTGGCTCCTCCCATGACCAAAGGGCTTGCATTTGGTCGTTTATGAGATGGGTGTCCTTAGTTTCCATTATCGCTGAAAATCAGAAATGACCAAATCTAGGGACAACCATCTCTAAGGATGACCTAAATTTCAAGATTTGGGCATCCCCAACCATATTATCGAAATGAAAGATGGACGTCCATCTTGTTTCGATAATACGGGTTTCCCTGCCCCTCCATCGAGACATTTTGCGAGGACATCCTCAGCAAAACTTGGGCATCCCTTTCGATTATGCCCCTTTAAGCTTTTGCATTCATCTGTAATTAGGTCATCTTTCAGTTTTAACCGCAGTTAAGATTTGAGTAAAAATCTGATTGGTCAATATATTCAGCCATTGATGGTGAGCACTTTTTAAAATGCTCAGCATTGTTGGCAATTAGACCCGGATATTTAATGCAGGACATGTCCAGGTACCAGCACTGAATATCTGGGTAAGCAACAATACCCAGAACTTCTGCCATTCCTGCATAGCTAAACCAAGCAAAGTTAGGACTACTATTTAAATTGTCCTACTTGCCTAGTTAGCTTTCTGGGCACCAGCACTGGATGTTGACTGCATAACTTCCTTGATGGCCTTGGCTCTGCTCGGACAGTGCTATGGCAATCAAAGGGGATATCCAGTGGCATTACCTAGTTAAATGCCACGGAATATCCACTCCCAGCTGACTTAACATGGTTTCACTGAGGCAGGAGAACATAAGCATTGCATTGAGCCTGCAAAGAGGTGGGAAAATGTGGGATACAAATGCAATAAATAAATAAATAAATACTGAGACAGACTGAAGGTATATCAGGCCCAGTATCCTGTTTCCAACAGTGAACAATCCAGGTCACAAGTACCTGGCAAGATCCCAGAACAGTAAAACAGACTTTTTCTTGCTTATCCTAGAAATAGGAATGGATTTTTCCCAAGTTCATCTTAATAATGGCTTATGGACTTTTAGGAAAGTATCCAAACATTTTTTAAACCTTGCTAAGCTAACTGCTTTTACCACATTCTATGGCAATGAAGTCCAGAGTTTAATTACACGTTGAGTGAAGAAATATTTTCTATGGTTTGTTTTACATTTACTACTTGGTAGCTTCATTGTGGGGCCCTTTTACCAAGCTTCGGGAAAACGGGCCCTGTGCTGGTGGCGGGGCTGTTTTTCCCGTGCATCAGGGCCCTTTCTATCACATCAGGTAAAGAGCCCCCAGCACACATGGCCATGCTGTAAGAGAGCTCTTACTGCATGGCCATGCAACTTACCGCCACCCATTGAGGTGGCGATAAGGGCTCCCATGCTAACACAGCGATACCCGATTATCGCCGTGTAAGCAATTTCCAGGGGTTTTCTTTTTCCCCGGAAATGGCGCATACTTAAGGCAGGACTACTGCTGGTGGCCAATTTGGGCCAACGGCAATCCCAAAAGAGCGAATAGTAAGCCCGCGTTGGGCTTACCGCTGCTCTGTAATGGGCCCCAGTGTGCCCTCTAGTCCTAGAATTTTTGGAAAGAGTAAATAAGTGATTCACATCTACTTATTCCACTCACTATTTTATATACCTCTATCATATATCCTCTCAACCATCTCTTGTCCAAGCTGAGGAACCCTATTCTCATAGGGAAGTCATCCCATCCCATTTATCATTTTTGTTAAACCTTCTCTGTACCTTTTCTAATTCTGCTATATCTTTTTTGAGATATGGTGACCAGAATTGTACACACTATTCAAGTTGTGGTCACACCATGGAGCAATAATATGGTTAAACCCTTTTGAATATCAGGCCTTACATGAACTGAATGGTAAAAACACCAAAAAACAAAATAAAACTAAGTTTTTAAAAAAGCAGTAAAAATATAAAATGAAATGATCTCAGCTGCAGTGTAACAACAAAATAAAATAAAAATAAAAGGGAAATGGAAATGAAAGCTTTCTTTTTTGAACAGAGTCAATCTGGCAGAAGAGGTGTGTACTTGTACCCTAGTATTGCAAACTAATGCAAACCATAGTTTGCAGCCCTGAAAGTCATTTCTTTGTGAAAAAGATTCCTTTTCATGCCTGTGTTCTGTTTGTTTAGTGAGGTTTTAATTAAAGCTAGAATTATTTCTCTAAAGCTCTCTTTGTGAACAAGCTCTGGATTAATTTATCAGCAATTTTTGAGTAGTTCCACCCCCAGCGCAGTTCAATAGCCTGTTGAAATACAATACAGTGCATGCAATCGGGTTAATCCATGTCATTGTTCCTCTATCCTCCCCCCCCCCCCCCCCCCCCGACTTTAACTGTTAAACTCCTATTGCTAAAGTATCACATTCGGAACATATTAACTGTAAAATGTTGACTATTTCTAAAGGCAACCTATTTAAGTATTACAAGCTAGAGTAACCACTTTACACTCTGGTTTATGAAATTGTACCAGCCAAAGGTTTCAGTAAGAAGTGGATGTTTATATTCGT
Organism: Microcaecilia unicolor; assembly: GCF_901765095.1. Classification (NCBI taxonomy): domain Eukaryota; kingdom Metazoa; phylum Chordata; class Amphibia; order Gymnophiona; family Siphonopidae; genus Microcaecilia; species Microcaecilia unicolor. The sequence continues at coordinate 288,871,086 of NC_044031.1, read as the reverse complement.
TTCCCAAAATCAATGTTTAGGACGATGGTTTCCAAACCTGGTCCAGAAGGCACCCTAGACAGTCAAGTTTTCTGGATACCCACAATGAATATTCATTAGAGAGATTTGCATGCTCTACCTCCAGTACATATAGGGCCACATTCTATATACGGTGCCTAGAAAATCCACATGGATAGCATTTCCTCCTAAGGGTATTCTATAAGGGGCACCTATATTTAGGCACGGTACATGGAATATGCTTAATTGATATCCTAGCACCTAAAACTGCACATCTCTATTTACACCAACAAAAATGTGGCATAAATCGTGGTGCATAGATTTTGGCACATTGGGCCATATTCTATAACTACACATGTAAATTTTGGAATGCCCACAAAATGCCCATTTCCCCACCCATAACCATGCCTCTTTTTGCCTGAGTACATCAGAATTTAGACACAGTGTGTTATAGACGTTATGCACGTAAATTCTAATTATTGCCAATTAGTGTTCATTATTGCTTCTTACGTGCTGTTAACAATGCTGATTAGTTTAACTCAATTCAGTTACACATGTTGCTACAGAATACACATGGGACCCTGTTTACTTATGCTTGGGGCCACGCTATAGGTGTGCTAGCATTTTTAGTGCAGAATAAAAATTAACATGCGCTAACGCTAGAGCCACTCATATATTTCTATGGGTGTCTCTAGCATTAGAGTTTAACATTGCTAAAAACGCTAATACAGCTTAGTAAACAGGGCCCTTGGATTTCAGCGTGGAATGATAGATGTGCTATATAGAATCCGGGGGATAATGTGTACAGCACTACAAATGTCTAGTAGTGCTATAGAAATAACTAGTAGCAGTAGCCACTGCTGGATATCTGGGTATAAGTTTAAATGCTGCCACCAGCATTTAAAAGAAATACTGACTACAGAGTTTAAATATTGCCCCACTGATATTAAGCCTGTTCCTGTACAGCAAAATCTCCTTACCACCAGAATCTCAAATTCACAAACAGGTCCTTTTACTAAGGCACACAAAGAGGGGCATAATCAAAAGGGATGCCCAAGTTTTGCTGAGGACGTCCTCGCAAATCGTCCCTGTGGAGGGGCGGGGAAACCCGTATTATCGAAACAAGATGGACGTCCATCTTTCATTTCAATAATACGGTCGGGGATGCCCAAATCTTGAAATTTAGGTTGTCCTTAGAGATGGTCGTCCCTAGACTTGGTCATTTCTGATTTTCGGTGATAATGGAAACCAAGGATGCGCATCTCAAAAACGACCAAATGCAAGCCCTTTGCTCATGGAAGAAGCCAGAATTTGTAGTGCACTGGTCCCCCTGACATGCCAGGACACAAACCGGACACCTTAGGGGGCACTGCAGTGGACTTCAGAAATTGCTCCCAGGTACATAGCTCCCTTACCTTGTGTGCTGAGCCCCCCAACCCCCCCCCCAAAACCCACTACCCACCACTGTACACGACTACCATAGCCCTTGCGGGTGAAGGGGGGCACCTAGATGTGGGTACAGTGGGTTTCTGCTGGGTTTTGGAGGGCTCACATTTACCATCACAAGTGTAACAGGTAGGGGGGGGGATTGGGCCTGGGTCTGCCTGCCTGAAGTGCACTGCACCCACTAAAACTGCTCCAGGGACCTGCATACTGCTGTGATGAACCTGAGTATGACATTTGAGGGTGGCATAGACGCTGGCACAAAATATTTTTTTAAGTTTTTTGAGGGTGGGAGGGGGTTAGTGACCACTGGGAGAGTAAGGGGAGGTCATCCCCGGTCATCTGGTCAGTTCGGGCACCTTTTTGAGCCTTGGTTGTAAGAAAAACAGGACCAGGTAAAGTCGTCCAAGTGCTCATCAGGGATGCCCTTTTCCATTATGGGTCGAGGACGTCCATGTGTTAGGCACACCCAAGTCCCACCTTCGCTACGCCTCCCACACGCCTCTGTGAACTTTGGTCATCCCTGCAACGGAAAGCAGTTGGGGACGCCCAAAATCGTCTTTCGATTATACCGATTTGGGCTGCTTCGTAAAAGGAGCCTTTAACTGGTACTGGGGAATATTTTAAAACAGGATGCTTATGTAAAATGTTAAAAAACACACCAATTTTATGCTTATTTTACAAAGTCAAAAAAAATTTTAAACAAATTATGTACTTGAAATAACGGCAAATTTTTATTCAATAAGACCAATAAGTTTCATAGAGGACCTTCATAAAGAAAGGAGCCACAGACAAGATGTCAAAAGACTGAGGAGGGTAGTTATCAATGTAGGTTACCGTTAATAACTGGAGTTAACAGTAAAATAATATGTCTTAATGGTAGCCGATGTTGATAACTTCCTCCCTCAGTCATCAATATAGTCATTGTTCCAGTGTACTCCAAAGTCAATTAAATAGGTGATACGTGTCATTAAAAAAAAATCACAAAAACATTACTTTATAAAAAAAATTTAAAATCACACTTATCTGATTCAAAAAGCTCTGTTTAAAGTACTGGACAATGACTTCCTTGAAAATCTTCAATTTCTCGATCTCTCAGTGTGACATGATTGTGTTTTGAGTACAGAATTCTGCATCAGGACACAAGCTCATGGTGCAGTAACAGCCTTTTTGTGAGGACCGTTATTTTTGCAAGCTGGACCCCAATGTAGAGTTCTTTACTCATAACATTATCATTTTGTTATCACAGGAGCAATGCCACTGAGTGTTCACTATTTGTGCATGCGCAGTGGTTCACGCATGCACGATGGTCTGCATATACACAATGGGTTGGACGGGAACACTATCAGGAAAAGAGTGTGCACTATTATCTGTAAACCAAAAATCATAATTGTGTTTTTTTTTCTGCTTGTTTTAATTCATTAATAGGGAAAACCAGGAGAGTAGGGTATCAGATGGTACTTCCAACCTGCAACAAAAGAAGGACAAGTTCAAACTAGTAAAAACGTTTATTATGGTAAATACACCTCACAATAAATCAGATACCCTACTCAATTAAGGCAACCTTTTAAAAAACAGGAAATAGTCAACATTTTACAGTTAATATGTTCATAATGTGATAGTTTAGCAAAAGCTTGTTCTACTTCCTATGGAAGTTTAACTGTCAAAGTCGAGGGGGGGGGGAACAATGGCATGGATTAACCTGATTGCATGCACTGTATTATATTTCAACAGGCTATTGAACTGTGCTGGGGGTGGAACTACACAAAAATTGCTGATAAATTAATCCAGAGCTTGTTCACAAAGTGAGCTTTAGAGAAATAACCTCTGAGGAGTATTTAACACAATAAACTTTCTACTAGATTGGACTTGATGTCTTTCTTTTGTTGCGAGTTGGAAGCGACATCAGATAACCTACTCCCCTGGTTTTCCCTGCAGCTTTTTGTAGTGGTGTCCTTGTTCCTCCACATTCAGTGGTGTTTTCCCAGTATACCTTTTTCATTCATTAATGACATGGATTATGTCATTGACATTTCCCATGTCATTGCAATAACTGCCCATCTCTACTATCTGTATAGCTACAGCATATGGATCCATGTAGCGCATCCTTTTATGGACTGCTACTTGAAATAAATGAACTTCTAATTGTACAGCCATAACATTGGCACTCGCATCCACTTCCGTACTCACTCACAAATTAATCCACACACCTACCATCGTTTATGGAAGAAATCTTGGCCACAGGTTTATTTCAATATCAACCAATCAAAAAATAATTACAAACTACTACTTAACAAGTGACCTTTAAATGACCTTATCATCTATGTTGCTAGTTAGTGCCGAACTAATTGCCCAAATTCCATCAAATATATTTAGTTTTATTTATTGGTATTTATTTATTTATTAGGATTTACCACCCTTTTGAAGGAATTCACTCAAGGCGGTGATATGAATTCCAGTGAGACCTGCGGTGTCTATAAGGCCTCACCTCAGCTTATGGAAGTTTCACACACAAACATCTCAATGTTATGACTGGAGAAACGTGAGCCTTTGTGCCCCGACTGAGCACAGCTAGGATGGAGTGACACCGCACTTGGTCAGGCAGCCAGACAACCCCTAGCTTCACCTGGGGAGCGACCGCCGTTCCCTGGGAGTTGAGCTCCCAGGTTCGGGCAGCCACCAGGACTTCTGGAACAGGCGGGGTTGCACGACCACTGACCAGACAGGCAGGCAAACAGACACAGCCCAAAAGCCAGGAAAATCCGTAGGGCAAAGAGTAGTCAAAAACAGTCCAGGGTCAAGGCAGGCAGCAAAATAAGCGAGGTCCGGGAAACAAGCCAAGGTCTGGAACTGAAAGCAAGGAGCACTGGCATGGACCTCAAACACAATTGAGGCCGAAGCAACGAAGGACTGAAGGCAGGGCCTTAAGTAGTGGAGGAATTAGGCTCAAGCATGTGCAGCTGATTCAAGATGGCTGCCCCCATCAGCAGAGGTGCCTAGGTCCAAATATGGGCTTCTTTCCTGACCTTGTTACTCCAAGATGGCTGCCCCCTCCTGAGCTAGCCAAGATGGCTGCTGTCCTTGATCCAACCAAGATGACGGCTGCCAGAAACAGGAAACAGAAACAGACCCATCCTGGAGAAACCACATCCAAAATAGCCGTCTATCTCAGCCGGACCGCACCTCGCCGGCAAATCGGCCGCGCAGGCCTGGAACCAGGTGAGGAACGTAACACTCAAACCATAAAGAAAATAGTAATTCAAATCATAAATGGAGACAGCTTGCCAATTGTTCATTGTTTTGTCCTGCCACACTGCGACCCCATGTCCCCAACCCAAAAGAAACAATATCACCAATACAAACACAGCACAAAACAAGAATCTTAAATCCCTAGCAAAATTTGAAAAACTAATAACTCCAAAAAAGGGCCAGGGTTAGGTGGGAGCACAATTATCAAATTTAACACCTCCACATTCCCACTCCAACTACCCACCGCCCTAGTCCTTCTTCACTGAATATCTCGTCAGCCTCAACATTCCATTTCCTCCTTCCTACCTTCCCAGAATTCCAATCACATCCCAGCTTCCATTAACCCTTTCCTTCTCAGCACTCCTTCCAATACCCTTAATTAAATTCCACATTAAGTTCCTTAGACCGCCTCTTAAATTTAATTAATTTACTTCCAATTTCTTTTAATATAATTTTAATTTTATACCCAGCAGCTCCACATAAATTAGTTAACTAACTTGGATTCTCCCAAATCTGCTATAAACTTCCAGATTCTATATATCATGCCAAGATTTCCATGCAGAAATCAAACTGTATTCTATAATAACATGCATAATTTAATTAACAAGCCAATCAGCACTGATAATTTCCAAGTAACAAGCAATTATTGACACTAATTGGCATTAATTAGAATTTATATGCATAACAGTCAGTGTATTCTATAATGTGCTGCAAGTAAGTTCTAAGTCGTATAGTTGAAAAGGGGATATGGCTATGTGGGTAGAATGGGCGAGTCATGGGTGCTTCTAAAATCTGTGTGTGTTCTAGAATACACTCAGTGTGCATGTAATTTAGGCGTCAGCATCTACACCAGGTTTTACTTGGTGTAACTGCCCGCGACCAAATTTAGTCACATGGACCGGCGCTTGGCATATTCTACAAACCACATGGAAATTTAGGCTTCTGTTATAAAGTACACCTAAATTAAGGCATATCTTACAGAATGCACTTATGTGAAATTCATTTTGACGCTGAATTTTTGAGCATGATATATAGAATCCAGTCCTATATGTTTCCTTCTTACAACATAAACTTTAATTCCCATGCCATTAATCCTCCTTTTTTCATTTCACCTCCCTCTCTCCACCCCATCCCACATCATAAATGCACTACCCAGATGGCATACACTTCAGCTGGTGTGATGCCAATGTTATATTGCCCTTGAGTAATTCCTCAGGCTTCCTTTATGCAGTTCTATTTGATTTTATATAACTATACAAATAAGGAGACACTCTATAAATGATGCAGAAAAATTGATGTCAGAAAATCTAGTGCAAATGCCAGCACCCATTTTGGCATGGAAATGGGGCTATTCTATAATTCCATTCACAACTTTTCAGAATGCCCCTGCCCTTCTCCTGGCCATGCCCCTGTATGAGTTGCACAGGTATTTAGACACGTAGGGTTATAGAATAGGGTCTGGGCAGATGCACAAACAAATTCCAAATAATGCCAATTATTTGCAATAATTGATTGTTTCCATCAATTAATTGCTAGCTAATGGCTCATTAGCTAATAAAGATGCACATACATCTTGCATCCCTGCGCAATTTTCAGTGCCAAAATGTCAGTGCCACATATAGAATCTGGGGGATAGTGACTGAATATCACCATCTCTTTGTAGACAGGTAGAATACCTACACTGTGTCCTGGCACCCTCCAGATACAGTAGTACCAGGGTGGACCATAATAATTTTCTGTGGCACTATTCATATAGCAGCAAAGAAAAAGAGTGGGATTGGCCAATGCGGTAATCCAGGATGAGAAACACAATCCTTTATTATTCAAAATATAACCAAATCCTACATGGAGCACACACAGTTACACTGCTTGTAGGTGTAGGACAAGATGCTGTGAAGACACTTGCTTGGAGATGGACTCAACATGGTCTGTGTTTCAGCTTGAGATGCTTTCATCAGGCCGTCAGGAGTCCTCATGAACAAGAATCACAAACAGATTGTGTATTTGTAATCAAGCAGATGCATAAATGTAAAATTATAAAAGAAAAAATTATTAACAGACATTTTTTTTGTTACATTTGTACCCCGCACTTTCCCACTCATGGCAGGCTCAATGTGGCTTCCATGGGGCAATGGAGGGTTAAGTAACTTGCCCAGAGTCACAAGGAGCTGCCTGTGCCTGAAGTGGAAATTGAACTCAGTTCCTCAGGACCAAAATCCACCACCCTAACCATTAGGCCACTCCTCCATTCCACTTCTATATATGTGAATCGAAGATGAAAAGTGAGAAACAGAGGGAATGACATCAACTGTGATTTAAAAAAAACTGGCAGTGAAAAAAGGTAAAAGAAATTGTGAAATAAGGTGATAGTACATATTATCAATAAAGTGGCAGGACATAGTGATTGAAGTGAAAAGAAATGTCAAGACAGAGGTTATACCAAAAAGGTAATGATAACATACCAGTTTCTCAACAGACGTAAAAGCGTACGAACAAGTGTCAAGACAGGCATACTATAAACCTGTATAGCATAAACATAGAAACATGATGGCAGATAAGGGCTACATGGCACATCCAGTCTACCCATCCTCAGTAACCACTAACTCCTTCCTTTTCCTCCACAGGCCTGGCCCATGCTTTCTTAAATTCCAACACAGTCCTTGCCTGCATGACTTCCACCAGGAGGCCATTCCACGCACCCACCCTCCTAAGCCTATTTCTTCTTAGCTTCATCCTATTCCCTGACGACAAAAAAATGTAAAAGCCAATCTAGTACCTGGTTGCAGAAAAAAACCCCAAAACCTAATGTTGAACTGTGAAAAGAGACCAATATTGAACTATTAAAAACTATCAGTACATTTTTAACCCAAATATGCCAGTCTTGGATAACTACAACTTCTACTGAGAAATAATTGCCAGTGCCCGCCTACCTGCCAGTTTCCGGTCAACGCCACCTCAACTGCCCCTTTTTTTATTGGGCGGTCAGAGCCAATATTCAGTGTCACTGCTCATTTAAGTGCAGTTGAATATCAGTAGTCGGGTGGCCCTGAGCGATTTAAGCATAAATATCAGAACATATAAAATGCAATTGAATTACAAATTAAAACATATGCTCTGATTTACTACGCCACGTTGGGGGCTGTCCATGTGCTAGTGCTGACACAACCCATTCACTTTGAATGAGCCGTGTCAGCATTAGCGCATGGACAGCCACTAGCGCAGCTTAGTAAAAAGAACCCATAAACTAAGATACAGCCAGTGTCAATCTGTCTTAATCTATATTGGGAACTATAATCAGGGCTTTTTTTGAGGGGGTATTTTGGGGGTACTGAGTACTGATACCTTTTCCAATGTCTGCTAAAATTGACCCATGGACCCCAAGGTTTAATGAAAGAGCTCAGGCTCTACACACCAATTCTGCCTTGTCATAGATTCTGTGACTGGCTGCAGGGGGCCTGGCTATTGTGGGGTGGGTCCCTCAGTGATCATCCCAACCTTGAAAAGTGGCCTGGCATTTGACTACCGGCACCTTTTTTGCTAGAAAAAACGCACTGACTATAATTATCAAAAATAATGATGTACTTCATATGCATCACACGGCTGCAATTTTTTTTAATGTGTGAATCATGCAGAAAAGGCAAAAATAAATATACATCATATTAGTTTCTCAAATTGTAGCACATTGTAAGGTATGAATGTGTCTCTCATTACTAGCAGGAATTAAAAGTCTGCTCCCTCTTCCTGGGAATTTAGACAGTACTTAACAAAACAACACCACAGAATAACTGTTACGCACGGTTCGGTTTTTAATGGTAATACAGTTTGGAAATGACTGCCAGATTTTAGAACTAATTATTTTCTTGTTGGAACAGAGGGCTCTAATTTGGATCCGAAAAGATTTTCCATATATTATTGCAATCACACAGCCAAGGCCTGAAGCGAGTGATGTGGAACCCGAAATGCTACAAAGTAATTAGAAGCTGAATCAAGAAACATGAAAGGAAGTACATTATGCAGAACGTTTATATTATCCAATAGTCATATCAGAGGCTAAATGGGAGTTGATAAGATACTTGCAGAATTCAAATGCACCACTGAAACCTCTATGGTTAAACGCTATTTCAATTTAAAAATTCTAAACTAGATGTAATGTGTTACTAGAAATTGAAAATAAGGATTATGTAAATACTATCTGCCAGCATAGCACAGCTAGACTGCCCCATTTGAAAATGGACCCATTCAAAGCTGCCAAATTTACAAAAGCTGGAAAGTTTAGCACTGTCAAACAAAAGGCAGGAGCAAGGAAGGGAAAACATGCCCAGTGAATTTGTTTTGAAATTCGTGCTCATACTCTCCAACAAATACTTTGGACCAGCACCGCTTAACCTCTTAAGGGTTCCCTTTTTTTCTATATTTATTTATTAGGATTCCTTTCTGAAGGAATTCACCCAAGGCGGTGTACATTAGGAATAGAACAAACATGAGCAATTGGCAATTACAGCAGTAAAAGTATTTAAATAACAATACAAAATATGACATGGTATACTACTTACAATGTCAACACAAGACGTAATAGAACATTTTAATTGATAGTGAAGGGTAAAGCAAAGATGGAACATATAGATAGGTAAGAGAGTAAGAAGAGTTAGTAAATAAGGTGACTGATTTAAAGAAAGTTGCACATGAGGTCAAAGAGATGGCTGTCACTGTCCTACTTTTCTATAGGCCCCAGCACTATCCTCCTTCCTTCCTTTCTCTTTTTAATCTGATCATTCTTGCATCTTCTTCCAGAAATGTGAGAAAGGCATATATGGTCAAGACTGACTGCTGAGTGAGTACACTTCAAGATTATCAGAACTTTGTGACCATTCTATATAGTCACTTCATTCAAAGTGATCTAAATGTAAAAAAATATAAAAAAAACAAAAAAAAAAACAAACAAAAGGGTAAAGCGAAACATTAACAAAAAACTGCATTGCTATGTTTTGGCAAAATGATTGTATTAGCGAGTAAAAACTAATATTCAGCTAGAGGCAATCAGCATTTTGGGGTGGATTCTGTACATGGTGTCTAAAATGTAGGTGTGTTGAATAAAGCACATGGGAGATGATTCTATATATGGCACCTAAAAAGTCCACACGGAAAGCATTTACGCCTAAGCGTATTCTATAAGCAGCATGTAGATTTAGGCACAGTATATAGAATACACTTAGTTGACACCCTAGTGCCTAAATCTAAGCGCATCCATTTACACCAATAAAAACATGGCATAAAACCTGGCACGTAGATTTAGACGCAGAGGGCCATATTCTATAACAGTGCACGTAAATTTTGGAACACTCACAAAAACACCCATTTCCCTACCCATAACCACACCCCTTTTGGCCTGCACACATTAAAATTTAGGCGCAGCGCATTACAGAATACACATAGCAATTTGCTCGCGTAAATTCTAATTATTGTCAATTAGTGCTCATTATTGCTTGTTAAGTGCTGTTAACACACGCTGATTGGCTTGTTAAGCCAATGAAGTTACACGCGTTGTTATAGAATACACTTGGATTTTGGAGCAGAACGCTAGATAAGCTGTATAGAATCCGGGAGATAGTGCTATTCTATAAACAGCATTTACAGTAGGACACTGTTTGTAGAATAGCGCATAGGCTGGGGGAACATGTGTATATTTAGGTGCATCCATTTACGTCACTGAAAACCTGGTGTAAATGCTTGCGCCTAAATAAACACGTTTCCACAAATTCTTATCTGCCGTCATGTTTCTAACACAATGGACATAAATGTGATTGACATCCCAACATGCCTCTACTCCTCCCATGGCTGTGCCCCTTTTTCAGCTACACACATTGGAATCTATGCATGCCTCTTTCGAATATGCCCAAAAGAGGCACGTATAAATTCCAATTACTGACAATAAGCGATAATAATTGGTTGTTATCAGCCAATTATCATGACTAATTGGCTTGTTACCCAATTGAGTACAGTATGTAAATTGGCCTAACATGGAGTAACATGTGCTACTCGCAGCGCCTTATATAGAATCTGGTCCTTTTTGTCCGCCACCAACATTATGCCCCGATATTCAATGCCAGGTTATGTCCAAGCACCAGCTTTGAATATCCAGGTTTATGTAGCTAGCTATGTAGTTAAGTGTGATATTCAGCACTTAACCACCTAATCAGAACTGGCTTTTCAGCAGCATATACCCAGAGAGTGGTACTGAAAACCCATAGAGACTTCAGTGGCACTGTCCGGTTAGCGCTGGGCAGGGGCAGGGCTTGGCAGAGCCAGGATTTATCAGGTTAGCAGAGATTTTCAGTCCACTAAGGAGGAGATTCAATGTTAGGCGCCTAAAAAGTCCATGCAGAAAACATTTCCATCTAAGGGTATTCTATAAGCGGCGCCTAGATTTAGGTATGGTATATAGAATATGATTAGTTGATATCCCAACACCTAAGACTACGTGCATCCATTTACACCAAAGAAAGCATGATATAAATCCTGGCTCGTAGATTTAGGCACATCGAGCCATATTCTATAACTATGCGCATAAATTTTAGAAGGCCCATGAAATGCCTATTTCCCTGCCCTTAACCATGCCTCTTTTTGCCTGTGTGCATTAAAATTTAGGCACTCTGCAATACAGAATATGCTTAGTGATTTGTGTGTAAATTCCAATTAATGCTCATTATTGCTTGTTAAGTGCTGTTATCAACACTGATAGGCTTGTTTAACCAATTAAGTTACGCACGTTGTTACAGACAGTGTTTGGATTTCAACGTGGAACGCTAGGAATGCCATATAGAATCTGGGGGTAAGCAGATAAGTGCCCACTTAGAGTTAAGATAGCAATGAGACTGTTGTAACTTTAACCAGTTAGTTATCCAGGTAGCAGCCTAAATATTGGCTGGCACTCAGATAACTTCAGTAGCCTGGCAAGGCCCGGATATTCAGTACTGGTTCCAGTTTCAGGCCCAGTATTGAATGTCTGAATCAAATCCCTCTTTCAGCAGTCAGCATCTTAAAACTCAGTGACTGTTGCAGGTTTAATATTGGACCCAAAATTACTGCCCATATAAAGTATGAATTAATGGGAACTAGTCAACATGGGTTACATAAAGGCAAGTCTTGCCGGATCAATGTATTAGATCTATTCAGCCTAACTAAGAAGGAAAGATTTTAGAAGGGTGTGAGATATCAAAGGCCTTCAGCCTTCTTCTGAGGTCATAAGTAGCTAACCTTCTGGATTGCCCTGGGAAAAAAGGAAAACTTGCTGCAAATTTATGGGCCCTTATACAAAGCTGCAATAAGCACTAATGTAAGCATAGCACAGTAACAAATGGCTTATTGTAGGGTGTGCCGAGGCAGCCCATGGTAATTTTGGAATGCGTGAGAGCTACCTACATGGAGAATGGGTGTGTTCTGTGCTAATTGGTTATCACATGGGCATCACCACATGCTAATTTATTAGCACAGGTTTAGCACATGAATCCCTTCCATTTACAAAATAGGTGGCAGCAGGGACTAATGGCCACATGCTAATGAGAAAGTTAGTGTGTGACCAACAATAAACAAATTGTCTTGCTCTTAAAACTTGAGAGAGTATGCCACAGATATAATTATTCTTAATAATACAAGCCTCAGCTACCCCAGGATAAGTCATAGACTTTTACACATTATGAGGCGCACTCTCATCGGCTCACTGGCAAGTTGTAAAAACCATAATGGGAAACAACTCCCCAAAGGGAGAAAAAAACACTATTGGGAAAAAACAACTATCAGTAATATACAAAAAATAATAGCAAAGGCAGCTACTTTATTCAAATTTTAAAGTGTTTGTACTACTTCAGTTTCAAGACCCGAACTGAGCCACTACATTTGCATATATTACTTTAAATGTAAGAACTTAGCTTTCTTTTAACGCAGCTTTGCGAAACAATGTAAGGGGTCCTTTTACTAAGGTGTACTGAAAAATGGCCTGCAATAGTGTAGGTGCATGTTTTGAGCGCACACAGAATCATTTTTCAGTGCACCTGCAAAAAATGCCTTTTTTTTAAATATTTGCCGAAAATGGACATGCAGCAAAATGAAAATTGCAGTGAGTCCATTTTGGGTCTCAGACCTTACCACCTACCATTGATCTAGCGGTAAAGTCTCACACGGTAACCAAGTTGTAATGACCTACACGAGTCAAATGACACATGGAGGGTCATAATCGAATGGGGATGACTATCTCTAAGGACGTTCCGGCGAAGGGGAGGAGAAACCCGTATTATCAAAACAAGATGGACATCCATCTTTTGTTTTGATAATACGGTCGGGGACGCCCAAATCTCAACATTTAGGTCAACCTTAGAGATGGTCGACCTAAATGTTGAGATGGTCGACCTTAGAGATGGTGGTCCCTGGTTTTCGGCCATAATGGAAACCAAGGACGCCCATCTCAGAAATGACCAAATCCAAGCCATTTGGTCGTGGGAGGAGCCAGCATTTGTAGTACACTGGTTCTCCTCACATGCCAGGACACCAACCGGGCACCCTAAGGGACACTGCAGTGGACTTCAAAATTGCTCCCAGGTACATAGCTTCCTTACCTTGTGTGCTGAGCCCCCCAACCCCCCCAAACCCCACTACCCACAACTGTACACCACTACTATAGCCCTTACGGGTGAAGGGAAGCAACTAGATGTGGGTACAGTGGGTTTCAGGTGGGTTTTAGAGGGCTCACATTTACCACCACAAGTGTAACAGGTAGGGGGGGGATGGGCCTGGGTCCGCCTGCCTGAAGTGCACTGCACCCACTAAAACTGCTCCAGGGACCTGCATACTGCTGCGATGGACCTGAGTATGACATTTGAGGCTGGTATAGAGGCTGGCACAAAATATTTTTAAAGTTCTTTTTTGAGGGTGGGAAGGGGTTGGTGACCACTGGGGGATAAGCAGAGGTCATCCGTGATTCTCTCCGGTGGTCATCTGGTCAGTTCGGGCACCTACACGTGGGTACAGTGGGTTTCGGGTGGGTTTTGGAGGGCTCACATTTACCACCACAAGTGAAACAGGTAGGGGGGATGGGCCTGGGTCCGCCTGCCTGAAGTGCACTGCTCCCACTAAAAACTGCTCCAGGGACTTGCATACTGCTGTGATGGAGCTGGGTATGACATTTGAGACTGGCATAGAGACTGGAAAAAATGTTTTTTAATTTTTTTTTTTAGGGTGGGAGGGGGTTGGTGACCACTGGGGGAGTAAGGGGAGATCATCCCCGATTCCCTCCGGTGGTTATCTTGTCAGTTTAGGCACCTTTTTGAGGCTTGGTTGTGAAAAAAAAAGGGACCAAGCAAGGTTGACCAAATGCTCGTGAGGGACGCCCTTCTTTTTTCCATTATGGACCGAGGACGCCCATCTCTTAACCACTCCCCCATCCCGCCTTCGGTACATTGCCGACACGCCCCCGTGAACTTTGGTCATCCCCACGACGGAAAGCAGTTGAGGACACAAAAAAATCGGCTTTCGATTATGCCAATTTGGGCGACCTCAGGAGAAGGACGCTCCCGATTTGTGTCGGCAGATGAGCGTCCTTCCCTTTCGAAAATAAGCTTGTTGGTGTGCATCTGATATGCATGTCCAAACATAAAAATTATTTTTCAGATGCACGTATCGGATGCACGCCAAAAATGAAATTACCACAAAAGCCACGTAGTAACTCGTTGGGCATGCATAGACGCTTACACGGCTTAGTAAAATGGCCCCAAAATTCCTTGAGTGTCCCCTGGTCTTTGTACTTTTGGAACACATAAAAAAAAATAGATTCATTTCTACACCACTTTGGATTTTGTAGACCTGAATCATATCTCCCCTCATCCATCTCTTTTCTAAGCTGAAGAGCTCTAACCATTATTTTCCCCATACGACTTACCTAATTATGAAATAGTGCATCTTTTACCCAAGACTATAATTTCCTGCCACTTCTATAAGTGAAAATGCTTGCAAAGAAAGCACTGCTAGACTTTTTCCCAATATTTAACATTTTCCCATGAGAGCAACAATTCTACATTATTTTGTTTTAAAGATTTACATGCATTTCTTTTCTTCTGGAGAATTTGTCCTTTCTAAAAGCTAGAGAACATTGAGTCATCAAACAGAAGAAGCACTATTTTAAAATTACAGGTTCTTGCATTTTGTGACAGAAATCAACTTTCTTTGGTCCTTTTTAGCTTGAAAAAACAAATTACATAGACACCTATATATCATAATTTGAAGGTAGCTTTACAGGAGAAACTTTTTTTTAGCTCAAAAACAGCTTTTCTTCAATTTACAAATCCAAGTCAGAATATATTGGTGTCAGAATTCAGAGAGTAGTTCTCTAAAGCATTTTGCTTAATCTATATTGCTTTAAAAATGTACCTTGTGCCACCAAACTCATTGACAAATTAGAAAAAGTATTCCAATTTCAACAACCTTTTTTAACTCTGAGATCATTGATCTAATCTATTATCTCAACCACAATTGTGGAAATTTTAAACTTAAGCAAAGGGTTTTTTAAATTATGAGGTTTGTGCAAAGAAAACTGCCAGTAAAAAGGACCTGGTATTCCAAGGATTTATGCTTCTAACTTTGGGCCCTGTTAACAAAGGCGCGCTAGCATTTTTAGCGTGCGCTAAAAATTAGCACGTGATGCCAATAGGAATATTATGCACATCTACACGGTTAGTGTGCCTTTGTAAACAGGGCCCTTTGAGAGTTACACTCCTAAACTGTGCTCTGTAAAAATGTATTAGGGCTAAGTGCCTAAATTTATGCTCAAAATTGTATTCAACTTAAATGTAGTAGCATAAAGGTGGGTGACAACCGGGGCAGATTTAGGGTGAGGAAAAGTTAGAAGCTTCGTACCAATTTTCAGCACTAGGCTCATAAATTAGGCTGATAAATCATGAATGGCAGTTCTAAATTTATAAGCACAACTTTTAAGCGCCTAGAATAAGATGAATTTTCAGCTGAAAATGTAGTAGACCTTTTACTAAAACTTAGTGTGCGATGATGGATATTAGTGTGTACTAAACGCTGTATGTCCTATCTTATACCCATGGGCCGTGTGGCTCTTAGCGCACACTAATGTCCATTAGCGCATGCTAAACTTTTCAAGAAAGGTTCCTAAGTTTGGCTGAAAATAGGACACAAACTTATAAGCCTAAATTTAAGAATTCATCTCAGTGGCATAGCCAGACAGCCAGTTTTGGGTGGGCTTGAGCCCAAAGTGGGTGGGCACAAACTTTTCTCTGCTCCGCCCTACCTCCACCTCAAAATATAAATACTTTAGCTAATGAGGATCCTCAAGCTCAGTCAGCTGAAGACTTTCTCTGAAGGTGGCCAGAACTCTCTTTTACCAAGCTTGGCAGGCTGCAGCAATGACCCTAAGCCACTGATGCCAGCACCCCACACATGCTTAGCTGTCGATGGCTCAAGGATGCTGTTGCCAGAGCTTGGTAGAAGGGAATTCTAGCCATCTTTGGAGAAGGTCCTTAGCTGGGGATGTCTGGGAATCCTCACCAGCTATACAGCAAGGGTTAGGACTGGTGTTAGACCTGCTTGGGCCCAGGTCAGAAGATAAAGGAGGACTCCCCTCCCAGATTCCCTCTCCTCTTTGCCTCCCCTCCAATTTCCCACCTGCCATTACTATCACACCAACAGACCCTCATCAAATACAGAACAAGGGATCACAAATTAGAAATAAAAATATTTAGACAAAAATTGAAAGGGAACCCCAAGAAGTTAAACATAGCATTACTGCAACACTGGAGACATAAAACAGAGATGCATTTCCTTTTCTACAGGACACAGTACAAAGACATTTGCTATGCAGATTTCCAAAAGCTAACATATTTCATTTAAAACATTCAAAATAAAATGCTTTGTTTCTACCTTTGTTGTCTGGGCATTTTATTTTTCCATCTTGCTGGTTCCAATTTCTCTTTTCTGTTTTCCTCTCTGTCCTCTGCTAATTCTTCTTCAAGCTGCTGTAGTCCATTTGTCTTTTCCCCTCTCTCCTGTTTGTTCCCTCACTATTCCTGTCTCTGACATATTGATCATTCCTTTTTAGCTCTTTTCTGCCTCTCTCTCACCCTTCTTCATCTCCTTTTTACTTTTCAACTACCTATCAAATTTCCATCTTCTTCTTTCACTCACTAGCTCTCCCATTCCCCACCTTACTCCTCCCCATTCCTACTTTCTCTTTTAGCTTTAATATACTCCCCATTACCATATTTCTACCCTCTGTAATCACTATCTCTCATTCATTTCCTTGCCACCCCCTCCTCCCCCTCTCGGCCTCTCCCACAGGGTTCCACCATTCCCAGCGTCTTCCTCCCTCCACCCTTCTAACCAGCATCTGATCCCCTCCCCACCCCACCCCACCCCACCCTGGTAGCCTTATATTTTCCTGCCCCTTCTCTCTTCATTCCTGTCCTCTCCCCCATGGCCCAGCATTTCCCCCCTCACCACCTACTGTGTACCTCTCCCTCCCTCTCATCCACCCCCATGTCTATCTCCCCCTCTCATTCCCACTGTCCACCATCTCTCTCTCCCTTGTGTTCCAGTCCAACATCTCTCTCCCCTTCCCATGCAGCATCTCTCCCTTCCTCCTCTCTACCATCATGTCTAACATTTCTTCCTTCCCTCCACCCCTATGCCCACCATTTCTCCCTCCTGTCCACCCCTATGTTCAACATTTCCCCCCCTCTCACCACTTATCCCCTCCATATGCTGCATGTCTCCCTCTCCTCCACCTCATATGCAGCCTTCTCCCTTCCTCACCCCTCCACCCCTTTGCTGCATCTCTCCCTTCTTCTCCATGCAGCATCTCCCCCAACCACCATGTCTCATCTTTCCATCTTCCCTCCCCCCTGTGCAGCATCTTTCCTTCCATCTCCACATACTCCATGGAATCTCTCTCTCCATTCGTCTCCACTCTCTCCTGGTGACTGAGAGCCTCCAGGAAATCTGTCCTTCCCTTCTCACAGCTGAGGGGAATTATATACTGATTGCGAAGCCAGGGAAACTGAGCTTCATCCTTCCCTCTCCCTCTAGTGGGGAAGGGAGTAACAGGCTCACCCTGCCTTGAGCCATTGCTCCCCCTGCTGGGGCTGGGAATCCATTCCATTTTTTTAGGACTACTCTCTTCTCTCATTCTTGCAAGGACTTCTGGGACTTATAGTTCTGGGCTCAACTGCTTTACTGGGGAATCTCTGGGTCTTGCCTTGTCATACCAGATATTCAATTTCCAGACTGTTCCCAGACCAACTGAACAGTACTGCAGCAGCTACACCACATTTTCAGCAGCACTGTGCGGTTGAAAATCTGGGCATGGCCCACTCACTGCTATTTAACTAGGAAGGAGACTTTCCTGCCTGGTAAAATTACTTTCAATATCTACCCCTTAGGCTCATAAGTTTGGCTGAAAATAGGGCACAGATTTAGGATCCTAATTTAGGAGATTAAATTTAAATATCAAGTCCTATAATCTTCTGTATTTTGTATTTAAGGCTATTATCAAACTGGAAAGGAGCAGTGTTGTTTACATAAGAACATAAGAGTAGTGATACTGGGCATAGGAGCCAACTTTTCAAAATTTATTGGGGGTCCTAAGCCCAATGGAAATGACCCCTCCATGGACACATACAAGGAATTTTCTCAATATTGGGGGAGCTCAAGCACCCACAGCACCCACAGAGTCGGCTCCAATGATACTGGGTCAGACCAATTGCCCATCTAACCCAGAATCTTGTTTTCCAAACAGTGGCCAAGCCAGGTCATAAGTACCTGGCAGGAACCCAAATCATGGCAACACTCCATACTACAAATCCCAGGGCAAGCAGTTGCTTCCCATGTCTGTCTCAATAGCAGGTATAAAGATATCCATTTTTAGCTCAATACAATTGTCCTATCTTATAATTGGAATGTTACTGAGTGCAGGGAATCAATTTTCTATAGTGGTGTAAATGAAGCCCTATAGGAAGAATACTGTAATAGTTACAGCTGTGGGTTGAGAAGCAACAGTTAAAATTCTGTTTCACCTATTAACACTCCTCATGACCTCGAGCAAGTCATTTCGCTCTCCACTGACTCAACTACAAGTTTAGATTGCAAGCTGTATATGAAATGTAACCCCATCTCGAGCTCAAATTTGGAAAGGCCAGTGATTAAATTTAAAAAAAACTGCGAAAGGAATACTGATTGTTTATGTTTTGTTTATTAATTTCTGGTATACCGCCCACCCTTCAAAAAGTAATTAGAGCAGTTTATATACTAGTGATTGAAAATAAAAAAGACCTACAGTAATGCATAGAAAGGGAAGAGGAGAAAAAACAGGAAACAGAAAAAGACAGATAAGTATTTGAGGGAGATAGGATCAACCAGTAGGATCACCAGCACCATCACTGGGAAGGAAAGGGTAAAGAGGTGCATCTTCAGCACTGCCTTAAATTTGGGGAAAGACGGTTTATTTCAATTAATAGGAGGTAGCTCATTCCAACGTGAAGGAACTAGAGGGAAAAAGTTCTCTGTCTAGTGGAGGCCAACTGTGCTTGTTGAACTGGTGGGATGGAGAGAGTTTAGCTGCAGCTGATTATAAATGACATGTAGGCATAGGCGTAATTTGACTGTTTCATTTGGGGGGCAAAAAATGGGCGGAGCATATTAGCATATCATTTGCATATATACATATGCAAATGAATATGCTAATATGGAGGAAGGAAATGAAATTTACAGGCAAAATATCACAGATGCACATTTCAAAAAGCTGACATTTCAATTAATAAATTATGAATAAAATAAACTTTTATTTACCTTTGTTGTCTGATCATGTAGTTTTTCTATTCGCTTTGATCCCAGTGTCTTCTGTTTTATGCAGTGTCTTCTTTCCAGTAGGCTTCCCTCTGCTCCCCACCCTCCCAGTCCCATCCATCTCTTGCTCCTTCCCTCTGCTCCCCACCCCTCCCAGTCCCATCCATCTTCTGTTCCTTCCCTCTGCTCACCATCCCTCCGTCCCATCCATCTCTTGCTCCTTCCCTCTGCTGTGCCTGACCTCTCCAAATCCCATCCATCTCCTGGTCCATCCCTCTGCTCCCCACCCCTCGCAGTCCCATCCATCTCTTGCTCCTTCCCTCTGCTCCCCACCCCTCCCAGTCCCAACCATCTCTTGCTCCTTCCCGCTGCTCCCCACCCCTCCCAGTCCCATCCATCTCCTGCTCCTTCCCTCTGCTCACCTCCTTTCCCAGTCCAATCCAATTCCTGGTCCTTCCCTCTGCTCCCCACCCACCCCTCCCAGTCCCATCCATCTCTTGCTCCTTCCCACCCCTCCCAGTCCCATCCATCTCCTGCTCCTTCCCACTGCTTCCCACCCTCCCAGTCCCATCCATCTCCTGCTCCTTCCCACTGCTTCCCACCCTCCCAGTCTCATCCATCTCCTGCTCCTTCCCACCCTCCCAGTCCCATCCATCTCCTGCTCCTTCCCACTGCTTCCCACCCTCCCAGTCCCATCCATCTCCTGCTCCTTCCCACCCTCCCAGTCCCATCCATCTCCTGCTCCTTCCCACTGCTTCCCACCCTCCCAGTCCCATCCATCTCCTGCTCCTTCCCACCCTCCCAGTCCCATCCATCTCCTGCTCCTTCCCACTGCTTCCCACCCTCCCAGTCCCATCCATCTCCTGCTCCTTCCCACTGCTTCCCACCCTCCCAGTCCCATCCATCTCTTGCTCCTTCCCTCTGCTCCCCCCCCCTCCCCTCCCCCCCCCCGCGCGAGGTCCAAGATGGTGACTCCGTTTACCCCCTCTCTTCCTCCCTCCCTCCCTCCGGCGCAGGCAGCAGTCTTTTCCAGCGTTCCTGGCAGCTGTAGCGATATACACGCTGCCTTCGGTCTGCCCCGGAAGCCTTCTCTTCAAGTTCCTGTTCCCACCTATGCGGGAACAGGAACTTGAAGAGAAGGCTTCGGGGCAGAGCCAAAGGCAGCGTGTACAACGCTACCGCTGCCAGGAACGCTGGAAAAGACTGCTGCCTGCGCCGGAGGGAGGGAGGAAGAGAGAGGAGTAGACGGAGATGCTCCTCTCCGTCCGCTTGGCTTCCCTGCCCTCTCTGTCTGCGTCCCGCCCGAAAGGAAATGACATCAGAGGAAGGCGGGACGCAGATAGAGAGGGCAGGGAAGCCAATCGGACGGAGAGGAGCGCGTGCCTGCATGTGTTTTTTTTTTTTTTTTAAACTTTTTTTTTTTTTTAACTAATGGCGCGGCAGCGCCTCGTGTCGTTTGGGGGGGCACTGCCCCCCCCTCGCCCCCCCCAGTCTACGCCTATGCATGTAGGAGTGTACAGTGAAATAAACCAGTGTGTTTTTTCTACTGAAAAAGGTGCCAGTACTCAAATGCCAGGCCACCCTTCAGGGGTAGAGTGATCACTGAAGGACCCACTCCACAATAGCCAGGCCCCCTGCAACCAGTCACAGAAACTATGACAAGGCAGAATTTGTGTGCAGTGCCTGAGCTCTTTCATTAAAACTTGGGGACCATGAGTCAATTTTAGCAGGCAATGGAAAAGGTGCCGGTACTCAGTACTCCCTCAAAAAAAGCCCTGGAAATCACTGAAACTTAAGAGCATATAAAGTACTTTGTGAGCTACAGTTAAGATTTTATGTTGAAATGGAATTTAATTGGGAACCAGATGAATTCCCTAGTACTGAAAAGAATCAACTAAGGGTATAGGGAACCTTGTACGTGCAGTGCAAGATCAAGTCATGGGGCAACCAGTAACCAAACAGTCAAACATTTTGGCAGGGCTTAGGAGGAGCTTATGAGCGTGAAGCCACCGGGAGATATCATGCAGACATGATTGTAGAGGGATAAGATCTGGGCGGCCAGGGTCCTGCATATAGTTGAGAAGAACATTATCAGCATAAGATAAAACAGAACAGATTGTTTCTGGATCAGATTCACCAGTAGACTGAAAAAAATGTTGAAAAGTGTAGGTGATAAGACCAATCCCTGAGGGACTCCACAGGGAAGTGGATGAGAAGAAGAAGTAGTGGAGGAGAGTTTGACAGAGAAAGCACGATTACTCAAATATGAGGTGAATCAACTATGAACTGTGTCTGACAAACCATTTTCAGCAAATCTTTCCAGCAGAAAGGGATGGCCAATCAGATCAAGTGCAGCACAAAGAGGAGATCACTGAGGTCAGATACATTTTATAGCCTCTTTCAAGCTCCAAGCTAAAGTTATATTGGTTTCACTTCTATAAAAATGTAGATGGTGGTTTCTGAAGAAGGATATCCCAAAATGGGGTGCTCTGTTGAACCTCCTGTCACATTATAACGGATAAGTAATTTGAGTGACTTTTAACCATTAGTGATATTTCATGTCTGTTCATTGTTTTGTTAGTTCTTGGAGTGTTGCTTCACTGATTGTGCATATTGGCAACAAATAATGGACGACTTAATAATTAACTCAGGGAGTCTTCTACTAAAGCATAGCTCAAGTTATCTGCAGCAGGGCCCATTTTATTCCTATGGACCCTTCTGCAGATAACTTGAGCTAAGCTTTATTAAGACCCCCTCACTTACTTTTACGTTGTGCTTTGAAATTTTGCTGGTGAATATATGATGTATACTGAGCATAAATGAATTGCCTGCAAAGGAAAATATTCACTGCAGCTCTTTAAACCGCTCGCCACTAAATGAAGTTTGACAAACTTTATACATAGACTTCCCAGCACATTTCTCTTATTACAGCGCTGCGTACATCTAGTAGCGCTAGAGAAATGATAAGTAGTAGTAATTTTTATATTATAGGTTCTTTTGCATTGTTGAAAAATAAAAAAAATAATTACATTTGCTGCCAGAGGTCCAGTAGGTCAACATGTGTGACCAGTGATAGGACTTATGATTTCTGGAGCTGTGTATTATCTCCAGCAGGAGCTTCTTTATCCTTGAGTGGACGGACTCCATTCCCCAGCCAAGTATATTGTTATAAGGAAGGTTGTAGCACTCTCCGAAAATAAGTGCAGTCTCTCTGATTCTTTCATCAGTGTGTGATCAATGTTGCATAGTATCTAAGGGCCCTGTTTACTAAGGAGCGCTAGCGTTTTCAGCGTCTTTAGCGTTAGCGCGTGCTAAAAAGGCTAGCATGCCTAAAGGACAGCTTAGTAAACAGAGTCCCAAGTAAATGAAATTAGTTACTGTACATAAGTAAAAGTTTTATCACTTTTACTTGTAAAAAAGTACAGGAAATTTGTTACTTTTGCTTATGTAATAATTTTACCTGTTTTTACTACTTTTGCACAGTTGCATTTGATGTTTGCATTTAAAAGTAAAAAGTTAAAATGGAATTGAAACATAAATGATGATTCCTCAGTAAACCAAATGAAGCAGCAAAAACTGGAATAGGATTTTGCTACTGCAAAGAGTAGATCATCTCATGTTTTGCTTTTTAGGGAATATAGACTATGAAACATCTCACACCTTTTTCAGTAGTAGCTCAAGGTGAGTTACATTCAGGTACTCTGGATATTTCTCTGTCCCAGGAGGGCTCACAATCTAAGTTTGTACCTGAGGCAATGGATGGTTAAGTGACTTGCCCAAGATCACAAGGAGCAGTGGTGGGATTATGAACTGGCTACCTCTGGATTGCAAGACTGGTGCTCTAACCACTAAGCCACTCCTCCACTCCACTCTTCCACTCCTCCTCCAGATGCCTTTATTTGTAGAACTGGTTATTGGTCTCCAGCCAAACAGAACAGTGGAGATGAAGCTGAAGCTGGTTGCAATTCTTTACCACAATAGAGTGCTGGTCATCCCATGGAAAATTTTACATTGAGGTGACTGTCCATTGGATTGATAGAGTCTTTAAAGAGGAAGCTTCCTCGTCTGGCCTTAAAACAATTGGAGAGTTTGCATACATATGATGTTCTTGCATCAGTTCTTGAAGACCTTTCTGTGATACAATCAAAACAGTTTACTATTATAAACAAGTACTTTTTCTGTCCCTATGTACTCACAATCTAAGTTGTATATGTGTGAATTTTTTGTTTTTGTACCTGGGGCAATAAAGGGTTAAGTGACTTGCTCGGGGTCACAAAATGCTGCAGTGGGATTAAACCCAGTCCCCCTGGTTCTTATGCCACTGCACTAACCATTAGGCTACTCCAGACATTCATATGGTATGTGGGAGTTTTTTTTTTTTTTTGCTGTTTGTTTTTTAAATTTTCCATACAGCCAAATCTGGGAATACAGGTCTAAGCAGTTTACAGAGCAAACTAAAATCAAAATAGTTTTGGAAAAAAACACCATAATAAATAGGAAAGTCATTCACACTAGAGCAGTCGCACATTAAAGGATTGGACAGTATAGGCCTTATTCTATAAAGGTTATGCTCCAAAATAGAGTATGCTCCTAATTTAAGAGCATACATTTAGGATCATGAATTATGCTCATAAGTTAGGAGCATAAATCTTAGGAGCATAACCTTTATAGAATAAGGCCTATATATATATATATATATATATATATATATATATATATATATATATAGATATAGATATAGATATAGATATAGATATAGATATAGATATACAAGGAAAAGTTGATGGTTGGTCGCAGGTGGAAAAAACCCTTATGACAACTCTAAGATGTGCCTTCATATACTATATTTAAAAAATGGGTTTTCAGCAATGTTCTAAACTTTTTGTATGATAACTCAAAGCATAGGGATAACGGAAGATAATTCAATAAGGAAGGACCAACAAAGAAGAAGGCACGTTGGCAGGTGAATTCATAGTACACACTCTTTGGGCCTGGTATTATTAATTGATG
The DNA here is from genome assembly GCF_901765095.1 of Microcaecilia unicolor. Classification (NCBI taxonomy): domain Eukaryota; kingdom Metazoa; phylum Chordata; class Amphibia; order Gymnophiona; family Siphonopidae; genus Microcaecilia; species Microcaecilia unicolor. The sequence continues at coordinate 288,846,537 of NC_044031.1, read as the reverse complement.
ATCATTTATGGAATGAAGAAGATGGGGGGGGGGGGGGTGTATGGAATAATTAAGTTTGATAGATAAGATGTAGTTCCATCATGTAAGGCCCTAAAGGTAAGGACTAATATTTGAAATGTATTTCAAATGGATATAATATTCAACTGGAAGCCAATGCCGTTGTTGAAGTAATGGTATGATATGATAATGTTTTGTGGCAATGACATAGAAAATGTGCAGCTGTGTACTTTAGAGTTTAAAATTGTTTGGGGTAATCCAGAATAAATATTATAGTAATCTATGGGTCCTATTTACTAAGGTGCGTTAGTGTTTTTAGCACGCCTACACTTAGCGTGTGCTAACCATGTAGGCGCCTATAGGGATATTGTACATGGTTAATGTTCCTATAATGCTACTTAATAAACAGGGCCCTATATGTGAGATGAGAAATACATATATAAAAAGTGTGTAAAGCTGATGAATCAAAGTATTTCATAATTGAATTTCCATAAAACTTGAAAGCTTGTTTAATAACATTAGAGACCTGAGAAGAAAAACAGAGTTGGGAATCCAAAATGATAACCAAGTAATGAATGAAATGGCTAATGTAATCGGCTTCCCTAGGAACTATGGAGTCTAGGAAAGATTAAATTGTTGTCCTATTACCCAACTATTGGGATTAAGGGAAAGGTGATTTTCATGTAACCAGGAAGTAACATTATCTAAGCAGCATTAAAGTGGAGCTAGGTCTGGAGTGTCTGAGGTAGTGTAAGGCACTAGTAAAATATTATCAGCATAATAATATATGTTCACCCAAATTTCTTGGATCAAAGTTGGTAATGGGCTTAGAAAAATGTTGAATAGTAGTAGCAATATGATTGACCCTTGCAGGACCCCACAGGTAATCAGATAATTGGTGAGTGAAGTTTTTAGAATGAATGGTTCTGAAGAAATGAACCACTTCAAGACCTGTCCAGAGATTCCTAATGATTTTAGACTTTGTAGAAGTAGAAAATAATTACTCTATCGAAGACTGCTGTTAGGTCTAATGAGATTATTAGGATATTGCAACCTTTGTCAAGAAAGATTTGTGTGAATTTTGATCAAGAGAGAAGTGAGGATTATCCTCATTCTTCTTGATCTTTCCGCTGCTTTTGACACTGTCGATCACAGCATACTTCTCGATACCCTGTCCTCACTTGGATTCCAGGGCTCTGTCCTTTCCTGGTTCTCTTCCTACCTCTCCCTCCGCACCTTTAGTGTTCACTCTGGTGGATCCTCTTCTACTTCTATCCCCCGGCCTGTCGGCGTACCTCAGGGTTCTGTTCTTGGTCCCCTCCTCTTTTCTATCTACACTTCTTCCCTTGGTTCATTAATCTCATCCCATGGCTTTTCCTACCACCTCTATGCTGATGACTCCCAAATCTACCTTTCTACCCCTGATATCTCACCTTGCATCCAAACCAAAGTTTCAGCGTGCTTGTCTGACATTGCTGCCTGGATGTCTCAATGCCACCTGAAATTAAATATGACCAAAACCGAGCTTCTCATTTTCCCCCCCCCCCCAAACCCACCTCCCCGCTCCCCCCGTTTTCTATTTCTGTTGATGGCTCTCTCATTCTCCCTGTCTCCTCAGCTCGAAACCTTGGGGTCATCTTTGACTCTTCTCTCTCCTTCTCTGCTCATATCCAGCAGACCGCCAAGACCTGTCGTTTCTTTCTTTACAACATCCGTAAAATCCGCCCCTTTCTTTCGAGCACTCTACCAAAACCCTCATCCACACCCTTGTCACCTCTCGTTTAGACTACTGCAATCTGCTTCTTGCTGGCCTCCCACTTAGTCACCTCTCCCCTCTCCAGTCAGTTCAAAACTCTGCTGCCCGTCTCATCTTCCGCCAGGGTCGCTTTACTCATACTACCCCTCTCCTCAAGACCCTTCACTGGCTCCCTATCCGTTTTCGCATCCTGTTCAAACTTCTTCTACTAACCTATAAATGTACTCACTCTGCTGCTCCCCAGTATCTCTCCACACTCGTCCTTCCCTACACCCCTTCCCGTGCACTCCGCTCCATGGATAAATCCTTCTTATCTGTTCCCTTCTCCACTACTGCCAACTCCAGACTTCGCGCCTTCTGTCTCGCTGCACCCTACGCCTGGAATAAACTTCCTGAGCCCCTACGTCTTGCCCCATCCTTGGCCACCTTTAAATCTAGACTGAAAACCCACCTCTTTAACATTGCTTTTGACTCGTAACCACTTGTAACCACTCGCCTCCACCTACCCTCCTCTCTTCCTTCCCGTTCACATTAATTGATTTGATTTGCTTACTTTATTTATTTTTTGTCTATTAGATTGTAAGCTCTTTGAGCAGGGACTGTCTTTCTTCTATGTTTGTACAGCGCTGCGTATGCCTTGTAGCGCTATAGAAATGCTAAATAGTAAATAGTAGTAGTAGTAGGATTATCTTAGTACTTTGTCTGATTCGGAAGCCGGATTGACAGGGATGCAATGCAGAGACAGATTCCAAGTGGTCTAAGAGTTGTGAGAATACAATTTTTCAAATAGTTTAGAAAGGAAAGACAGTTTGAGATTGGATGGTAATGGGCTGGAATCTTCAGATCTAAATGTCCCTTTTTAATATTTGTTGTACTGCTTCCAGCTTCCAACAAATTAGAATGGATCAGTCAACTAGATTCTGATTGATATTTATTAACAATAAAGGTAGCAAGACATGAGTAGAAATTTTAAGCCAACTGGATAGGATAGGATCCAAGTAACTTGTGGTGAGGAGCATCCTGAATAATGTTTGAATTAGAGCAATTAAAGATAGTAAAGAAAAGTTGACCAGAGATAGGTAATTGTTGTCAGCGTGGTACAGTCATGCATCAGTGGGGAGAAAGAAGAACATAACTTGGTAGTTTTAGAGATAAAAAATTGTGTTAATTCATTCGGAATGTAAATCTCAACAGACATTAAAGAGCTACGTTGAGTCAGACTCCTTAGAATAGTATAGAGCTTTGGGGGGAAGTTTGAGGATTTCTATAAAGGATTAGAGTAGAATGTCATAAGAAAATAACTGTTGCCATACTGGGACAGACTGAAGGTCCATCAAGCCCAGTATTCTGTTTCCAATAGTGACAAATCCAGATCACAAGTACCTGGCAAGACCCCAGAACAGTAAAACAGATTTTGTGCTGCTTATCCTATAAATACAAATACAAAAATAAATGGCTCTGTTTTGTTCCCTGGATAAACCTTGTAAATATACACAACAAAAATTGAACAAAACTTGATATGTGATAATGTGTATCTAATTGGCTATAGAGGTTATCTCATATCTTTCTTGACGACTATGTGCATTGACAAATCATGTCGCTCACATGTCTGTGTATAGTTATAATCACAGAATACCTCCAGCCAACCAGTAGTAACACGTTGTGTTTGAATATTTAATTTAAATCGTACTACTGATTCAAAAAATAAACATTATTGCACATATGAAAGCAAATAATGCACAAAAGTAACTTAGCTTAGCTACAGGGATCCAAACTTTGTCTGTTGTCTTCTGTGACTGAAGCTCAACAGCTAGCGTCTTAGACTAATGGAACCCTCATTGGCAACTCCAGTGTTGTGGTAAGCCCGACAGGACCCTGTTTCGCGGTGTCATGCTTTGTCGAGGGCAAAAACAACAATGTTGACTTCTGTCGATAGGACGCCAAACTAAAATGGCGTTGGTGTCCTTATTATACCGATAATAGGCTCCGCCTCTTGAGATACGTCATGTACAGCTGGTGGTTCAAATGAGTTAAATTAAAAGAAACAGTTCCACTGGAGGTGAGCATTCAAGCCCTGCGGTTCTAACGTGTTAAGGCTGAAAATCCATTGTGTTTCTTTCTGCAAAAGTAATCTGTTGATATCACCCCCACGAGAGCTTGGTGTGATATGATCAATGGCCATACATTTCAGGGATTCACAAAGATGTTGTTGTGCAATACAATGTTGGACAAGAGGGGCTCCAATCGTTTGGGCTGAAATTCTTGATCTGTGCTCTACCATCCTTGCATTTAAGGATCTGTTAGTCTTGCCAATGTATACCTTATTGCATGGACATTTAACATAATAGATAATGTGGGTTGTACGGCAAGTTGTCTGATGTTTAAGTTGAACGGTCCGGCCATTATGATGAAATTTGTCTGTTTCTATGGTTAGAGGGCAGGTTTTACAGCCATTTTTGTTACATTTCTTATGTCCACCGTCAATATTCGAGCCCGACATGTTAAGAGCTGGCAAATCTGCCGGACTCAAAATTTCCTTGAGATTGCGTGCTCGAGAAAAAGCCATCCTAAGGCGATGATTCTCAAAAATAGGATGAGCATGCATGATGTCCCAATGTTGTCTGATGATGTGGGCAGCTGTTTCGCCACCTCGTGTATATCTCATGATGAAAGTCATTGCGGGATCGTCTTGTGGATCTGAGGTCCTGTTTTGTAAAAGCAGGTCTCGATCTAAATATTTTGCTCTCGTGTACGCTTTTTTTAGAACGGCTTTGGGGTAATTCCGCTGTAATAGTTTAGAGCCCAGTGTGTTAGCTTGCTGACGAAAGTCCTGCTCATCAGTACAAATGCGTTTAAAACGCAAAAATTGTGAAAAGGGCAAACTTTGTCGGAGATTCTTGGGATGGCAGCTGCCGTATTCCAGCATCGAATTTCTATCGGTCGATTTGGTATATACACTGGTTTTGAAACAACCTGCTCTTAAAGTAATCTCAACATCAAGGAAGTGAATGTTGGTATCAGAGAAAGATACTGTAAATTGGATCCGTGGATGGCATCTGTTAAGCCATGACTGAAAATCAATTAATTCATTGGCTGTGCCCTTCCATAGAACAAAAATGTCATCAATATACCTACGCCATATCACTATGTTGTGTTTGTAAGGGGAAGTGCATAGCCATTTCTCCTCAAATGCGGCCATATACAAATTGGCCAATGTTGGAGCAAAAGTGGCTCCCATCGCGACCCCCGAAATCTGGAGGTATAAACTGTATAAACTGTTTCTTTTAATTTAACTCATTTGAACCACCAGCTGTACATGACGTATCTCAAGAGGCGGAGCCTATTATCGGTATAATAAGGACACCAACGCCATTTTAGTTTGGCGTCCTATCGACAGAAGTCAACATTGTTGTTTTTGCCCTCGACAAAGCATGACACCGCGAAACAGGGTCCTGTCGGGCTTACCACAACACTGGAGTTGCCAATGAGGGTCCCATTAGTCTAAGACGCTAGCTGTTGAGCTTCAGTCACAGAAGACAACAGACAAAGTTTGGATCCCTGTAGCTAAGCTAAGTTACTTTTGTGCATTATTTGCTTTCATATGTGCAATAATGTTTATTTTTTGAATCAGTAGTACGATTTAAATTAAATATTCAAACACAACGTGTTACTACTGGTTGGCTGGAGGTATTCTGTGATTATAACTATACACAGACATGTGAGCGACATGATTTGTCAATGCACATAGTCGTCAAGAAAGATATGAGATAACCTCTATAGCCAATTAGATACACATTATCACATATCAAGTTTTGTTCAATTTTTGTTGTATCCTATAAATAAGCAGTGGACTTTCCCTAGCTTATTTTAATAATGTCTTATGGACTTTTAGGAAAGTATCTAAAACTTTTTTAAGCCCTGCTAAGCTAACTGCTTTTACCACATTCTCTGGCAACAAATTCCAGAGTTTATAGACCTTTATCATATCTCTCCTCAGCCATCTCTTCTCCAAGCTGAAGAGCCCTAGCCACTTTAACTTTTCCTCATAGGGAAGTTGTCCCACCATCTTTATCATTTTGCTAGAGTCAGCTGATGAAAAAATGTTAGAACAGAGAATTATTCCAACTTTATGAATGCCTTTCTGTAATTTGGCATCATGGCAATGATAACAAAGATGAATATGCAAGTAATGATTTGAAAGCATTGCTTCTAATGCAGATGCTAATGACAATGATGATGATAAAGCATTCTTTGCTACAAGGAAGTCAAGTGTTTCAGACAGAGATTCCCTTGATACATGCAGACCCAGTCAGTAAACATCAGCAGAATTGCAGTCTGATCTAATATGAAGGATTTTTTTTTTTTTTAATCAGACTGAAAACTCCTTTTTCTGCCAGTGTGGTTTAGCAGTACTGGTTTAATAATCACTCATAAATTCACCCACAAGTGACAAGTCATTTTCAAAATTTAGTTTTACTGAATGTGACATGGATTGAAATGTAGAGCAATAAAGTTGGGATAAAAATGTTAACAGTAGTGCATTCATTGTAGTAGCAGCAACTCTTTTACTCAAAAAGTATATAATAACTTGTTTACTTTCACTTAGGGACATTTTTTTATGTGTTCTTCACTGTACTTTTACTTCTATTTAAGTATTAAAACATGCATTTATTTTTTACTTTTATTTAAGTACTCTGACCTAGTACTTTGAACAACACTGCGGGCAATATAGCGTTGCCTTCCCCAGGGTTAGTAACCCTGACAAGGCTCCTCTCCCGGAGGTAGTACAACTGACAGCTAGTTCTTCCCCTGATTCAGTAATAGGAGCAGCTTCTCAAGATTTGCAAATTATCCCACAAAATATCTGGCAGATGGTTTCTCATACTGACCAGTTTATACAAGAAACTCTACTACAACTGTATAGATCCCTGCCCATCAAAGATAGTGCAGCCGGCAAGTATGGGCATTTGGGCAACTACCAACAGCATTAAAAAGGGCAGTGATTCACCCTCTGCTGAAGAAAAACAACCTTGACCAGGAATCCACAATTCCAGGAATAACATGTATAGAATGTTTGTACGTTTGGGAAGCTTGCCAGGTGCCCTTGGCCTGGATTGGCCGCTGTCGTGGACAGGATGCTGGGCTCGATGGACCCTTGGTCTTTTCCCAGTATGGCATTACTTATGTACTTATGACAAACTTGAAAGTTACAGGCCAGTATCCAACATCCCGTTTCTAGGGAAACTCATAGAACAAACAGTCTGTGTTTAACTTAATGAATGGCTAGAAAAGAGTAACTGGCTAGATCCATGTCAATCTGGATTCAGATCCGGTTATGGAACAGAAACGGTCCTTGGATCCCTGCTAGATGATCTTCACAGAAACCGAGATATGGGATTACATAAGTACATATGTACATAAGTATTGCCATACTGGGAAAGACCAAAGGTCCATCGAGCCCAGCATCTTGTTTCCAACAGTGGCCAATCCAGGTCACAAATACCTGGCAAGATCCCAAAAACGTACAAAACATTTTATACTGCTTATCCCAGAAATAGTGGATTCACCTTGATGTTAGTACTGCTAGATTTCACAGCAACTTTTGACACTGTGGATCATGATATCTTGCTAGCACGACTGACAGAAACAGGTATCAATGGAACAGTACTTGCCTGGTTCAGATCCCATCTATCAGACAGGCAACAATCCATAATCACCACCATGGACACTGACCTGCGGGGTACCACAAGGATCGATACTGTCACCTATTCTATTTAATATCTACCTCAAGCCACTAGCTGAGCTGATTTGGTCAATGGACACTCAGTTCTACATCTATGCGGATGATGTGCAGCTACTCATACCCATTGAACCTGACTTACCTACAGCCTTGAATAAACTGATTACTTGTCTAACATCAATTCAAGAATGGGCTAAACACAACAAACTTTGCCTGAACCCAAGTAAAACCGAGCTTCTCTGGGTCCCTAACACAAGTGGATACATACCTGACATCAAAATCCCTTTTGGGAAGTATGAACTCCCCTCAAATCACAAGTCAGGAACCTTGGAATACAGTTAGATTCAACACTTATTCTGATTCCCTGAATCCAAGCAACCTTCAAAAGCTGCTTCTACTATTTGCGACAGCTAAGCTGTCTCTCTCCTTACATCAAGAAGGTAAATCCTATCCCAGTTGTGCATGTCACGGTAACATCAAGACTGGATTACTGCAATGCACTATACAATGGGTTGACTACAAAGGGCCTGAACCATCTCCAGTTGATTCAGAACGTAGCAGCAAGACTCATAGAAGGTTGCAAGCAACGTAACCACATCGCACCATTTTTGCAAAACCTTCATTGGCTACCAGTACAATACAGAGATAAATTTAAAACTCTATGTCTGATCTTCAAGGCCCCTGAAAGGAAATGGCCCTGAGGATCTGAAGAATAGGATGATCCTCCACACGCCACCAAAGACACTAAGGTCCTCCCAAGGACTTTCACTAACTACACCTTCTCCAAAAGACATTACACGATGTGATACCCGCAAGCGAGCCTTCTCCGGAGTAGCCCCCACACTCTGGAATGCATTGCCTGAAAGGCTCCACTTAACACAAGACTATCTGTACTTCAGGAAGCAGGTGAAAGCTTGGCTCTTCAACCAAGCCTTTAATGGAAGAAGTAACTAACTTGTTAATCTCACTCACACACACAAGGATTGACTTGCACATACTGCAGGAGGACATGTTTATCCACTCCTACCCTAGCTGTGATGATATTTAACCATCTCTCTGACCTCATGTGCAACTTTCTTCAAATCAGTCACCTTACTTTCTAATTCTTCCTACTTTCTTACTCATCTATATGTTACAACTTTACCTTACCCTTCACTACCAATTATAATGTTCTATTACGTATTGTGTAGTCATTGCAAGTAGTATACCTTCAGAAACTAAACCATATATAGTTGCTCTAGATATATAGAAATTTAATTAATGAACCCAACTCAATATAATTAATAATAACTAGCCTCATAAGCCCAGGGTACCTTTACAATAGGACACCCCTGAATGGCTATCATCATAGGCTCCACCACCAGCCCGAAAACGCAGAGAAAAACTCTCACGCTAATATTTTCACCTTCTGTGTCTCAGGCAAAGGGCACTAGGCACAAACTTTAGGCTCTCTTCTCAGAGACATGTTTTCTCACTGAATAACCGTTGTAAAACGTGCATCACCTTTATATGGACATCCATGTGTGATGGGCGTCCTTACATGAACAGTTCCATATATGGACAACCATCCCATATAAGGAGAGGTCAGCACGTGGACGTCTGGCCCATATATGAGGGGTCCGCACGTGGACGACCACCACGCATGTATGTCCATTATGTGCATGGACCGTCGTCACAGGTGCAGGGCCTTATATGGATGAGTACGTGTTCATACGTGCGGAGCCTTCCTTATATGGCTTATTATCAAGTGTGCAAACCTCTTCATATATACAATAAAATATGAATGTTCCTTATATTTCTAGTACCTGGATGTTCCGCAAGTACAGTGAATGTAGTTGTGGAACATCTAGGTACGGGAAATATAAATAACATTCATAGTGCAAAGTACAGTAAAAAGGACGTATTTATTGCAGAACTGCTGAAGGATGTCAAGGATGTCCATCTTACAGAACTGCCATCCTACATGGGAACGTCCTTCGCCGGTTCTGTACAATGGACGTCCTTTTTATTATACTTTGGACGTTCATGATTTGTACGTTTCGCCTTGTGATTTTGGAATGTCTAAGGACATCCATACTATTTTTCGATTATACCTACCTGATTTTGGACGACTTCGTGAAGACGTCCAAATTCAGACTTGGATGACCTTTCAAAAATGCCCCTCCATATGTCCTGCTATGGATCAATAGTTCTTTGTGGTCAAACATAACTACTTTTCTTTATAGAATGCTAATATAAGTGGCCAAAAAATGTGCTTGCATTTAAGGCATGAGGACTTACACCAGGATTATAGCTGGTGGAAATGCTTGAACCTAGTTGTGAGCTGGAATGTATTATGCATAAATTATAGTATTCTGTAATTTACACATGTACTTGTTTGCTCCACCCATTCTCCACATGATCTCTGCTTATGGGCATGCTCACTAGCAATTGACATGCCATCAAATAATGGTGCATACTTTTCAGTTAGTTGATATTCTGTAAGAGGTCATTTACATGTGTAAATCAATAAAATGCTGCCATTTGCTTACCTTTTGGCCACCTGCAACTAGGCAGCTTCTTTAAAAATTACCCCCTTGACGTGCAGTTGACATGGAACAGGCTGGAGAATGGGTGGGAACTGTGCCTTATAGTCAAAGAAGAGGTAGTTCTTATGCATTTACAGTTAATGCAGCAGATAGAATAGCACAGTCAACACCACCTAAATTGGTGTGGCAAATTGCATCATGTTATCTGCAATGCAGAAGGGGGTAGATTCTACAAAGGACGCCAAAAATTAGGCACCAAAAATATGGGCACGAGTTGCTAATTCTGAAGCAGCAATTGCACTTGAAGTTGCCGTTATAGAATAAGGAGTAAGTCAGACTACACACATCTAACTTTAGGCGCAAGCACTTATTCCATGTTAAAGGTTGGTGTAAATGCTGGTGCCTAAAGTTGGCAGTTGTGCATATAAATGATAGCATTCTGTAACTTATGTAATTACGAGAGCCACCCCGACCCACCCGTGGGCATTACCCCTTCGTAGTTGCATGCTATAGCATGTAGGTGCTATGTTTATAGAATAGTATCTGTCATGGCTCCCACCATGCCCAGACCCCCAGCTCACCTACTGTTGGTGTGGGATGTTGGGACGGGGCTCGACAGGCTTCTCAGGGCACAGGTCTTCTGCCGGGTCCTCCGTCCGGCCTGGTAGACTGCATCCTACTCTGCCACTGCTGGCACGACTGGCGCCAGGATCCTAAGATACGCATGCGCACCAGCCAGAATCTTTCTTAAAGGGCCAGTGGCTAGGGGACCATCAGGGCACCCATTGATGATGTCATGTGCCTGGGCCCATTTAAGGAGGCTGGGCTTTCCTTCCCTTTGCAACAGGTCCCTTGGTCTTGTTCAAGTGTGTGTTTTGCAGTTCCCGTCCTGCTGTCTTCAGTCCCGGTTGCCTCTCTAGTCTCCAGCTCCTGCACATACCCAATCTTCAATCCCAGCTGCAGAACATGTTATCTTCATTTCCAGCTCTCTCCAGTCTCCAGCTCCTGCACATCTCCGGTCTTCCACTCCAGCTCCAGTGTCATTTCTGCTTCAGTCTACCTCCAGCTCCAGTATCTCTTCTTGTTCCAGCTCCACTACTTCTCTCATCTTCTGGTACATCTTCTGCCTTCAGTTCCAGTCTACCTCAGCCGGGGCGACTTGCCTGCACCAGTTGGAGCCTGCCTGACCTCCAGGTTGGGTGGGTAGTGCAAATCAAAAGCTCCCCAACCCAGGGATGTGAAAGTGTCTAAGTGCAATTCTGCACATAACTACAAATTAGTGCCAATTAGCACCAAGTGACACCACTTAAGGGCTATTATCAGTATTTAATGCCAATTGGCACCTAATATAACAAATTAGGCATGTAACTGGCCCTATTCAATAACAAATGTAACAAATAAATAAATAAACTTGTGCCCAAATGTGCGCAGTAGGCTGAAATTTGAGTGCCCAACTTTATTGAATTGGAGGCTTAATGTGCATTCACACATTCTTCTCTGTGTTGGAAACAGCTAAGAATAGCAAACACAAGGATTTTTCCAGTTACAGTGTGGTAACTTCAGAACCATGGCACAGCTTATTAAATAGGGCCTCAAACATTCAGCAATGCATCTTAGCTTTATCACACAACCACAAGAGTCAGATTATTTGCTGCATACATTAGTTATTTATTTATTTATTTATTTATTACATTTGTATCCTGCGCTTTCCCACTCATTGCAGGCTCAATGTGGCTTACATAGTAACAAGAGAATACAATCTGTAGTATCAGAATCAACAAAGGAGGTATGTGGTAGGACAAATAAACAAGGGGTAAATGGGATAAAAGAGGTATGAGAGAAAGGATAGGGATAGGTAAGGACGTAGAGCGATAAAGAAGAGGTAGGGGAAGAAGATTGGTAGGAGGTAATTTCTATGTCATTATTGTTAATGATAAGATGAACCGGTAAATGGATTAGATACTCTACTAATCTCATCTGATTCAGAGGAGCTTCTGCCACTCCCCATTACACTAAGAAACATAACAGTATGATGCTAACATCTGAGTTTTAATCATTGCCTATCTATTACACTCTACCTCAGTCCAATTGAGCCCCCTGTCATCCCACACAGTTGTATCTCTGGACAAGTTTATCTGTGCAGGTCTTGAACCTTTTGTATTTATGAGATAGATGTAAGTCAGACTCCTGTCTTACTAACAGTTTACCTACCCTGCTCATACTACCAGCCATGCGCACTATGTTTCCACACATCCTCTGTACCCCTTCACGTGGTTCCTTTTGTATTCCCACAATACCACCAGGCTGAGGGCTGCCAGGAATAGCACGGGCTCTGTCCATGATTGTTTCCCTATGTGCAGCACATATGTTTCAGAGAGAAAGGCAGCCATTTTCCCCTTCCACTTTAGAGGAAGACTGTAATTCCTTGTAAGAGGCTTGCACACTAACAGTGAGTTTTACTAATGCAAACCCAGGGAATTTGGGGAATAAATGAAAAAGCCTTCAAAGTGTTAGTACATTTCTTGCACTATAAATCTTCACATAATTTCTATGCCTGTCAAGAAGATCTCAACTGGTATATGGCATATGATGGCTGGTAAGGATGGGGGTTAGTTTGAATAGTTAAGCTCTGGAACTTGTTGCTGGAGGACAGTGGTTAGTGTAACTGGGTTTTAAAAGGTTTGGACAAGTTCCTGGAGGAAAAGTCCATAGTTTGTTACAGAGATAGACATGGGGAAGCCACTGCTTGCCCCAGGATTGGTAGCATGGAATGCTGCTACTAATTGGGTTTCTGTCATGTACTTATGACCTGGATTGGCCAGTGTTGGAAGCAGGATACTGGGCTAGACGGACCATTGGTTTGACCCAGTATGGCTAGTCTTATGTCCTATACTGCTCTTCTATAAAACAATCAGGGAGGTTTACAGACTAAAGTGAAGTAGGAAAGGAAATACAATTTCTTCATTAAGATAAAAGGCAACTACAAGTGTGAAAGCAAGAGGAAAAGGTATGGGAAGCAGGTTAGGGGAAGAAGGGGTTAGTGAGGAAAGGAGAACAAACCAAGTTGTAGGCTGTTTCTCTGCTGGGAATACAGACACCTCAGGGTGTACCACCAGGGAATGCTAATGAGAAAAGGTAGGTTTTTAGGACTGATTTAAATTTAGCATAGGAGAGCTCACTATGTACAGAAAGCAGTAAAGCATACCAAAGAGAAGGTGAAAGATGGAATGCAGCCTGTGGGGTGAAAGTAAATTAAGCACAAAAAATAGAAAGAATACAAAGATGATGTTCAGTAGCAGAGTGTAGGGTCCTGTAAGGCATATAGGGAGAAACAGCAGAAGTTGGTATGTTGATGAGTTTGTGTATAGACCTTTATATGTGAAGGTCAGTATTTTGTATTTGATTCTGTAAGGAACTGGAAACCAATGATTTCAGAAAAATGAGTGTTACATGATCAAATCAAGTTGCATGAGGTAAGAGCCTGAGAGTTGTTTTTCACAATTGTAATTTTTTTGAGAAGAGAGGTCTGCACAGATGGAGTTACAATAATCTAAACAAGAGGTTGCTAGTGCATAGAGAAGAGTGTCACAAGTGGATTCATCCCGATATTTGGATACAGAGCATATCAGTTGCATGGAGTTAAAGCAAGAACGAGATATGGCAGAGATTTGTGCTTGGAAAGAGCTAACAGTCAAGCTGAACTCCAAGATAATGGAAGGTGTCATCAAGACTGAGCTGAGTACTCTTTAGACATGGGGTTCGTGCAAGATGAGGATGCCTCGTAATCCAGGAAGCTATGGATTTGGGGTTAAGCACAAGGTGATGTGTATCGAGCCAATCTGAAATGGCATCTAAACAAACCTGAAAAGAGGAGATGTCAACAATGAATAGGGGGATTCCTCACACTTGTATTAAATTATGAATTTAGATTGTAAGCTCTGTTGAGCAGGGACTGTCTTTTCATGTTAATTTGTACAGCGCTGCGTAAGTCTAGTAGCGCTATAGAAATGTTTAATAGTAGTAGTAGTAATTATGTCTTATACTAACCATTTTGTGATTTGTTTTTAAGAAATGGGATACAAACAAAAATAAATAAACCAGCATTTAATGTAAGCAAGATTGTATGTCAGTGCATTCTTATGGCTATTTATTGCCCTGTAATCAAACAGAAATATGGCATTGTCCTAGTATTCTGAATGCCAAGTTTCCAACGAGTGGAGCTCTAAAACTGACTTGCTTTCACCGTTTCCTTTTTGCACATCTCGACATTCTTTTCTGCTTAGACATTGCATTCATTTCCCCCCATAAATTCTACAACTCACAGCTGGAGATTTTCTCTCCTACTGTCCGAGCCAAGTATTATTTATGACGATGCATTATTCTCTGCGTTAAAGTCTGGAAAGGAAGGGAACAGAAGAACCAACACTCCAGGCATGCAATTTTGTTTCACAATAATTTCTTCAGCTTCAATAAAGGCGTATTAAAATCTGGGGCTTAATGTCCTGGGGTACAGCCTGGAACACAATTCCTCCACTTGTTTTCAGACTTCACAGATGCAGGGTTGTTCTGTTCCAGCCTCTCCCTTCCAGTCAGTCTGCAGGATCCTGAAGCAGCAAACTAACAAGAGGTTCTGAATAGTCCCAAACACCAACCAAGCACGTTGGAAATATAAATGTGTACTAAAGGGACCCTAGGATCATCTTGCTAGCTCTGTACAACATCATGTGCTGTTCCCTTACCAAGCTGCACCAGATTTTAATTATAAGGTTCCTCAATTGTGCAATATATCACAAATGTGCTTATAGTTCTGTTGCAGTTCTATTTCCACACTGTGCATTAAAAACCATTTAAGAAAACTAATGCCGCTACCCTCATAAAATGGGCAATCAAAGCAATCACATTCAAATCATATTAAACTTATTTTTTGCAGTGCTGTGTGTTGTTGTTTCTTCACCATTACTGTCTAATATGTGTACTGCCAGAACCCACTGATACCCAACTCCATATAGGAAGTCTAATGGATGAGGAAAGCCACACGTGGTGTGGGCATACTTACTACTAAGGATGGGTAGCCAGAAAATTTTAGTTTCATGTCATATCTAGTTCTGCCCAACCTGAGACTTGGAATCTACACGTCATAGTGCCTTTTTCTTTCTAGCACCCCAAACTTGGAATAATCTCCCTCTAACCCTCCGTAGTAATCTCTCTCTTTCAGGAATTTGAAGATAGAACTTAAAACTTGGCTCTTTCAAATACCTTATGGATAAACAGTGTGGTTGAATTTACCAGCTGTATTTGCTTAGGCAGTCAACCCCTCTTTTCCCATCTCCCTTTCTTCCCCTGTCTTATTTTCTCCCTTGGTGCGATTGTTTGTTTTTCTATATTTTAATGGAGTTCTTTTCTTGTTTCCTCAGGTAGCCTGCACACTGCTGTGCTCTGCCCGTCAGAGCGATAGAGAAAGTCTTGGAAATAAATAATGTTTGTTTTGATCATTTTCATTTTTCCCCCCCATGGGAGCAAAGTCATACCACTTAATTCTACAGAGAGCACTAAAAAATGCACATGCACCCAATTTGTGTGTGCATTTTAATTGAATAATAAGCTAATTAGCACCAATAATTGGCTTTTAAACAAGCAATTGGTAATTAATTGATTCAATTAACATGTTTGCACATAAATGTAGAATTTTATGTGCTAGTTAGAAAAGGGGGGAATGGAAATGGAATGGCCATGGGCGGATCGGGGGCATGACTTTTAGTTGCATGTATAATTATAGAATAATGTGGCTGTGAGCCATTTTTTGTTGGTGCAAATAGCCATGCCTAAACCAGTGGCGTAGCTAGGTGGGGCCACGGGGGCCTGGGACCCTGTAGATTTGGCCAAGGACCCCCTGCCGACGACCCTCTTGACCCCCCTCCCGCTGCCAACCCGCCATCGCCGTTGCCTACCTTTGCAGGCGGGGGACCCCAACCCCCACCAGCCGAGGTTCTCTTCTTCCGGCGCAAGGCTTCGTTCAGTTTCTGAGTCTGATGTCCTGCATGTACAACATGCAGGATGTGAGACTCAGAAACTGAACGAAGCCTTGCGCCAGAAAAAGAGGACCTCGGCTGGCGGGGGTGGGGTCCCCCGCCAGCAAAGGTAGGTGACGGCGGCGGCGGGGGAGGGTCAGTGGCGGGAGGGGGGTCGAGAGGGTCGGCGGCGGGAGGGGAGGTCGAGAGGGTCGGCAGCAGGGGGGGGTCAAAGTTGTTGTTGTGGTGGCAGCGGCGGCGGAAGTGGGGGGGTTGGCAATGGCCGGGGGGTCGGCGGCGACAGGGGGGGCTAAAATGTGCCCCTTCACCTCGGGCTCTGGACCCCCCTCCCGCTGAAGTCTGGCTACGCCCATGGCCTAAGCGTAAGCACGATCCTTGAGTTTAAGCTATAAATTTTAGGTGCAGTTTATAGAATACCGCTATGTGTTTTTTCGGTGCCAATTTTTAGGTGTCATTTATATGATCCCCCATAGTGCACACTCTATTGAAAAAATGTGTTCTATTTGGGAAAAGGGGGCACTCTTTTCCCCGATACACTATTCACAAACGTGCAGTAGTTTACACATGTGCAGGAAAAGAGTGCATGCTCTCTCAGAAGGAATGTGCCCTTTTTCTAGATTAGGCATACTCTTTTGAAAGAATGTGCATTATCAACAGAGACCTTACTATGCTTTATTTTTTCTTTTCAGAAGATTATACTGCAAGTCCCCGATGCAGTGGAACGAAGCGCTGGCCACTGTCAGACATTAGACGAGAAGTTCAGCAGATGGGCTGTTTTCTGTGAAAGTTAAGTACATGAGCCCATGCCTCTTTATTTAAGCAGTTTTTGCTAGATATGAAAATGTTTTTGTGGTTACCATAATGAAGATTATTAAAAGTGGATTTCATGGAGGTTTTTTTATGCCAATGACTGGACTGTAGCCCATTTTTAGACCATTACAAATTATAATAGGTCTGGGCACACTGAGGCTTTTTCCTTCAAGCTTCACTTTTTATATTAGGAATTTTTGGTAGCGAGTACATCACATTGGAGAATAAGGTGTCAGATTTCTCTGTACTAACATTTCATTATTATCAACAAAAAGAAAAAAAAAACTACATATTTTCATGTTCTTTCTGCTCATTTTCTAGTTCTAACAACTTGCAATGACATGAGATATCTCATTGGCATTTCCCATGTTGCAGCAAATGATAGCCCATCTCTACTTATTACATGCAAAAGAGGAACCCGAGTCAGGAAAGAGTTGAACCAAACCTGCTGAGAATTAGTAGGATTTTAATTCAGAGTAGAGAATGACACAGTTAGTTGCAGTAGAGAGGGCGGCACTTGGCAGGAGGATGGTCAAGGAGATGGTCTTGATGAATCGCTACCGTCTGGCTGCAGGAAAGTGTAAGTGACACCAAAACATCCTCGAGTGACACCGTGCTGGGGAGGCGTAGGAGAAAAGTGCTGGTTGGAGTTGTTGGACCCATGGGGGTGGAGGAAGAGGGGAAATGGAGGGAAAGGAGAGAGGTGGAGGCTGGTACCATGGGAGGAGGGAGCAAAAGAAAGGAGAGAGGTGCTGGACGGACCCATGGGAGGAGAAGGGGGACTGGTGGGAAAGGTGACAGGAGGGGGGCTTCAAGGAAGGGAAAGAGATGCCAGACCAAGAAAAACAAGGAAGAGGAAGTCAAATACTGAGCCCACAGCAGGAAGGAGAAAGGAAAGAGGGCAGACAGGTGAACCAGATGCTGGAATGGGTAGGGGAGAGAAGGAGCGAAGCTGGGTTGGGTTGGAGAAAAGAGAAACACATTGGTGTGGAAGAGGAAGGGAGGGGTAAAGCAGGTCACAGGGAGGTAACAGAAACAGAGGTGAAATGATGTGCATGGGGGGAGGCACAGGGACAGGGACACAAAGTGGAGATGCAGTGTGGGGAATGGGGATGGTTTATGGACACCGAGGGGCAATGCCAGAAACAGAAGGGAGATGTTGTTCAACACAGGGGGAGAGGATAGGGAGGTGATGATGGATTTGGGGATATGAGCATAGGAGAGATAATGGACAGGGAAGAAGAGGGACATAGAAGGGAGATGCTGAACATGGGGATGATAGGGACACAGAAATAGAAAATGGATGGTGAATATGGAGAGACAGAGAAAAGAAGTCAAATGGACAGGAGAACCTGGTGAGTGGGTTAAGAGAAGAAAGAGAAGTAGAAACCAGAGCCTGAGACCAACATGATTTTAAAAATACAATAGCCAGACAACAAAAGGTAGAATATTTTTATTTTCCATTTTGTGATTAGAGCAAGTCAGATTTGAAATGTACATCTTGCCAGAGCTAGTGTTAGACATGACTAGGACCCAGGGCCGAAATTGCAGATGGGACCCCAAAGCCCACTACCAGGCTACATTTTCTTCATCTTTCATCAGGCTTGGGGCTCTCTCTGGTCAGTGGCCAAGGGCAGTTAGTCACACTCCCCTAACATCATCCCTTTATATTTTGCACAGTACATGAGTAAATGCATCTTTTTCTATGTCTCTGGTGTTGTACTAAACTGTTTGAGGCTTGTGTAGATAGGGGACAGAGCTCGCAGGGATGGGGACAAAGCTCTCGAGGAACAGGGCAGAGAGGGCGACAAACTTTGTCCCCATGTCATTCTCTTATTCTGGGTCCTAAGAATACCAGTGTCATTAAGTGGTCAAACCTGGGCACTAAGGTTCATATGCCCCTTCCATCACATAACCAGTGACCTGAGTAACATCTCTTCATTTTTGTGACCTTATAACTCATTTTGAAAATTCTTCATACAGGTTTATTTGTATTAAGAAATAATATAAAATGTTACACAGCTATTAGAACAGGACTAGCTCATCTACATCCTACACTTTGCTTTGTCCTCACTCACCTACAGTATCAGTGACTCTATACAACTGAAGAACTATTCCCTTCACAAATAATGCACCTTTACTGACCTTTACTCAGAGATTTTATTCTGTGTGTCAGACTACCAAAGATAGTCTTCATTCTGCCAGGTCTGGTGCTAGACTCTCCCTATCTCCGCACAAACTCCAATCCCACCCACCCACCCACAGAGGGGCTTATTTTCAAAACAGAAAAACATCCAAAAAGCAGCACAAATCACTATTTTTGAAACCCATTTTAAATGGTTTTCTATGTAGTTCATATGCAGTACATCCAAATCACAATGGGGTGTGTTGTGGGTAGGATTTGGGGGTTCCCAAAACTTGGGACATTTTTCTGCCATAAAGAAACAAAACAAAAATGTCTGGAGCTAAAAGTTAGATATTTTGGGCTAGACCTGTTTCAATCACAACTAAGTCACAAAAAGGTGCCCTAAATGACCAGATGACCACTGGAGGGATTTAGACATGACCCATACTCCCCCAGTGATCACTGACCCCCATCCAATCCCCAATGATGTGAAAGAAGCTGTACATACCAGCCTCTGTGACAGCATCAGATGTTATGGCCAGTTCTATTAGAACAGCAGGCAGGTCCCTAGAGTAACCTAGTGGCCAGCGTAGTACACTGTAGAGAAGGGGACCCAGGCCCATATCCCACTCTCACTAGTCCACTTGTGCAAAGTGTGAGCCCTCCAAAACCCACCAAAAACCTACTGTACCTGCATATAGGTGACTATTATAAGGGCAATTACAGTGCTGTACAGTTGGGAATAGTAGGTGATTGGTGGATTTTAGAGGGATCGCCTTACAATAAAAGGAGGTAATGGTCAGATGTGTACCTGGTAGCTTTTATGTGAAGTCCACTACAGTTCTCCCTAGGGTGCCTCAATGCTCTGCTGGGATGTCTGTGTGGCCAATCTACTAAGAATGCTGACCCCCCCCTCCCCCATACATCCCAATGGCTTGATTTTGTGTGTTTTTCCCTTTACTTTCCCCCCCCCCCCCCCCCCCCAAAAAAAAAAAAAATGGTCCAAAAAGATAGATGCACTAAGCACAAAAATGACAAGCAAATGGCCGTTTTCAAAAGAAAAGGTTGGATGTTTATCTGGTTTGAAAATGGCCATATTCACTACTGGAGTTTTGGACATTTTGTGCAAAATGTCCATAATTGGATTTAGATGTTATATCAAAAATGCCCCTCAAAGTCTTTTACTTCATCCACAACCCTTTTTCAGAGAGGCTTCTTTGCTATAGGGAACTGAGATTTAGTTGTTAGCAGCATCAGCATCAATTCTGTAAGCATAATGGTATTGAGCTGAAACATCTGCAGTGCACATGATGGTTCTTCCTCTATAGCATTTCCTGTTTAGACAGGAAGCCTCAGAAAGAGGAAAATACACCACAGGGATTTCTAACATGCACTAAACTCACAGTTCATATTCATTCATTTATATATAATATTTGTATATTGCCATTTTCCATGCTCCAGAGCAATCTGCAGTAATCACATCATCAAAACACATAAAACAGCAGGATTCAACATGCACGCGCACACATGCACACACACACACAAAATTCAGTCAGTGGCAGTGAGCGTTATTTTAAAATGTCTACCATCTCCGGCTAGTTTAGCCCCCAATATTCAGTGCTGGGCCATGTCCAGGCAACGACACTGAATATCGGGGGCTAAAAGAAGGCAGGCTGGCTGCCAGAGATTATGCAGGCCTGGCCGATATTCAGTTGGGGCCCATATAAAAAGTTATGTAGGCCCCAGCTGAATATTGGGCTGGGACCCGCATTTTTAAAAAAAGTCTTTCCCCTTCTCATCCCTCTCCTGGCCTCCCCCCACAATGTACAGCTGCAGCTTCCCACTACCTAACAGCCCATCCTCCCAAAGGCAGCATTCTCCCAAACAACAGCCCCCCCCCCAGGGCAGCATCCCATTCTGCACTCCTCACCCACACCTCCCAATCAGCATAGGATCCCCTTTCACGGCCTACCTGACCTCTCTTGTGGTCCAGTGAGATGTCATGGGCAGAACCCCCCTTGCTCCTGTCACTAGCAGCAGCTTTTTCAAGATGGCTCCTACATCATCTCACTGTAGTAGTACTGCAAGAGGTCACAACAGCCATTTTGAAGAAGCTGCTGCTAGGGGCAGGAGTAAGGGGGGGGGGGTTGCTCCTGCCCCCGACACCCTGCTGGACCACCAGGGAGGTTAGGTGCCCCAACCGGAGGAGTGGCCTAGTGGTTAGGGTGGTGGACTTTGGTCCTGGGGAACTGAGGAACTGAGTTCAATTGCCGGCACAGGCAGCTCCTTGTGACTCTGGGCAAGTCACTTAACCCTCCATTGCCCCATGTAAGCCGCATTGAGCCTGCCATGAGTGGGAAAGCACAGGGTACAAATGTAACAACAACAACAACACCCCACTAGACCACCCGGTAGGTCAGAAAGGCCCTAGGGAGCTCCTATCCTGACCAGGAGGTGGGGGGACTGCTGTTTAGGGGGGGTGTTGTCAAGGGGGTACTGCTACTACAGCCGCATATTGAGGAAAGGGAAAATACTTTTTTTTTACATGGGTACTGGCCCGATATTCAGCTGGGGCCCGCATAAAGTAAGTGGGTGAATTTAGGACAGCTTTTGAACTGTCCTGAATTCAGCAGCTTAAGTTATGTGGACCTTGGCTGAATATTGCTCCCCACTTTAGTGCCACTGAATATCAGCAGTTGGACAGCAACAGGCCATGTAAGCGGGCAGTAGAGGATCCTGCCCACTTAAATCACTTTGAATATCTGACCCACAATAATCATGTATAAAATAACACTAAAAAAGATAGCAATAACACAATAACATAGTAACATAGTAAATGATGGCAGAAAAAGACCTGCATGGTCCATCCAGTCTGCTCAACAAGACAAACCCATTCCACATGGCATGTGACACTCTACATGTATACCCGAGTTTGACCTGTCCCTGCTCCTCTCAGGGCACAGACCGCAGAAGTCTGCCCAGCACTGTTCCTGCACCAAGTTCTGAAGCTAATATCAAAGCCCCCTGAAACCTACACTCCAGCCCAGACCCATCCACTCAGTCACAACCAGGGCGCAGACCGTAGAAGTCTGCCCAGCTCCCGTTTTGTTTCCCAATTACCAGCGTTGTCACCCAATGTCTGCTAAGATTCCATGGAACCATTCCTTCTAAACAGGATTCCTTTGTGTTTATCCCAGGCATGTTTGAATTTCATTACCGTTTTCATCTCCACCACCTCCCGTGGGAAGGCATTCCACATATCCACCTCCCTCTCTGTGAAAAAATACTTCCTGACATTATTCCCAAGTTTGCCCCCCTTCAACCTCAATTCATGTCCTCTAGTTCTACTGCCTTCCCGTCTCCAAAAAAGGTTCATTTGCAGATTAATACCTTTCAAATATTTGAATGTCTGTATCATGTTACCCCTGTATCTCCTGTCCTCCAAAGTATACATGTTCAGGCCAGCAAGTCTCTTCTCGTACGGTTTACAACGCAAATCCAATACCATTTTTGTAGCTTTTCTTTGCACTGCTTCCAGTCTTTTTACATCTTTAGCAAGATACGGCCTCCAAAACTGAACACAATACCCCAAGTGGGGCCTCACCAGTGGCGTAGGAAGGGGGGGGCGGTCCGCCCCGGGTGCACGCCGCTGGGGGGTGTCGGCTCCACGCTGGTGCACTGCCCTCTCTGCCCCGGAACAGGTTACTTCCTGTTCCAGGACAGAAAGAGCAATGAACCAGCGCGGAGCCGACACACCCCAGCAACGTGCAGTCGGGGCGGATCGGCCCTCCCGCCCGTCCCTCGCCGCAGGTATGCGCTCCGGGGGGCAGTCCGCCCCGGGTGCACGCCGCTGGGGGGTGTCGGCTCCACGCTGGTGCACTGCCCTCTCTGCCCCGGAACAGGTTACTTCCTGTTCCAGGACAGAAAGAGCAATGAACCAGCGCGGAGCCGACACACCCCAGCAACGTGCAGTCGGGGCGGATCGGCCCTCCCGCCCGTCCCTCGCCGCAGGTATGCGCTCCGGGGGGGGGTGCGCTCCAGTGGAAGGAGGGTGCGCCGTGCTGCACCCAGGGGGGGTGCACAACGGCGACCCGCCCCAGGTGTCAGCTCCCCTCACTACGGCTCTGGGCCTCACCAATAACTTGTAGAGGGGCATCAACACCTCCTTTCTTCTGCTGGTTATGCCCCTCTCTATGCAGCCTAGCATCCTTCTGGCCATGGCCATCGCCTTGTCGCATTGTTTATTCACCTTTAGATCCTCAGACACCAACACACCAAGGTCTTTCTCCTGAGTCGAGCTTACTAATCTCTCTTACTAACCTCCTATTCGGTATCTTTCTTTTGGGTTTCTGCACCCCAAGTGCATCACTTTACAATTCTTGGCATTAAATTTTAACTACTTCAATCACAAGGGGATAGAAAATTAACCAAAGGAGTACACTTATCCAAATAATTAAAATCAAGTACTCCAGATTTTTTCATAAAGTTTTATACTTATTTTATTGTATCAGCTTACATTAACACATATTATCCTAAAGCTCACTCAGAATTCTCTCTCACTCCACATTTGTTACGTCATTCAGAAATACACATCAACATTAATGAATTTTAACACTGATCTTGTCAATCCACCTCACTTTGTAACTTATTAAATTGTGACATAGTATATCACTTTATATATACTGTTGTGTCCCCGACTTGTGGCAACTTGCTTTCCACATCTGAAATAGTCTTTTATATCAAGTTCTTTCCAAAGCACTGCTCAGTGCCATATCACATAAAACACTTTTAATCGTGCACAGTATGTTTGCCACTTATCTCAATGTTCTTGTCCACACTGCCGCTGTTTCATGATATACTCTCTATGATATTTAAATTGCTGGTATATGACATTCTGATTTCAACTCTGATTTCAACTCCTGAATGTTGTTACTACGCAACTCTGAACTTCCGTTTGATGTTACTGCCGATGTTCGAGTGTAGCTGAGAAGCTTCCTGGTGAACTTCCAAAATAAATCAAGTAGTTAACTGGTCATCAGTTCCTCTATGCATGACCGCATTTCATGATGCTTCTTCAGGAGGAACCACTTCCCATGATCCATGGGACTATTGTCCTAAGAGAGGCCTGGATTTCCGCTACTAATACTTCATTAAATTTTAACTGCCAGACCCTCGACCATTCTTCGAAGGTTCGGAGATCCCTTCTCATCGTTTCTACTCCCTCTAGGGTATCCACTCTATTGGCTATTCTCGTGTCATCCGCAAAAAGACACACCTTTCCTTGCAACCCTTCAGCAATATCTCCCACCAACCCCTGAGGAACTCCACTGCTTACCTTTCTTTCCTCTGAGCGGATTCCATTTACCACCACCCTCTGCCACCTGTTGGTCAACCAGTTTCTTATCCACTTCACCACTTTCGGTCCTAAGTTCAACCCTTTCAGCTTATTCACGAGTCTTCTGTTGGGGACTGTATCAAAGGCTTTGCTGAAGTCCAAGTAGATTACATCTAGTGCTTGTCCTTCATCCAACAACATCAACATCATAACTAATATATTGCAACATCATAAATAATATTTCTCCGAGGACAAGCAGGCTGCTTGTTCTCACTGATGGGTGACGTCCACGGCAGCCCCTCCAATCGGAATCTTCACTAGCAAAGTCCTTTGCTAGCCCTCGCGCGCCCGCGCGCACCGCGCATGCGCGGCCGTCTTCCCGCCCGAAACCGGCTCGAGCCGGCCAGTCTTCTTTTGTCCGCACTCGGTACGGTCGTATTTTTCGCCGTGTCGAGCCCCGGAGAGTCGACCTCGCGCGTCCATATTGTTGAACGTGTTTTTTCTTCGGAAAAGCTTTTCTTCTACCCGGGAAGTGCTCCGGAACCCCTCCACCGGGTTCCGTTTCAATCCTCCCCGTATTTCCAGCTTTTGGCCCCGATAAGTTTTCTTTCGTCGTCGGGGTAGGCCTCTTTTCGGCCTCGGTCGAGATTTTCTCCCTCTAAAGTTTTTGGTGCTCTTTTTTCCGTCATTTCGGACTTTGATTTCGCCGGCGTGATTTTCCGCCCATGACATCGAAGCCTTCCAGCGGCTTCAAGAAGTGCACCCAGTGCGCCCGGGTTATCTCGCTCACTGATCGACACTCTTCGTGTCTTCAGTGTCTGGGGGCCGAGCACCGCCCTCAGAACTGTAGTCTGTGTTCCCTGCTTCAAAGGCGGACTCAGGTAGCGAGACTAGCCCAGTGGAACGTTTTGTTCTCGGGCTCTTCGTCGGCATCGGCACCGGGATCTTCGAGTGCATCGACGTCGTCAGCGTCCAGACCATCTTCCTCGGCCGCCCTTGCATCGAGTGCATCGAGGCATCGGGCCTCTGCATCGGCGCCGAGACATCGGATAGCTGCATCGACGCCGGTGGTACCGGGACCTCGTCTGCTGATGTCGTCGGACGGTGGTGCATCGTCAGGAGTGCAGGTGAGGGCTGTCCATTCCCCTGCTGGTGGCGGTGAGCCTTCGGGTGGGTCTCCTCCCACCCTGAGGGCTCCTGCGGTACAGCCCCCCCGAGACCGACCTTCTTCGGCCTCGGCCCCGAGGAAGCGACGGATGGATTCTACGTCCTCCTCGTCGGTGCCGGGGAGCTCCGGTGACATGCTTCGGAAGAAGTCGAAGAAGCATCGACACCGGTCTCCTCCCCGCGTCGGCACCGAGAGCTCTGGGTCGCCGAGGGATTCGGCACCCAGCAGGCATCGGCACCGAGAGGACCGCTCACCCTCTGTCCAAGAGGTGTCGATGCGCTCCACTCTGGACAGCCCGGAACAGCCTCCTCGCCCGGAACAGGTCCTGACGTCGACGCCTGCATCGACCTCACAGCCTTTCTCTGCAGCCGCTCTAAACGAGAGCCTCCGGGCCGTTCTCCCAGAGATTCTGGGAGAGCTGTTGCGCCCTACCCCTCCGGTACCGGCGGTGCTTGCGCCTCCGGTACCGTCGAGCGTGGCGCCGGCTGGCCCATCGCCCAGGTGAGGTCCCCGACGTCGGTACCGCGTGCGGTGCCGGCAGCGGCCACCTCCCAGGAAGGCTCCCCGACTACGTCGGCGGAGGGAGCTTCGCCGATGCGGGCGAGGGAGTCTACCTCTCGACGCCCCCATCGTGGACGTGGCTCCACTGAGTCGAGCAGGGCGAGGTTGCAGACACAGGTTCGTGAACTTGTGTCTGACACCGAGGGTGAGGCCTCGTGGGAGGAAGAGGAAGATCCTAGATATTTCTCTGACGAGGAGTCTGAGGGTCTTCCTTCTGATCCCACTCCCTCTCCTGAAAGACAGCTTTCTCCTCCCGAGAGTCTGTCTTTTGCTTCCTTTGTCCGGGAGATGTCTACGGCCATCCCCTTCCCGGTGGTTGTGGAGGACGAGCCCAGGGCTGAAATGTTTGAGCTCCTGGACTATCCTTCTCCACCTAAGGAAGCGTCCACCGTTCCCTTGCACCATGTCCTAAAAAAGACATTGCTTGCGAACTGGACGAAACCCTTAACTAATCCCCACATTCCCAAGAAGATCGAGTCCCAGTACCGGATCCATGGGGACCCAGAGCTGATGCGCACTCAGTTGCCTCACGACTCTGGAGTTGTGGATTTGGCCCTAAAGAAGGCTAAGAGTTCTAGGGAACATGCTTCGGCGCCCCCGGGCAAGGACGCTAGAACCTTAGACTCCTTTGGGAGGAAGGCCTACCATTCCTCTATGCTCGTGTCCAAGATCCAGTCTTACCAGCTCTACACGAGCATACACATGCGGAACAATGTGCGGCAGTTGGCGGGCTTGGTTGATGCTCTTCCCCCTGAGCAAGCCAAGCCTTTTCAGGAGGTGGTCAGGCAGCTGAAGGCGTGCAGAAAATTCCTGGCCAGAGGAGTTTATGACACTTTTGATGTTGCGTCCAGGGCCGCTGCTCAAGGTGTGGTGATGCACAGGCTCTCATGGCTGCGTGCCGCCGACCTGGAGAATAGAATCCAGCAGCGGATTGCGGACTCGCCTTGCCGTGCGGACAACATTTTTGGCGAAAAAGTCGAACAGGTGGTAGAGTCTCTCCACCAGCGGGACACCGCATTCGACAAATTCGCCCGCCGGCAGCCTTCAGCTTCTACCTCTACAGGTAGACGATTTTTCGGGGAAGGAAGACTGTTCCCTACTCTTCTGGCAAGCGTAGGTACAATCCTCCTTCCCGACAGCCTGCGGCCCAGGCTAAGCCCCAGCGCGCTCGCTCTCGTCAGCAGCGTGCGACTCAGCAAGGCCCCGCGGCTCCCCAGCAAAAGCAAGGGGCGAGCTTTTGACTGGCTCCAGCAGAGCATAGCCGACATCCAAGTGTCCGTGCCGGGCGACCTGCCAGTCGGAGGGAGGTTGAAAGCTTTTCACCAAAGGTGGCCTCTCATAACCTCCGATCAGTGGGTTCTGCAAATAGTCCGGCAGGGATACACCCTCAATTTGACATCAAAACCTCCAAATTGTCCACCGGGAGCTCAGTCTTACAGCTTCCAACACAAGAAGGTACTTGCAGAGGAACTCTCCGCCCTTCTCAGCGCCAATGCGGTCGAGCCCGTGCCATCCGGGCAAGAAGGGCTGGGATTCTATTCCAGGTACTTCCTTGTGGAAAAGAAAACAGGGGGGATGCGTCCCATCCTAGACCTAAGGGCCCTGAACAAATATCTCGTAAAAGAAAAGTTCAGGATGCTTTCCCTGGGCACCCTTCTCCCCATGATTCAGCAAAACGATTGGCTATGCTCTCTGGACTTGAAGGATGCCTACACACATATCCCGATACTGCCAGCTCACAGACAGTATCTGCGATTTCAGTTGGGCACACGCCACTTCCAGTACTGTGTGCTACCCTTTGGGCTCGCCTCTGCGCCCAGGGTGTTCACAAAGTGCCTAGCTGTGGTAGCAGCGGCACTTCGCAGGCTGGGAGTACACGTGTTCCCATATCTCGACGATTGGCTGGTAAAGAGCACGTCCGAGGCAGGAGCCCTGCAGTCCATGCAGATGACTATTCGCCTTCTGGAGCTACTGGGGTTTGTGATAAATTACCCAAAGTCCCATCTTCTTCCAGTGCAGAACCTCGAATTCATAGGAGCTCTGCTGGATTCTCGGACGGCTCGCGCCTATCTCCCAGAGGCGAGAGCCAACAACTTGTTGTCCCTCGTCTCCCGGGTGCGAGCGTCCCAGCAGATCACAGCTCGGCAGATGTTGAGATTGCTGGGCCACATGGCCTCCACAGTTCATGTGACTCCCATGGCCCGCCTTCACATGAGATCTGCTCAATGGACCCTAGCCTCCCAGTGGTATCAGGCCGCTGGGGGTCTAGAGGACGTGATCCACCTGTCCACGAGTTTTCTCGAATCCCTGTATTGGTGGACGATTTGGACCAATTTGACTCTGGGACGTCCCTTCCAAATTCCTCAGCCACAAAAAGTGCTGACCACGGATGCGTCTCTCCTGGGATGGGGAGCTCATGTCGATGGGCTCCACACTCAAGGAAGCTGGTCCCTCCAGGAACGCGATCTACAGATCAATCTTCTGGAGTTACGAGCGATCTGGAACGCTCTGAAGGCTTTCAGAGATCGGCTGTCCCACCAAATTATTCAAATTCAGACAGACAACCAGGTTGCCATGTATTATGTAAACAAGCAGGGGGGCACCGGATCTCGCCCCCTGTGTCAGGAAGCCGTCAGCATGTGGACCTGGGCTCGCCGGAACGGCATGGTGCTCCAAGCCACATATCTGGCAGGCGTAAACAACAGTCTGGCCGACAGGTTGAGCAGGATTATGCAACCTCACGAGTGGTCGCTCAACTCCCGAGTGGTGCGCCAGATCTTCCAAGCGTGGGGCACCCCCTTGGTGGATCTCTTCGCATCTCGAGCAAACCACAAAGTCCCTCAGTTCTGTTCCAGGCTTCAGGCCACCGGCAGACTGGCATCGGATGCCTTCCTCCTCGATTGGGGGGAGGGCCTGCTGTATGCTTATCCTCCCATTCCTCTGGTGGGGAAGACTTTGTTGAAACTCAAGCAAGACCGAGGCACCATGATCCTGATTGCTCCTTTTGGCCGCGTCAGATCTGGTTCCCCTCTTCTTCTGGAGTTATCCTCCGAAGAACCGTGGAGATTGGAGTGTTTTCCGACCCTCATCACGCAGGACGAAGGGGCTCTTCTGCATCCCAACCTCCGGTCCCTGGCTCTCACGGCCTGGATGTTGAGGGCGTAGACTTTGCCTCTTTGGGTCTGCCAGAGGGTGTCTCCCGCATCTTGCTTGCTTCCAGGAAAGACTCCACTAAGAGAAGTTACTTCTTTCATTGGAGGAGGTTTGCCGTCTGGTGTGACAGCAAGGCCCTAGATCCTCGCTCTTGTCCTACACAGACCCTGCTTGAATACCTTCTGCACTTGTCTGAGTCTGGTCTCAAGACCAACTCTGTAAGAGTTCACCTTAGTGCAATCAGTGCATACCATTACCATGTGGAAGGTAAGCCGATCTCAGGACAGCCTTTAGTTGTTCGCTTTATGAGAGGTTTGCTTTGTCAAAGCCCCCTGTCAAGCCTCCTACAGTGTCATGGGATCTCAATGTCGTTCTCACCCAGCTGATGAAACCTCCTTTGAGCCACTGAATTCCTGCCATCTGAAGTACTTGACCTGGAAGGTCATTTTCTTGGTGGCAGTTACTTCAGCTCGTAGAGTCAGTGAGCTTCAGGCCCTGGTAGCCCAGGCCCCTTACACCAAATTTCATCACACACAGAGTAGTCCTCCGTACTCACCCTAAGTTTCTGCCAAAGGTCGTGTCGGAGTTCCATCTGAACCAGTCAATTGTCTTGCCAACATTCTTTCCCGTCCTCATTCCTGCCCTGCTGAACGTCAGCTGCACACTTTGGAACTGCAAGAGAGCATTGGCCTTCTACTTGGAGCAGACACAGCCCCACAGACAGTCCGCCAATTGTTTGTTTCTTTTGACCCCAATAGGAGGGGAGTGGCTGTAGGGGAAACGCACCATATCCAATTGGCTAGCAGATTGCATTTCCTTCACTTACGCCAGGCGGGGCTGGCTCTTGAGGTCATGTCACGGCTCATAATGTTAGAGCCATGGCTGCGTCGGTAGCCCACTTGAATCAGCCTCCATTGAAGAAATTTGCAAAGCTGCGACGTGGGCTTCTGTCCACACATTCACATCCCATTACTGCCTGCAGCAGGATACCCGACGCAACAGTCGGTTCGGGCAGTCAGTTCTTCAGAACCTGTTTGGGCTTTAGGATCCAACTCCACCCCCCGAGGGCCCTGTTTGTTCTGTTCCAGGCTGCACTCTCAGTTAGTTGGTAAATTTTTTAGGTCAATCTCAGTTATGTCCTCGCCGTTGCGAGGCCCATTGACCTTGGTTGTTGTTTTGAGTGAGCCTGGGGGCTAGGGATACCCCATCAGTGAGAACAAGCAGCCCTGCTTGTCCTCGGAGAAAGCGAATGCTACATACCTGTAGAAGGTATTCCTCCGAGGACAGCAGGCTGATTGTTCTCACAAACCCGCCCGCCTCCCATTTGGAGTTGTGTCTTCCCTTCAGAGTTTTTGTCTTGCTACATACTGGACTGGCCGGCTCGAGCCGGTTTCGGGCGGGAAGACGGCCGCGCATGCGCGGTGCGCGCGGGCGCGCGAGGGCTAGCAAAGGACTTTGCTAGTGAAGATTCCGATTGGAGGGGCTGCCGTGGACGTCACCCATCAGTGAGAACAATCAGCCTGCTGTCCTCGGAGAATACCTTCTACAGGTATGTAGCATTCGCTATAGCTGCTTCTGGAACCACACAGAAAGCAGTCAATTCTGTGATAACAGTCAGGTGTTCTATTTGTCACTATAGTTGCAGAAGTATGAAAAACCAGAAGCTCTAAATACTGACTTGCTTGAGAATAGCAGATAACTATGACAGTCACAAATAACAGCATAAAACATTCTTCTATTAATTACATCTATCAGCAGTAGAGATCATCAGACAGAAGCATTATTCACTCTGACATACAACAGTGTTGTTTTGATACGGCAATCATACATTCTAACCCTCTGTGCCTTACTAAAATCCTTGGTCCTTTCATAAGTACCCCAGTGGGGAGGAGGAAGGGAGGGATGTAGCATGCAAGGGACTCAGGAGCGTAGCCAGACCTCGACAGGAGGAGGGGCCAGAGCCCAAGGTGGGGGGGGCACATTTTGGCCCGCTTCCCCACTACTGCCCTCCCACTGCCACTTCTGCCCCCGCCTGCCGCTGCTCCCCCCCCCCCTCCACTGTTGGAAGGTACCTTGGCTGGAGGGGGTCCCCAACCCGTGCCAGCACATTGCCTGTCGCCCTGTCCTGTTTTCAGTGCCATTCATGATCGTTTTAATGAAACTGAGCAAGCGAGCATGCCCAGTTTCATTAAAACGAGTGTGCATGGCGCTGAAAACAGGACAGGGTGCCAGGCAATGTAAGACCTTTGCGGGACAAACACCTTAGCTGATGGGGGTTGGGGATCCCCACCAGTCAAACCGGGGATCCCAGAGCCAATTTGGGGGTTCAGGCCCATGTGGCCTCCCGTAGCTATGCCACTGCTCATGTTACTCCATCACCAATTTTTCATCAATACCTAACTGAACAGAAATGGCAGCAGCTGCCCTAGCTTTCTCAATCTATCCTGAAAGAAGGTTGCTGCATTTTCCTTAAACAAGTCCTTACAGACTAATTCTGGGACACAGAGCCCTTGCAGATTCTCCATTCAACCCTAATAATTATACTTCCTTATCAGAACTTTCAGTTCTTTGTAGTGGCTCACAGTGTATGTCCTACTGCAACCTTCTCCCCACAATACCACATTTAAGAATCAAGTTCAAGTACCATTATATATTAGACCAGGGCTGTCCAACCCCAGTGGGAAAATGTGGGATATAAATGTAATAAGAAATAAATATGCATGAGATCTGGAGTCATCTTTGACTCCTCTCTCTCCTTCTCTGCGCATATCCAGCAGAAAGCCAAGACCTGTCGCTTCTTCCTCTTTAACATCAGCAAAATTCGCCCTTTGCTCTCTGAACACACCACCCGAACTCTCGTCCACGCTCTCATTACCTCTCGCCTGGACTACTGCAACTTACTCCTCACCGGCCTCCCACTTAGCCATCTATCCCCCCTTCAATCTGTTCAGAACTCTGCTGCACGTCTCATATTCCGCCAAAACCGATATACTCATATCACCCCTCTCCTCAAGTCACTTCAATTGCTTCCGATCAGATACCGCATTCAATTCAAGCTTCATCTTCTTACCTACAAATGCACTCAGTCTGCTGCCCCTCACTATCTTTCTACCCTCATCTCCCCTTACGTTCCCGCCCGTAACCTCCATTCACAGGATAAATCCCTCCTCTCAGTACCCTTCTCCACCACCGCCAACTCCAGGCTCCGCTCATGCTGCCTCGCCTCACCCTATGCTTGGAACAACCTTCCTGAGCTTTTACGCCAAGCCCCCTCCCTGCCCGTCTTCAAGTCTTTGCTTAAAGCCCACCTCTTCAATGCTGCATTCGGCACCTAACCCTTACCGTTCAGTGAATCCAGACTGCCCCTATCGGACCGACCGTTCACTTGTCTATTAGATTGTAAGCTCTTTGAGCAGGGACTGTCTCTCTTTGTTAAATTGTACAGCGCTGCGTAACCCTAGTAGCGCTCTAGAAATGTTAAGTAGTAGTAGTAGTAGATCTATTTGTGTACAATGGAGGTACTATATGCAAATAGATCTCATGCATATTCATTGGGGAAAGCCTGAAAACCCAACTGGGTTGCCCACCCCTGCTTTAGACCATATGATTTTGCTTTCATTAAATATCAGGTGGAATTGTTTCCCTGTCCAGATGTTTCTGAAAATTAAATCCTTGGACAAATCATCCATGGCTTTATTATAGTGCAAGCAAACTGCCTTTCAGGCACTTTGTACTCTTTTGCCTCAGTCTTAAATATTATTATTATTATTATTATTATTATTCAACATCACAGAGGAGGCAAAGAAATCTTAAACAAAACTAGAACTGAAATATGAGACACAGGAAAAATTCAATGTGCTACTATATATATATATTTTTTTTAACCTCCACAACAGAGTATATTCAATTACATCATATCATTCAGTCAGTTTGCTATGCCAGACTCATCTAGACAGGATTAGAAAAGGATAATGCTCTTCTTTGTGATAACAAATATTAAATACTGTGTTGTATAACAATCCCCACAAGCTTAAGTGACACACTGCCCCTTTTGGCACAACCTTGTCTTCTATACACAAATGAACATTAAACATTCTAACATTTTGGAAACGAGCTGTACTGTTTTGTTTGTCATTCCACTGGTGATCATGTCCAGGCATCGCTAATGAATTGCAGATGTTATTTGTTATTCTAAAAATGATACAGGAGATACACATTCCCTGACACTCCGAAATACAACGCACTGCAGATCTCAGCACAATAAGCTCTGCACTGATGGTTACCAGAAGAAGCTAAGGAAAACAAAAAAGGGGATGACTGATTAACCAGATGAACTAGCTTTCTCTTACACAGAGTTATGGAATTTTGTTCTATTTTTGCTATTAAGAGGGTTATTCTATAAAATGGGTACTAACATTTATGCATGTAAATTATTAGGATAATGATATGTGAGGCACCTATAGATGTATAAATAGCAAAATTCTAATCACTGTTGTGTAAATATGTGCATATCCTATATTGTGAGTATTTGACAGATGCAAAGTGTAAGTCCTACCTATGGGTAAACCCATGTACCGTAACTTACAGAATATTATAAGTTACATGTTATCACAGTAATGAAACACAGCCTCAGTTATAGCAAGGGTCTCTGTCACTAGCCCTCTGGAACACACTTTAGAACTTCGTATCTAAGAAAAAGCTCAGAGACCTTAGCACTGGTGATAGAGCAGTAGTCCTAGATATGATAATCCTTCATAGTCAGAGTGACTTTCTCATCCCCAATCAGACAGTCCCCTCACTGACTGGAAGGCTTTCTTTGGACAAAATAACAGTAGTTCTGGTACTTTCTTGAGCATTCAGAGTTTTCCCAGGTGACAAAATGTAGTTGGATAGAAGGTTATAGGTTATAGGTGATATGCAAATTAGGTTTTCATCAGTACTTGATCTTATGTAAATTCAGCCCATGGTTAGCCTATTTCAAGCAAACAACAGCAAGAAAAATCCAAGGGTAATAGTAAATAGCAGCTCCGGGAGTGTTTAAGGAGATTCCACTGTAGGAAAATTAGTAGGACTAAGCTATGGGCCCTGTTTGTAGTTTGTGATTTTTTTGCCATTTTAGATGCCCTTATAATTCTTGAGTTTTGCTATTTCATATACATTTTATTGCTCCTGGACTACATGTTTACAACGTTGTTAATCATCAACCAGTGTTCTTTCAACCCCTGAGGCAGGTGGGTCAGTCCTGCCAAAACACGGCCCCATGTCAGGGTCTATACTGGTGTCAATAAAGGTGTTTTTCCTGGATCTTTACCCTTGTGGGATCTCCTTAAACATTCCCAGAGCTGCTATTTGTTTTGCCATCTCTACGTTTACTGTTAGCCTCTTTCAAGAAATAATATGGGGTCATCCACCCTTTAACACAGTTCTCATTCAGCGAGCAACATAGATATGAGCCCCTCTTAATAGAGTGTTGGAGGTCTCAGTCTAACAGCCACCTTCCCTTAGATAGGACTTTAACTTTCGGTCCTGTCCTCCACCTCACAGCTGTTAGTTCCAGTCTCAAATTAAGCCAGTGTTTCTTCACACTACCTTCAACACAACATATTGGAAAAACTCCATTCCATTAAAGTCAGTAAGGAAAGTACCTTCATCTTCTTACAGCCTGCTCTGTTCAGCTTCTCAGATTACAGGTAGGTCTTCATTCTTCTCCTTCAGGTCTGGCTCCCTTTTGACTGCTTACTCCTAAAGAGAGTTTTCACGGGTCTTTTAACACCTGACCCCACCCTTTCTGGGTCCCTTCTCCTAATTCCAGATAGGTCCAGAACCTTCCTAGCTGGGGGTTTTCTTAAAAGGGAAATACCTCTTCCCCTCTTTAATGGGTCCTCCTACCCTTAACCTAAAAAGGGCAAGACCATTTCCTACAGCCTTCTTGGTTTAGGCTGTCATATGTTAGGCAGAGCACCCTCTAGTGGCCCCTCCATAACTAAGCAGGCCCTTTACTGTCAGAGCTCCCTCTAGTGGCCTTCTACAGCAAGGCATGCCCTCTACTTGCCACAGTGTATATCTACATTAATTAAGGGTGAGCTCTATGGCTATTGTTTATTGTTATTGTTTATTTATATTCCGCCTTTCCCACATAAAAACATTCATAATAAAACTGTTATGCATAACAATATATACAATTACATAAAATCAATTAAAAATAGCTGGTTGGTATGGATTTTGAAACGAAGCGTCCTTGTCAGGAACATTGAAAGAGCACTACTTGGATGCTGCTAGCGTGCGCTAGAGAGGAGCCACTGCTTTCACTGTAGGAATGCTAGTCAGGTGTCTACACTTGGAGCCGGAGAGGAGCAGCCAATGTGATTCCAAATTATAAGATAAGGGAGAGCAATTTTCAAAGGCTGCTTCTGTCTTGAATAGTATCTATTAATGATAGAGTGGAGACCAATTTTGTTAAAAACTGTGTTAATTTTTTTAACATAATTTGTGATGTTTGGACTGTTTAAGTATGATAGGTTTGTGGAATGTTTTGGTTCCATCCAAGAGGATGGAGTCTTTTTCTTCACAGTTAGTAAATGAAAATGATTTTCGATTGATCATTTCATTGATCAAAAGATTTTTATGGACATCCTATTGGTCTGATGATTGTTTAGATTCCCTTAGTACTGCTTTGCATGGGACGGTTTGGGACTCTGAAGACCCGGTAGCCTTGTTATACAAATTTAAATTTGTGTGTATGTTTAATATTATAAATAATTTTTTACACACTTAGTTCTTGTACAACAGGGGTGTCAATGCACCCAATTTGAGGCCAGGAAAGAAAAAGTGGCAAACATTATTTGGGAGGATATTTTAAATGCTCTTTCAATGGTTTCCAAACTCTGGGTCATGACTCATGACCCCAAATGTGGTCACATCTAAAGTAGATGGAGGTCATAGGAAGAAGGCTGTTCCTCTTTCTTCTGAACCTTCATTGTGACTTATGCCCCATAGAAGCCATCATCATGTGTCTTGTGAGTCAGCAAATGTTCACATATCCTTTTCTCTCCTGCCACGTGAGCTTCCTGTTAGATTGCATACTGGAGTCTGTGCAAATGCTGACTGCTGATGCTTTCATACTTTGGATAAATGGAGGAGAAAAAAGTGGATGGGAGAGGAAAGGAAAGGGAAATGTGGTGGTGGGGGGGAGAGGTTGCTACTTTGCTTTCATCATCATTTGGAGTCCTATGAATTTTAAGTGTTAAAATGGGGTCATACTGGACAGACGTTTGGGAAGCACTGTGTTAGCTGGTACATATTTAAGATACCATCATGCAACTGAAAACAAAAATCTGATTAAAAAGCCTGAATGTTTATGTTTATTAATTATTTGATGAATCGCCAAATCCTGGGAAATCCCATATCTAAACAATTTACAAAAAGTGACAGTCAAAGCCAGAAGGATGCTTGGGTGCATAAGGAGACGGATGATCAGCAGGAAGAAAGAGGTGATGTTGTTCTGTCCTCCGACAGCCTTACACTAGTTTATATTGTGACCCTAAAATGTGTTTAATGCTTTTACTGTTATTCTCATTTCTGAGGATTATTACTGCTGCAGTACTCACTGCAAAGATATATGAGCAATGCATTGTGTGTAATGTGGAGGGGCATAATCGAATGGGGGCGCCCATCTATAAGGGTGGCCATCTCTAATGACGGCCCCGTTAAGCGGCGTACCCGACTGTATTATCGAAACAAGATGGCCGGCCATCTTTCGTTTCGATAATACGGTCGGGGATGCCCAAATCTCAACATTTGGGCCACCCTTAGAGATAGCCGGCGTTAGAGATGGCCGCCATTGGTTTTCGCCAATAATGGAAAGTAATGGCGGCCATCTCAAACCCAGCCAAATCCAAATCATTTGGTCTTGGGAGGAGCGAACATTTGTAGTGCACTCGTCCCCCTCACTTGCCAGGACACCCTAGGGGGCACTACAGTGGACTTTACAAATTGATCCCAGGTGTATAACTCCCTTATCTTGGGTGCTGAGCCCCCTAAAACCCACTAACCACAACTGTACAACACTACCTTCAAGGGTAATGGGGGGCACCTAGATGTGGGTACAGTGGATTTCGGGTGGGTTTTGGAGGGCTCCTATTTACCACCACAAGTGTAACAGGTAGGGGGGATGGGCCTGGGTCCGCCTGCCTGAAGTGCACTGCAGTACCCACTAAAAACTGCTCCAGGGACATGCATAGTGCTGTGATGGAGCTGGGTATGAAATTTGAGGCTGGCATAGAGGCTGGCAAAAAAATGTTTATTAATTTTTATTTTGGGTGGGAGGGGGTTGGTGACCGCTGGGGGAGTAAGGGGAGGTGATCCACGATTCTCTCCGGTGGTCATCTGGTCAGTTTGGGCACCTTTTCGAGGTTTGGTCGTGAACAAAAAGGGACCAAGTAAAGTCGGCCAAATGCTCGTCAGGGCCGGCCTTCTTTTTTCCATTATTGGCCGAGGCTGGCCATCTGTTAACCAAGCCCCCGTCCCGCCTTCGGTACACTGCCGACACACCCCCTTGAACTTTGGCTGGCCCTGCAATGGAAAGCAGTTTAAGCCAGCCAAAATTGGCTTTTGATTATACCGATTTGGCTGGCCTTAGGAGAAGGCCAGCCATCTCCTGATTTGTGTCGGAAGATGGCCGCCCTTCTCCTTCGAAAATTTGCAGGGTAGTCTCAAAAGTAATGCAGCCACACCTTCCTGTCTGTATAAGGACTGTTATTATTGGTCTATCCTGCTACAAGACCTCTTCTCTTTATCAGCCAAGCTTGGTTCCTTTGTCTACCTGCTATCATTTCCTGGTCATTCTTATTATCTCTGTCCTGAGAGGTCAACCAGGTATGATCTTTTCCTCCAATCGAGGGCTGCCCTCTGGGACCACCCCTGCTACCTGATGGCAGGCTCTGTCCCTATTGGTCCCTTTACCTCCTCCTCCCTGGGCCTGTGTGAGCCCCTTCTTGGCCTCTCTTTCTCCATGAGGCATTCTGCATGTTGCTTCAGACAGCACTTGTCCTGCTAACTCCCTGGAACAAACTCGCAATATATCTATGAGATATTGCATATTCCAGCCACACAGCTCTGAACTACCTGGCATGTGTTTAACTATTTTCTTATCTCTGCAATAAAGCTGCCTTTCTTCAGATTTCTATCTCTAACCACTGATACAGCTCTCAGAATTATGGAGTCTCTGTTGCCATGGGGCAATACTTCTGAGCATCTGACTGTGAGTAAATTATCTAGTTACTCCTAGAGATGGGAGTAACTAGTGAGGTAATAAAATTT
Organism: Microcaecilia unicolor; assembly: GCF_901765095.1. Classification (NCBI taxonomy): domain Eukaryota; kingdom Metazoa; phylum Chordata; class Amphibia; order Gymnophiona; family Siphonopidae; genus Microcaecilia; species Microcaecilia unicolor. The sequence goes on along the minus strand of NC_044031.1, from coordinate 288,808,017 downwards.
GCTGATGACACAAAGTTATTCAAAATTGTTAAATCACGGGAAGATTGTGAAAAATTACAAGAGGACCTTACGAGACTGGGAAACTGGGCGTCTAAATGGCATATGACGTTTAATGTGAGCAAGTGCAAAGTGATGCATGTGGGAAAGAGGAACCCGAATTATAGCTACGTCATGCAAGGTACCACATTAGGAGTCACAGACCAAGAAAGGGATCTAGGTGTCGTCATTGATGATACGTCGAAACTTTCTGCTCAGTGCGCTGCTGTGGCTAAGAAAGCAAATAGAATGCTAGGTATTATGTTATAGTGCCTTTGTATCGGTCCATGGTGCGACCGCACCTCGAATATTGTGTTCAATGCTGGTCGCCGCATCTCAAAAAAGATATAGTTGAATTAGAAAAGGTGCAGAGAAGGGCGACGAAAATGATAAAGGGGATGGGACGACTTTCCTATGAGGAAAGGCTAAAGTGGCTATGGTTCTTCAGCTTGGAGAAAAGGCGGCTGAGGGGAGATATGATAGAGGTCTGTAAAATAATTAGTGGAGTTGAATAGGTAGATGTGAAACTACAATGTTGTAAATTTAAAATGAATCGGAGAAAATCTTTCTTCACTCAACGTGTAATTAAACTCTGGAATTCGTTGCCAGAGAATGTGGTAAAGGCGGTTAGCTTAGCGGAGTTTTAAAAACGTTTGGACGACTTCCTAAAAGAATAGTCCATAGACCATTATTAAATGGAGTTGGGGAAAATCCACTATTGCTGGGATCTTGCCAGGTATTTATGACCTGGATTGGCCACTGTTGGAAACAGGATGCTGGGCTTGATGGATCTTTGGTCTTTCCCAGTATGGCAATACTTATGTACTTATGTACTTATCTATATTTATTCAAATGCTAGAAATGCCTGCATTATGTCCATGACCCTTCCATTTCTGCTCCCCTTTTTTTACTTGTGTGTAAGATTTAGGCACAGATTTCCTGCCTAAATTTATGCATGCAAGTTCCAATTCAATCTAATTAATGCCAAAAATTGCTTGTTAAAAAGCCAATTATTGGTGCTAATTAGCTTGTTATTCAATCAAATTGCGCGCACAATTTTTGGTGACTTTTATAGAATTGGGGGTAGGTGTAAAATTGTGCATGCAAGTTCATAGAATTATTGGCTAAGGGCTAGATTCTATATATGGCACTTAAAAAATCCATGCGGAAAACATTTCCACCTAAGCATATTCTGTAAGCAGCACCTAGATTTAGGTGTGGTATATAGAATAAGCTTAGTCAATATCCTAGTGCCTAAAACTATGAAAATGTGGCATAAATCTCAGCACATAGATTTTGTTGCAGAGGGCCATATTCTATAACTGTCACTGATATCAGGAATAGAAATGAGCCCTTGTGCTGATCCAGAGACCAGAAGTCAGAAGCCTAACATTTCACCTGCGGCGACCACCGTTCCCCAGCAGTTGAGCCCCTGGGTTCAGGTGGCCAACAGGACTTAGGAAGTCGGCGAGAGAGAGGACTCAGGTGAGGACAGAAGAAGGCGAGGACAGAGCTATGCAGAAGTCAGGTCCAGGCAGTGGTCAGAGCAGGCGACAATCCAGCAGTAGTCGGATCCAGAAGGTAGTCAGGTCAGGCAGCGATCCAGCAGTCCAGACAGTAGTCAGGTCAGGCAAAGAACAACTGAAAGCGCAGCAGGCCCCAAGAAGGTAGTAGCTGAGGCAATGATGTAGTGAGAAGTTCCTGGTTTTAAAGTGAAAGCGTCTGACGTCAGAGTAGGCGCGCCCAGAGTGTAGGCGTTCTAAAAGTGTAGATGCATCCAAAGTGTAGGCGCGTTAAAGTGTAGGCGTGCCCAAAGTGTAGACATGTCCAACTGGAGATACTCAGAAGAAAGGTATTAAGTATGTCGCAGGTGCATACATCTGGCTCCACATTTGATATTCTGGTTCGTGACAATAACAACGTGCATAAATTCCAGAACGCCCATGAAATGCCCATTTCCCCACATAACCACACCTCTTTTTGCCTGCACAGATTAAAATGTAGGTACACTGAGTGCAATTCTATATATAGCGCCTAAAAAATTGGCACTGAAATCAGGGCCAACTAAGCATATTCTATAATTAGAAAATACGCTGAGTTGATATTTCTTTTTTTTTTTTAAATTTAATATTTATTCATTTATCCATTTTATTACAAGAAACATCTTGCTTAAGAAAGTATACAAAGATAAGGCAGTTACATAACTGTTAAGGAATATTAAGAAAATATATAAAGAAAAAACAATATACATTTTCAAGGTAACCCATACTCAAGTCCATAAATTTGAAATCCAAGATTAGGATATCTAAGGGAGTATAACAAAAGGAAATATATAACGGATGGTGCAAACCTTGCTAAGTGGAGTTATCTTATAATTTAATGCTTATCCACTTTTACCGAGGCAATAAGTGCCGATACGTGGGCTGGTTCTGTGAAAACATATTTCTTCTCCCTAAGCCTTATTATGCACTTGCAGGGGTACCTTAAAAAAAAGGTTCCCCCCAAGTGCAAAACCTCAGGCCTAAGGAGCAAGAATTGTTTCCTCCGTCTTCTAGTCTCTTTGGAGACATCGGGAAATAATAATATTTTAAGGCCCAAAAAAGGCTTCTCTTTATTTCGGAAAAATAAACGAAAGATCCAATTCTTGTCTGGTAATAATGGAACCGTCGCCACTAACGTGGCGGCAGTTGCTAATTCAGAGTCAGAAGTCTGAAGCAAAAGAGAGACATCGATCAGATTATCAAGTTGGTTCAAATTTTTCCCAGGAATATAATATGCCATAGTCAGTGGTGGTAAATTCGACTCAGGTATCATCAAAATTTCACGCATATAGCGTTTCAGCATCTCAAGAGGAGCAACATTCTGTAGTCTAGGAAAGTTAACAAATCTCAGGTTGTAACTTTTAGTATAATTGTCAAAAAATTCAGTTTTCAGTCTGAGGTTTGTCAAATCTTTCGTCATAGTAGGTTGTATTGTTTCAATCTTCACAATTCTTTGATCCATTTTATCCACTTTATCATTTAACTCTTTAAGCTGCTCATCTTTTTTTTGTAAATCAATTTCCAAGGATTTTACTTTTGGCATTACTTCATTAGTCTGTTTTAAAAAGGTTTGTCCCAAATTAGAAACTAGATCCCATAATGCATCTAATGTCACTTCTTTCGGTTTAGTTACTAGCTCTTTAGGTAATTCAAACCTTTCAGAAAACCGCTCACGAGTCTCACCCAGTCCCTCAGGTCCTCCTCCCTCGATCCGCGGCGATTCCATGGGCAAACTGCCCTCCGTTCCAACCTGAGATGTAAATGAAGCTTCCAATCGGCGTTCCTCTGGGCCCCTACCATCTTCCGGAGTGGACCCCGTCGATTCAATAAGGAAAGAACTTGCGCCGATCGGCTGGGGAGGAGGGGTGGGCGCAGCGGGGCTCAAGGTGACTTCATAGCCAGGAGAAGCCGAAGTCTCCAAATTGCCGGCGTTCCCTACTGGCTGCATTCCGCCGTCAAAAATAGCTCCCTGTGGCCTCGCAAAACGATCCATCGGACCAGGTAAGGAGGGGAGTAGCGGGGAAGCTCTGCTCGTTGTTCTCCCTCTTTGTTTAGGCATTTTGGTAGAGCACGAAAAACGAGGCTCACAGCAACTTAGCTAGGTGCAGCCATCTTGGATTTCCCTGAGTTGATATTTCAGCACCTAAATCCATTAACACCAACTGGGCCATATTCTATAACTAGTTGCATAAATTTTGGAATGCCCACGAAACATCCATTTCCCCACCCATAACCAGGCCCTTTTTGCCTGCACGTTAGAAGTTTGATGCACATCATTACAGAATATGCTTAGCGAGTTGTGTGCGTAAATTCTAATCAGTGCCAATTAGTGCTCATTATTGCTTGTTAGATGCCCTTATTAGTGCTCATTAGCTTGTTAAGCTTGTTAAGTTACATGCATTGTTATAGAATCTGCACTGATTTCAGCGCGGATCTCTAGGAGTGCTATATATAATCCAGGGGATTGCGTTTCAGAATATTCTTAAGGAGTTGTGCGTGTAAATTCTAATTATTGCCAATTAGTGATCATTATTGTTTGTTAAGTGCTGTTAACAATGCTGATTGGCTTGGTAAGCCAATTAAGTTATGCGCATTGTTAGAGAATACGCTTGGCTTTCGGCGTGGAACACTAGGAGCGCTATATAGAATCCAGGAGTAAGTGCTTAACGTGGTTTAGTAAAAGGCCCCCAAATTAGAATACTTTGTTATTTTGATGTCTAGCTATATAAATTGCTTTGATTAGTTTATGTAGGAACTATCAAATGTAAATTTATAAATAAGTAAAATACAGGGAGGTGAACAGAACACTTAGCATTTTGTTTGTTCATGATTTTTCAAAAATGTACCTATAAAATTCACTTTCACAATATTTGCAATTATTCTTAGGAATTTATCCATTAAAAAAAATTTTCTTTAGAACATAGAACTTTCAGTGGCATCAGGAATCGACATGGATGACTGAGCCATATATGCTCCACCAAATACCTCCAATCTCCTGCTCACAGAACCCTCTTTCTCCATTCATGAAAGCCTCTCTATAAACAGTAGATAATTAAAACCAAATGAGTTTGTGTATTTAGGTACCCTTTTACTAAGCTGAGGTAAAAAGTGGCCTGCGCTAGTTTGGATGCGTGAAATTGGCGTGCACAGGGCCATTTTTTACCATGGTGGGTAAAAAGGCCTTTTTTTTTAATGAAGCAGTAAATGGCTGTGCACTAATATTAAAAATATTACTGCCACCTATTTACTTGGTGGAAAGGGCTCACGTGCTACTCGCATGGTACACAGGCAGTATGCGGCAATGTGGGTGGGCTGATGATTTCCGCTGGGTACAACCCCCACAGTAAAAAGTATCAAATTATCTTCTACCGTGGAGGAGTGGCCTAGTGGTTAGGGTGGTGGACTTTGGTCCTGGGGAACTGAGGAACTGAGTTTGATTCCCACTTCAGGCACAGGCAGCTCCTTGTGACTCTGGGCAAGTCTCTTAACCCTCCGTTGCCCCATGTAAGCCTGCCATGAGTGGGAAAGCGTGGGGTACAAATGTAACAAAAAAAATGCACCAACTTCATAATTACCGCCTGGCACTTAGGCTACCCCGGCGGTAGTGTCAATTTGGTGCATGCTATCCACGCCCTACAACTACTTAGTAAAAGGGCCCTTAAAGAGATGATTCAGCAGCTTAACCTCCCTGTTTACTAAGCCGGGCTGTGTTGGCATTAGCGCACAGCAGCCATTAGTGCGGCTTAGTAAACAGGGGGGTTAATGTTTTGTAGACTATCTGGGTGTCTTGTCTATAGGATGATGGTATATCAAATAAGGTAAAAAGAAACTTGAATAGAAGACTATGGAGAGGGAGTTTGCCCTGGAGATTGTCTTCCGTTTGGGCTGCAACCTGCAGATGACACAATCGAGACACCCAGAACAGAAAGGTAAGGCATGTGTTAACCATACATAAGGATCAGATTCTAGCACAGATAAGGTTGTTGTTGTTTATTTTCAGTAGGACTAAATAAGCTGGAAACTGTGATTCAGAAGTTTTGGACAAAGTCTACAATAAATTTAGTGAAGTGACTGAAAATGAAAATAGAGCACAAGAACTTGAAAATACTGCCACATGTTAGATTGCATACATCTGAAAATGATTATTAATATATATTCCTCTAAACCACGTTCGTAGGATAGATTTCTTCTTATTCCAAATAATTCTATGAATGGATTTACTACAACAGAGACAGGGACAGCCCAACCATTACATAGATTAAGCATCCACATAGGGTAGCACAATTTGGAGGGGAGGGGGGTAGAAGTGATACGGCAATCATGACCACTAAATAATATGAATTAATATGGTTATTACATTCCATGAGCTAACTGAGTGGCTGTGTTTACTTTCCAAAGGAAGGTGGTCTGTTGATAAATTTATTAAATACCTGCAACACATGGAGAATTTAAAAAGTGTCTGACACAGCCATGTTTCACCCTTGCCAACTGGCATATCACACTTTTTGATCTTATTCTACTCATACTTATATAATTTTTATGGTTCTAGGTCAGTTCCCACCTGGAAAATTCCCACCTAGGATAATTACCACGAAGCCAATTTCCACCACACTTGGGAGGACAATTCCAACCCAGAACTAAAAAGAAAAAAATACAAAACACACTAGGACAATTAATCTCATTCCCCTTCCCCTTCCCGAGCATTTAGAGGGGGAGCAAAGCCCCCCCCCCCCCCACAATCCCCCAAACATCACCTTTTACACATCCCGTTCCCCTTCCAGACATGCAGTTCATTTGCCCCACACACACCCTAACTGCACCCTGCCTTCAAGGAAACTAAAAAAAACAAGATTTTAAATGCTCCAAAATATGTAAATAAATAAGTAAATAGAAACTCTGAATGCTGTCCACAACATGTGCTAGGTGTCCCTATAATAATCTGCCCCTCAAAATGCCACACCGTTATTATACTTCCTCTGTGTACATCCGTATGCTGGCGCTGCACAAACAATCCTTGGGACCTTCCCACAATGCAACACAGCGCCTTCCAGATGGTCACTGTCCAAACAAAATGCAGCACCTCGCACAACACTTTGTAAGCCACTTTGAGCCTGCGATCAGTGGGAAAATGTGGGATATAAATGTAATAATAAATAAATTAAATAAATAAACACGATAATGCAACATGATGCACCGCCATGGCTCATAGGAAAGAAAGTTGCACTAGCAGAATGAAAAGAAAAGAAGATGAGGTAGAAAAAAATTTTTTTTAAATGATATCATGGGTGGGCAATGACCGGGTGGGAAAAGTCCTGGGTGGGACTTGTCCCCCTTGATTGGGAATTGTACCTGTAGATTAGCCCTGGTGAGAACTCGACAGATACCAATTTTTATATAGCTTCATTTCATTATTTATTTGTCTGTTATATTTAATACCATTTAATTCCTCTATGCATGTGTTTATATGGTGCCTTTATATGTAATTTTTTTGTGTGGTTATTATTTAATATGACCATGTCAACCACTGGTTTATAATTCTCTGTGTTGTAGCTATTTAGGGGTCCTTGTACTAAGCTGTACAAACAATTAGCATGTGCTAAATGCCACACAGCCCATTGTATGCCTATGGGCTATATGGCACTTAACACACTCTATTGCATTAGTGCAGTAAGGGTGTCTTTTACAAAGGCATGCTAGCATTTGTAGTGCTTGCTAATGATTAGCACACACACGCATATTTAACGCATGCACTAAAAACAATAACCTTTACTAAGCCACAGTAAATACAGTATATATATATATATTTATTTATTTATTTATTTGTTTATTTATTTATTTTTTTAGCACGTAGGTAGCACACACACAATACAAATTTAATGCGGGATGTCTCAGGGCACCCCACAGTAATCTACTTTTTGCTATGGTAAGCTTGAGTTAGTGTTCTAGCTGGCCTGAACATGAATATATAGTGGCAGCCGAGTTATACTTGGATATTCAGCTCTGGCTGATATTCAGATACAGGCATTTGAATATTCACATGCAAAAACAAAAACCCTATGGTGGCCGGTGATTAGAAAAATGCTGACCTCCATGGGCTGAATATCAGGGGGAGGGAGAAGACATCTTCTATATAGACAAATATCTCCACCTCTTCCATTAGTATAATTTTTCCTTTAAGAAAATACAAATAGTTCATGTGTTACTAAATGCAGACAATGATACTATAGCAGAAATATATATATGTAATTCATAATCACCTGCTTGTGGGGTCTAAGTACTTAAACCTAGGGACCTCTTTAATCAGGGCACTAAACAGCTTTGTATTTAGCATGCTCTATCCATTAGTGCGGACAGAACTAATGGCCGTCATGTGCTAAAACAATCAAAATGGTAAAACTCTCGTCCTATCTGCTTAGTGTAGTTTGGGGTGGGATCATGGCAGGTTATGGGTGGAGATAGGGTGTAGACTGTGCACTGCATCCTCCTGATAATGTGGTACACTTAATGTGACCTGAAGAGAAGGCATTAACTGCAACCACAGAATCAGCAACATTTACCATGGTCCCACATATTGAACAGCAAACCCGCCTGATCCCCCTAAGCAGCAATCCCTCCTAGTCACAGCAGCTATCTCCTACTCCCCCCCCCCCACCATCCCAGCAAGTCACAGCAGCAATCTCCCACCCTTTCTGAAGAGGAACTGACCCTCCCTTACCCCCCAGGACCTACTGGAAGGTTCCCTGGTGTCAAGGTGCTAAAGACACGAGGGATTCCCAGTCACTCCTTGCTTCTCTGGAGCTGGATTCAAAATGGCATCAGTTAACCTCTAGCAGTATTCTTACAATCAACCACTAGAGGTCAGGCTGCCAATTAAAGAGCAAAAGCCCTTTTATGGCAGCTTAACACCTATTGTCACCCACTTTTTGTGTTCCTGAATTTGAGAGTTTAGTGAAATTTTGAGTATAAATGTACGCATTCAGCCTCAGTAAATTTTCAAAGAGGCCAATTTAGGAGCATGACTCTCAAAGTTAAGAGCATAAATCCTTTGAATATTAGGCCCCATATACATTGCTCATCAAAAACCATTTTACCATGCACACTAATATTTTGGCCCATGATTTATTGCACAGATCCAGAGAACTATAGCTCTTGAAAAAGTAATCTCGCTGCTTAATCTGAGTCATGAAACTAGCAAAAATTCTAGGAAAAAGATTAAAGGCAATGACAAGACCTGTAGTTCATAAAGACCAAACAAGTCTTATTTCAAGCAATAAAAGTGCAGATAATATTAGATGACTACTGACTATCAATCAAGTCAGACATTTTTTTAACTTCTCTCACTAGATGCAGAAAACACCTTTGATAGAGTACAATTGTGATGTTTCTGATACATTTTAGAATACATGACGTTCCCTTGTTTCCTGGATCTATACAACATGCAGAGAACCTACCTCTAGTGTGAGGATGAATGATACAGTAGACAAATCATTTAATACAGAAAGAGGCACCAGGCAGAGATGTCTGCTGTTGCCATTACTTTTCACCCAGCTATTGAGTCATTTATCAGCAAAACTAGACATTCTAACCTATTAAAGTGGATATAGGGGAAGTTAAAATGGAATTTCATTATATTCGGGTGATGAGCTTTTGTACATTTTGAATTTTGAACACTCGGAACCAGAGCTAGAGAGAATTATATTACTTTTTAACAATATATCAGGATGTAAGTTCATTGGACTTGATTTACCAAATTTGCCACTAGAGGTGAAGAGCTATTTAAGCAGCCAAGCAAATAAAAGTGTTTGCTTTTAAAACTGTAGCAAGCACTGTATAAGAAGCTGAAAAAAGGTGAAGAGTTCAGAAAAGGGCAAATAATGAAGACTTTTGTGCTTTCCCACTACAGAATGTATTAATTGCAACATTTCCTAGGTCTAATCATTTTTCTTTTTCAAATAAGCAGTCACCATGCTAGTATTGATCCCTTACAGAAAAAGGCATGGGGACAACATTAAACACGCTTGGGCCATGATCGAATCACATGACCTAAAGGGAAAATAACATACCTCCCTATTGTTCAAACCCTAAACAGACTAAGAGTTGCATACTAACTGAAACACATCTTCTGCCTTCCTCCACAGAAATCAAAAGAGAAAAACACAACATTCACACACATGGGTAAAAAGTACTTTTTAGTCAAATATCAAACCACCAATGACATAACATGTTGTGGGACAAGAAGAAGCCATGTTAGTCCACTTTTAAAGGTAATCAATAGAAATAAAACATGAAAAAGAAAATAAGATGATACTTTTTTTTATTGGACACTAGTAAAAAAGGCCCGTTTCTGGAGCAAATGAAACGGGCGCTAGCAAGGTTTTCCTCCCCACCTCCCCTCTCCCTACCCACCCCTTCGTCGTTGTGAAGCCACTGACGCCATTGCTCTGCACCTCGTCAATGCACACCACCTTCATCTCCTGAGTCCTTGTTCGTTGTGAAGCCACTGACGCCATTGCTCCACCCTCGATCTGTGATGCCATTGCTCCGCCCTCGACGTCATTACGTTTGACGCGAGGGCGGGGCCCAGAGACAGTGATTTCGGTGGCTTCACCACCACGAACCCTTCAAACCCGAAGGAAGTGACACTGACGTCAGTGTCTTCAGAATGTTGAGGGTGAGTTTTATTATATAGGATAACAATACATTTCTTGATTAGCTTTCGAAGGTTGCCCTTCTTCGTCAGATCGGAACTCTGCAAACTAACCAACACATCACCATCAAACCCGCAGACAAAGGTGGCTCAGTGGTAATTATGGACACAAAAAAATACACTGAAGAAGGGCACAGACAGCTCTTAGACAATACATACTACAAGAAACTACGTGAGGATCCCACACAGGATTATACAAAACAGCTGAAAGACCTGATCAGAAGATTTCCTAAACAAGTACAGCCACATCTGAAGAAACACATACCAAACCAGCCTTCTGTGGGCACATTATACATGCTACCCAAAATCAACAAACCTGGAAATCCTGGCAGACCAATCATATTGGGTATCGGTATGCTCATGGAGGAGGAGTGGCCTAGTGGTTAGGGTGGTGGACTTTGGTCCTGGGTAACTGAGGAACTGAGTTTGATTCCCACTTCAGGCACAGGCAGCTCCTTGTGACTCTGGGCAAGTCACTTAACCCTTCCATTGCCCCATGTAAGGCACATTGAGCCTGCCATGAGTGGGAAAGCGCGGGGTACAAATGTAACAAATATATATACATATCTGGACTCATAGAGGGAATTCTGAAACCTCTCGTGCACAAAACAAACAGCTTCATACAAGACACCACAGACTTTCTGAATAAATTGAAAAATATCAAGCAGTTACCACCAAGCACCCTTGCAGATGGCATAGCTGCATGTGAGAAATTCCTAAAAACATCCACACAGGGACCATCAATACTCACCAGAAACCATTACAAAACTAATCAAATTTACTCACAACTATTTCCGCTTTAACAATGATATCTATCTACAAATAATGGGCACTGCGATGGGCACTAGGACAGCACCCCAATATGCCAACCTCTTTATGGCTGAGCTGGAAGAGACATTTCTGAATACATACCAGACCAAACCCCTAAAATATTACCGGTACATCGATTTCATTTTTATGATTTGGACTGAGGGGGAAGAAACTCTGAAACAATTTTACAATTTCTTCAATACATACCATCCTACAATCAGATTCAAAATTGACTACTCCTCAGAAAAAGTCAATTTTTTGGACACCACAGTCTCAATCAGCGATGTCTATATACAAACATCCATATACAAGAAACCCACAGACAAATGCAGCTACCTCCACAACTCCAGCTTCCACCCTTCACATACAAAAAGATCCATTATTTACAGCCAAGCCACAAGATACCACCATATCTGCTCTGACCCAGAGGAGAGAGACAGACACCTTGAAACCCTGACTGCACCCTTTGAACAGAAAGGCTACAACCCCAAAATAATCTCCAAGAATATTCCTCCTCCCTCAAAACACCCAGGGAAAATCTGCTACAGTACAAAGAAAAAAAAGCCACAGACAGAATCCCCCTTATAGTGGCATACAACCCAGAGCTGGAAAAATTAAGAAAAATCATAAGAGATCTGCAGCCTCTACTCCAGGAGGATGAATTACTGAAAGAGATATTCCCATCCCCACCAGTGCTGGCCTTCCGACAGCCACCCAACTTAAAACACAAGCTAATTAGAAGTAAGCTCCCAACACAGAATCAAAAAGAAAAGAATGGCACACATCCTTATAATATATCCAGCTGCAAACTAAGCCAAAAATCTCACAGGACCCCACGATCATTCACAAAGGAAAAATATTCAACATTAAGGAATCTTTCACATGCTCATCTTCCAATGTGGTATACATCATTCAGTGTAAAAGGTGCGATGAAGGCTGCTACATTGGAGAAACAAGTCAGATGCTAGAGAAGAGATTTAATTTACATAGACATCATATGAAAAATGCCATTGCAAACAAAGATGCCACGCCTGTGGGACAGCACTTTACAAAACCAGAACACTATACCAGTGTTATCATGGTAAGGATCCTGAAAGGGAACTTTAAAACAATACAGGAACGTAAGACCTTTGAAGTCAAAATGCTTAAATATTTTGACACCCACCAGACAGAACTTAACAAATATCTGGGTTTTCTAGCCCATTAAAAAGCATAAAATGTTATTGCTTTTTAAACTGTAGTGCTCTCCTGTCTCCCTGACTCTTACCTATCTACCCCCATCCTGTTAGACTGTCACTGAAATGCTTTGATGTTTCGCTCATATATATACTGTCGTCTACCAACATTTGCTTATTTCCGATCTGACGAAGAAGGGCAACCTTCGAAAGCTAATCAAGAAATGTATTAAGTTATGTCAAATAAAAAAGGTATCATCTTATTTTCTTTTCCATGTTTTATTTTGTTTTATTTCTATTGATTACCCTTTCCATTGGAATTCTTTGCCTTTGGACATCTGGGCTGAGCTGTCGTAGCCCCATTTTCATACTCATTACATTATCAAGTCATTTTCCCAGGCATTTGAAAACTAAGTGGATTCCTGGGTCAGTACCTACCTGTTAGTAGTGGCACTGGAAATGGTATCTACTTTTTTGTTTAATCTGTCCTATCTGCTTATTGTAGTTCCTTTCTGCTTCTGTTTGAGATTATAAACCGCCTTGACTGTTTTTGAAAGCAGTATGTAAATACTTGAATAAACATAAACACATAAGTATACAGTATATGGAGGGACCCATGCTATGCACCAACTAATCTGGAGGCCATTTCTCCTTCTTGTCCTTCTCTAAAACCAGCTATGTAAAATCACAAAGAAATACAGGACGTCCATCAGATGTGCCTAGGCAGCTCAAACAGCACTAGCAGTTTTAAACAGTGGTAAAGCACTAACCTGGCAATTTCACTGGCCATTATATTCTTTAAAAAGGCTTTATTGCCTAACTGAGAGTCTTGAATGGTAGCCAGCGGTATCATATCAGTGACACCCAGCAACCACCCACTGGCCTGTCTGTTGCTGACTTTTGGAACCAATATTGGACAAGGAGAACTAACTCTAATGGATCCTTGTACCAGCTTCAATAAGTCTGGCCTTCTTGTGTAAAGGGCATGTGAATGAAAGGAAAAGGGGATGGGACTTGATATACAGCCTTTCTGTGGTTACAATCAAAGCAGTTTATATACTATATATAGGTACTTATTTTGTACCTGGTGCAATGGAGAGTTAAGTGATTTGCCCAGAGTCATAAGGAGCTGTAGTGGGAATCAAACACAGTCCCCCAGGATCAAAGTCCACTTTAGTAACCACTAGGTTATTCCTCCACAGGGGTGAAAGAAGAAATATACATGGGCAGCATACACAAGGCATCTACTGTCAGTGTGACTTTTCCACTGAAGAAATTCAACAGTGTGCTGCAGTGATGGATTTGTCTCCCTAAAATAGTCACCAACTTCTACATGTGATATTTTTCCGAAACTTCTTTCCTGGACTTTTTTTTTCCCATTCCAATAAAATTAGCTAGAGTACAAGAAGATAGTGTATGATAGGTGGATCCCAGGATTTTTCACAGGAAGAAAAGAAAATCAAAAATTATTTTTATCTGACACACGGCACCCTTAATATAGGAAATATTTTCTTTATCATTGTCCCTATTTATGCTTCCATTCCTAGCCTTGAGTCTTAACTGCCCCATATAACTGTGGCTATCCTGAAAACTCAGTTGGTTGTGTGAGTCCTGAAGATCAGGTTGAGAAATCCTGCATTAGAATAGAAGCATTTGTTCTCATATACAGTAATATCCCAGCTGTTTCTCCTTCACTTGCATATACTCCATGTGATCTCATTTCTCCTCCCATTGTTTACCCTGTTGCTCAAGAATAGCCTAGTAAGCTTATCAACCTTTTCCCCTTACAATATTTGCTTGTCAGGGATGATAGCCTACAGTCATCCATGTTTATATGCTACCCCCTCCTTTAATTTAAACAAAAGAAGAAAAACAAACTCACAGTGGAATCTGATATTTTATCTCTCATAATGCAAGCACATAGAGTAATTCCTGTAAATCCAAATTGCCTTATATTCTGCTTCAGCTCAGCTGCTGCAATGTGGTGCTCCACGAGTAAATCTCGGTTATAAAATTACACTCAAATTATCTGTATCTGTTTTACAAGTATATGAGCATTTTGGATTTGTTTGTCTCTTCAGGGACATATTTCTTTCATCTTGTCCTACAAAGCCTAGTGACATTACATTTATTTATTTATTTATTTATTAGGATTACTTTACCGCCTTTTTGAAGGAATTCACTCAAGGCGGTGTTCAGTAAGAATAGATCAAACATGAGCAATAGGCAATTACAGCAGTAAAAATAGTCAAAAACAGTAGAAAGCATGGCATGGTATACTATTTACAATGTTGATAGTGAAGGGTAAAGCAAAGATGTAACATATAGATAGGTAAGAAAGTAGGAGTGTTAGAAAATAAGGTGATTGATTTAGAGACAGTTGCACATGAGGTCAAAGAGATGGTTAAATATTATCTCAGCTAGGGTAGGAGTGGATAAACATTGAATTTATTTTTACATTAAGATGGAATCACAGAGAAGAGGAGTAGTCTAGTGGTTAGAGCACTGGGCATAACATCCAGGAGTGCCTAGTTGAAATTTCACTGCTGATTCTTGTGATCTTGGGCAAGTTACTTAAATCGTGAGCTTTCCAGGAACAGGGAAATACCCAGTGTACCTGGATATCAACTCAACTTGAGCTACTACTGAAAAAGGCATGAGCAAAATCTAAATAATAAATCAATAACCTGCACAGATTAACATTTAATATACTGACAAAAATGTATCCTATTTTGCAAATATTAAATTTACATAAGGGCAGCCTGTTTGAGAACTTATCACTGAGGAAAGCCTCAGATGTCAAGGATCCAGGAAAAGAATGACTAGATCTTGATTGAATATAGATGAACAAGCTAAGAGATAACTGGGTTAGTTTTTACATAAAAAGGCCTGTTTTTTCTAAGATTAGCAGCAGGTCAGATGATGCCTTTGATCCAACACAGACCACGTTCTTAGCTTGTCTATGGAACTAAAAGTGTTGCAGTTCTCAGTTTTAGGCTATTGACTCTTCCAGACACTTACTGTATGTAGCACCTGTCAGCCCTCTATTTGGAAACACATCAACTTTCTTCACCCCACACCCAGTTTCCATCTAGTATATAGGACAGAAATGATATGTAATTGTCTTCTATTAGCACACTAGTATGATCGGGGCAAACAATTTTACTCATGTGAGTATCACCTAAGATACAGGAACAGAAACCATCTACTGTCATAAGCAGGACAGGATTAAAGTTCAGGCAAATTAGGCATGTGCCTGGGATCCAAAAGTTTAGGAGAGGCCCTGTCGTATGACTTAATTCAATGGCTTCCCAGGCATCTTTGTTCTCTGCTAAGTCAGTCTATCTTTCCCACTCCCTGTCCTCCAGCTGGCAGGAGGAATCAGCAATTCTTACCTGCTGCTTCCTCTCCTGGTTTTCCTCTGTAGTAACAGCCATGTATAGCCCCATATATAGGAGATTTAAAATATATTTATATTATGATGGGAGGCCCAGGACAGATGCTGAGCATGCCCCCTGCATTTACCACACTGCTTTAGTGCATATTAAGTTTTGCATCACACATGTAGTAAGTGCAAAATGTACTGCATTTTAGTAAAAGGGCACCTATGTGAGGGGTTTATATACCTTATTTTTAACTGAAGAGATACATGGAAACACTAAGGGGCTCATTTTAATAGCACACGGATGTCTCACAATGACAAAAAAAAATCAGCCAAAAATGTCCAAACTGGAATTTTGGAACAGCAGAATTAAAGAAATCTACTGTAGCAGCATTCAATTTTCGAAAGGGTAACTATGAAAAACATGAGGAAAATGGTTAAAAAGAAGCTGAAAGGGTTAGCCACAAAGGTTAGGACTTTGAAACAGTCGGGGACATTGTTTAAAAATACCATCATGGAATCCCAGACCAGATGTATTCCACATATTAACAAAGGTGGAAAGAAGAGCTTGCAGGTTTTGGACCTGGGGAATTGGGTTCAGTTCCCACTGCTGCCTGATGGCCGGCAGTGGGCTGAGATCCCGGGGAATCAGGTTCAAGTTCTTCTGCATCTCCGTGTAACCTGGGCAAGTCACTTAACCCTCCATTGCCCCAGGTAAAACAGTCGCATTGTTTCTTCACCTTTAGATCCTCAGACACCAACACTCCAAGGTCTCTTTCCTGAGTCGAGCTTACCAATCTCTCTTTTGGGTTTCTGCACCCCAAGTGCACCATCATTTGTGCAGATATTTTTTTTCTCCTGGTAAAGGGCCACTAAAACAGACATCATGTTATGAGAATCAGGTGCTCAACATTCAGAGTTTCTATTTATTTATTTATTTTCTAATTTATGAAATTCATGTCATACATTAAAAATTAATTAGGTTGAAACCTGGGAGCATTTAGAATCTTTTTTTTTCCTATGCCTAGATCAAAAGAGAAAGATGGTTTGTGGGAACTTGCCCTTTTTGTTTTGTGAAATGCAGTATATTATAAAAAATGCACTTAATATTGTTTATTACTACTAATTAAAAGAGAGATATTGAATAATGAGCTCAGGCAGAGCTGCCTTCTTGCAGAAGCCCAGAGGCAGTCTAAATATGCCAACATTTTCCAGTTCTGTGGTGTGTATATCAGTGGCGTTCCTAGGGGGGCGGCGCCCCGCCCCCCGGGTGCGGCGCCCCCCCCCCCCCCCCCGATGCAGCGTGGACCCCCTGGTGAAAGACACCCCCCCCCGCGAAAGAGCCCCCCGGGTGCATGCCGCTGGGGAGGTGCCGCAGCGCTCGCCTGCTTCGAGTTTACTAACTTTGCTCGTTCACTGCAGCTCCCTCTACCCCGGAACAGGAAGTAACCTTTTCCTCGGCAGAGGGAGCTGCAGCGAACGAGAGAAGTTAGGGAACTGTCGCAGCAGGCGTGCGCCACGGCACCCCCCCCCCAGCGGCGTGCACCCGGGGCGGACCGCCCCCACCGCCTCCCCCCCTTCGTATGCCACTGGTGTATATATGTTTTTTTTCTAGTCTGGTTGTTGTAAAAGGCATAGCGTTTTTTTTTACCTTTTTTTTGGGGGGGGGGGGGGGAGGTTAACTTTGTCTCCCGGCTGCACAGTCAGGAATAAAGCAGAAAAGAAAACATTGGGACTAACAGGAATAGATAACAAAGGTAGGAAAAAAAGTATTTTATTCTCATTTTATTAATTTGAATATGTCAGCTTTTGAAAATGCCATCTCTGGTATTTTTTCATTTCAGTTTCTATCTCTATTATTGTGTGCAGAGTCTGACTTCCTGAGATTTCCAATTCAGTTTCATGACTTTATACCTCTATTACTGATGTGTGGTCCCTTGTTTCATATTTGTTGAGGGTCTATCTATATTTTTTGTCTTCAACTAAGGCAGTGATTCCCAAACATTTTACTATAGCAGAACCCCTAAAATATTTTTTTCACACACCAAGGAACATTCAATTTATGTAAACATGTATAGGTTCATACAACAGATGTTACATTCTAATTTCCTAAGGAAGAGAGTTTGAGGATCCCTAGGGTTCTGCAGAATCCAGTTTGGAAAGCACTGGAATAAGGTGTGGTACTTTGCAAGTATGTAGTGCCTGTGTAGAGAACTTGTAGCAGTCATGTTTGTTTTGTGTGTTTTGTTTTTCAATAGGTGGTGTATTGGTGTTTTAGGGCATGGTGTAATATTTACAGTGCTGCAGTGGTGTTAAGGTATGGTAAGGTTCTGAATATGTTTTTACACGTTTCTGTATAGTGTTTCGAAGTGGAGGGATCATGTGTTGGCCTTACTGAGGTGACACCAAAACTTTAATCTAATTTTAGTTTGTCATAACATCAGACAGGGTTTTAGAAAATGTTGCAAAATCTGTTGTGAGTTGAAATAGTTGTCTTTATAGCAGACGTGTGTGATCAAGTTTAAATCATGAGATACTGCCAGATAAGGGATCTTTAAACACAGTTGAATTGTTTTCATAGGTTTGTATGTGGTTTAGTGTTAAGTGCTTGAAATAATTGTGTTTAAAATATGTAACATGTCATCCATGAAGACAAATAAAGGCATTACTTTTCAATAAATGTAGCCAGCAGCCCTTCCTTAGACTTCAGTCCCTTCACTTCCATTTCAAATTTATAGATTGCACTGCAAAAAAAAACCTAACTCATTGACCTTCAATTTCCCTTGTTGGGGTGGTACATATCACTCTTCTGGATGGGTCACCCTCAGCATCTCTGACAACAAAGGTAGAAGAAATAATTTTATTTTCTATTTCTTGATTGGAATATGTCAGTTTTTGGAATGTGCATCTACCAGAACTAGTTTTAGACATGGCTGGCGCTTGCAAGAAAATCGTACTCATTTGGCCTTCAATCTTCAGCATTGCGGTGGTAAATCTCCAGCATTGGGATAGCCCATCCTTGGCATCTCTGCATTTTGTGAGCATGTAGTTTCTATGTAGTGGTTTGTAGCAGTCCAGTTTGTTCTCTTTTCCCAACAAGGCAAAATGCTTCCTTTCATAGACTCTGTGGCAGGTTTCAGGGGGCATGGCTGTTGGGTGGGAGAAGAAGTGAATCCCTCAGTAATGACCTCGACCCTTAAGAATAGCCCTACAAGTGAGTACTGGCACATTTTATGCTAGAAAAGGAGCCCTGATTCAAACAATGCCCCCGGGAATGCCTGCACACAGCCTATGCATAGCATTGTGTCAGCATGCATATTTAGCCATGCATATTCAGTCATACAATTGTATAGAAGCCCTTTCCAAGTACAATATTTGCTTTAAATGAGAAAAATGCTTCATAGAACTAACCCATCATCAACTGGCAACTTTGCTGTTCTATTATAACTTTGCTGAAAACATCCAGCTGTTAACAAATAGAACTTTTAAAAAATGGGTTTTACTACTTACGCTGGCTAGAGGCCAAATGGAGAACCAAAGGGGTTTTTTTTCACTGAGCTCAAAATGCCTTGTTTCTTTGAGAGATGAAAAGCGGTACACTTACAGAGTTGACATATTAAAAGTTGTGGTCAGCTATGCTCTGTCCACAGGCTGACCCTGGCAGCTCATTTACTTTTGATTGAACCACCACATCTTTCCCACAGCTAACTGCTGCTGAATTCCCACAACACTTATTTAATCAGTGTTAGTGTATTTGACTTCCCTACTAAACTATGTTGGAGATGTGAATAAATCACAAGGCTGTATAATACCAAAATGAGTAGCTATATAATAAGTGCATTAGGTTAGAAAGCTAGCAAGATATCAATGTCTTTGAGGTTAAAGGAGCATACACACTGGAGAAAAAGCATAGGATTACTAGAAGGCTCCTGGTTTTGTTATACCACGTGAGTTAATTTATAATTTGAATTGCTCTGCTTTTTTGTCCTGTCCTTGGTGCAAATCAGCAGCAAGGATAGATTGATTAATCCAAGTGGGTGACTAGAAAACTAGATTGAGGCCACACACACTGGATGTGATCTGTTTGGCCTCTGGAACCTCATTGGTCTCATACAGCCAGATTCAGCAAATAGGGAACAAAGATAGGTGCCATTAAGATCCACGCTAAGGGCTAGATTCTATAAATGGCAAACAAATTTACGCAAGCAAATTTGCATGCTATCTTGAGATGCCTGTGTAACTAAATTGAGTAATGAGCCAATTAGCGCCAAGAACTCGGTGTTAACAATCATTTATTGGCATTAATTGTCAACAATTTGGATTTGCATGTGCACCTTGCTATGCAATATTCTATAAAGATCTGCGTGCAAATCTTATAGTGCACAACTGAAAAGGGGACATGGCCATGGGAGAGGCATGCAGGGCCGTGCCAACCCGGTAAGCAGGGTAAGCATGGCAGGGGGGCGCCTGCCAATCAAGGGCGCCGCCGCCGCCGGCCGAGTGTAGTATTAAAAATTAAAAAATAAATCGTGTTGGTGCGTCAGCGCCTATGCGCATGCGCTGCTCTGTTTCTGCTGCCTTCCCGTCCCGTGCGCAGCACTCGCGCACGCTCCTTGGATTGGAGCCTCGCTTGTCATGGATGCAGGCTGCATCTGATCTGGAAGCCTTAAAAAAAGAGTCAGGTAATGTACTAACTTGATCCTGTGCCTTCTGTGTACTCATTGTAACCAGCTTGTGTCTTCTTGGTCTCTCTTCTTCTCCAGATGACTCGCTGGAGGAAAGTTAAAAATTTACCTTCCTACCTCTCATTTTACCCTTATATATTCGACGCTTCTTATCCATGCCACTGAGGGATTAAGCATAAACCGCATGGAATTTATTCAGGCAGTAAGAGCCATGAGGAGAAAGGAAGAGATTGCAATGTATAGTGAAGAGAGAGTTATGAGAATTTGTGTTCCACATGCCAAAAAGGCAGTAGGAGCAGTTAGAGATTAGAGAACCAAGGGTAATAAGAGAGAGAAAGGGAATATATTGAAAACAACAAAGGGGATCAGAGAGAGAAAATAATTCTTTGTGAGAACAGAGAAGGAATGATTGGTAAAGTAGAATGCGAGCCAGTGAAATACTCTTCTGATAATTCCACAGATGAGGTGGCAGCTAGCAGGATAAAATCACCTGCATCAGAAGCAAATAATGGGTCAAGCAAGAGAAGAATAGTAGAACTGCCAGACACAAGGGAGGGAATAAATGACTAAGAACTGTCTATAGAAAACTTAGAAATGTTTTAAGGAGTTAAGTCGTCTGTTCCAGTTTTCTTTCTCTATTTGTGAGCTACACAGAACTTTCTAGATATGTGTGGGATATGTGTCAATATAAGATAATGTAATATAAGGCAGTCTGTAAATGTAAAGTTTAATAACGAATGGGATGTTGAGTGTATGGGAGGGATGTGTTTTTTGGTTTGTTTCTTTTTTTATTCAGGGCTTCCTATGTACTGTTTTATCTGTATTTTGCTGAAAATTGCCCCAGGCTATCCGAATACAGGCAGTCAGATAAATATGCAATAATATTAACAATAACCTTGCAGGGGAGGGTTCTCTGAGAACATTGATAGGAGCCTCAACTTGTTGATATTCTGTTATCTTTTCAAAAAATTAGTGCAGATCACAAGATTTCCTGTGATACATACTTATTACTGTTTTTACCTTCCATACATTTGCATGCAACACTGCTCATTAATATTTTCCTCACATTGGACCTGCTTTCTTTCTGCTGTTGGTAATGTTCCTACAAAGAATCAATAGCAGAAGTGAAAAAATCCAGATGAGGGAATCTACACCTTGAAAGCAGTGTTTCCAACCCTCTCCTGGGGGGGGGGGGGGGGGGACAAGCTAGAATCAGGGAGGAAGGAGAGGAGACTACAAGGGCACAGGAAAGGAAAATAAGCTGATCATGGAACAGAAAGGCAAAGAGGCAGACAGGGAAAAAAGCAAAGTGAGCCATTACCCCCCCCCCCCCCCCCAAAAAAAAGATGGCAAAATAAGTACAAAAATATATGAGCATCTTCAGCGTAATACTAGCATGCCTTGTGCAAGGGTCCTTAGTGTTTATTTTATGAAAGGTACAACAGTGCCTATGTTATGTTGCTTTTAGAAAATTGAAATAAAATATGAACCTTTTTTTTAACTTTCCACATAGGCACCCTGTTATAATTTTATTTATTTATTTGTTGCATTTGTATCCCACATTTTCCCACCTCTTTGCAGGCTCAATGTGGCTTATAATACGTCATGAGTAGTGGAAATGCATGAGAAAGTATACATTTAGTAATAACAGAAGGATTTTGGGTAACATGATAATGACAGAACATGATAGTATTTTTCAGCAAACATAATAAGAACTATATAAGAATTATATAAGAAAATATACATTTAGTAATAGCAAAGGATCTTGGGTAGCGTGATGATGAAAAAACATGTTAATATTTTGGCAAGTAGATATTGTAGAGGGAGTTCTGGATATGTGTACAGGAGTTCATATTTGTTGATCATTGTTGTATGCCTTGTTAAAGAGATGAGTCTTCAGTAGAATTTGGAAGTTTGCTAAGTTCATAGATCGTTTTTAAATTGCGCGGCAGCACATTCCAGAATTGTGTGCTCAGGTAGGAAAAGGTTGACGCATGCGTTAGTTTGTATTTCAGACCTTTACAGTTTGGGAAGTGAAGATTAAGGAATTTGCGGGATGATTTTTTAGCATTCCCAAATGTGAGCATCATTTTAAGAATATTGCTGACAATTCCTGTCAGTGTGGCAAGTGGTGAGCGATCATTTTCACGGTTAAAAATCATAAAAAATTATTTGCGATCAAGTATTTCGCAAGAAAGGCTTGTAAGCCTTGCCATGATAGCTATTGAGAATGATATATGTGCCCAATTAGATATCAAAGATTTAATTACTAATTTCGTGAACATGAAAGCACGAAAAGCTAAGTGGTTGTAAACCCTTTACTTGTTCAGCAATCCCACAAAGATGCACTCCATCTTTCAGCTCCTATTTCCTTTGCATCTTGTGCCACACGGGGGGGGGGGGGCGCCAACTGATAGTCTGCAGGGGGGCACCAGAGACCCTTGGCACGGCCCTGGAGGCATGGGCAGGTTAAGGGTGTTCACTAAAGATGTGTGCAGTATCACTGAATTTCAGGGATCCATGCCTAACTTATATACCAGGTTTCAGTTGGTGTAAATCTTCAGGTCCAAAGTGGGGCACAGATCCCGATATTACTTGCTATTCTATAAAAGGTGCTGATCCCAGAACGCCCATTATAGAATACTATTCAGTGCCAACTTTTGTTTCACCATTTCCGCCTGCATCAGGAGTCTGTAAATGTGCATCCAAATCATAAAACTCAATCAATACTTTCTTCAGAGTTGAAGAAAAGTGTAAATGCCTTAGAACATGGAAAACTCTTCTTTGCGGGAGAACCGTCACTGCAAATAGTAGGGAAGTGCTCTGAAGAGTTTTACGATTTGGCTGTACATCTTCAGACTCCTGATGCAGGTGGAAATGCCGAAACAAGGCACCATGTCGAGTCTCTATGGTGCAATCGATACAATAAAGTCTTTGTTTTGGACTCAAGCCTCCTGTCTTTAGTGGTTGAAAGTGCCACTATACACCCTACTCTCTTGTGTCTACATGTAACTGCCTGTAGGGGTTCTCTTGTTCCCCCACCCTTTAGTGGCTCTTCCAATGCCCTATCCCACCCATGCCTCTCCCATGACCATGCCCATGTGAATGTCCTCTTGCAGTTATGTGCTATACCAATTTTTCTGCACCCTTACAGAAAATTGCTTAGGGTGTTTATGCATGTAAGAGCTAATTTTCTCTATATTTACACATACAAGGGACACATAAACTTGGGCACTGTGTTATACAATTGCTCTTATAGTGTTCATGAAGTTTTTGTTGATTCAGATACTTATTCTGAGATATTAAAAAAGGTCTCTGTTTACATGTATTTTTCTGTTAACAATGCATTCTGTTTTTATTTATTTCAGTGTTCTTCAAAACAAGGCCTGGAAGCCAATTGCAACCCCTGGCGACCTCTGGGGTGGTCCTCATCATCTTTCTGTTTTTTCTTCAGTATTCTCTGCCTCTCTTCTCAAGCTCATGACAAAAAGCAGGAAGTGGATGGGGGAAAGGCTGCATTCTTGAAGGGCAAGGCATTTATCAATAGAAGAGAGAGTGTATTCAGGGCTGGCATTAGGTGTGGACAAACAGGGCAATTGCCTTGGGCCTCCATGTCACTGGGAGGGCCCCAAACCTGCCTGAAGTTGAAAGAGGGACAATCTGCAAGCAAGCTTTGGAGCCCCCTCCCTAGCATCTGCCTTGGGCCCCATTAGGTCTTACACCAACCCTGAGTGTATTTGGAAATGTCTACCTCCTTGAGAATACCCCCAATAAAAAGTTTAAAAGTGGGCTTAAAGAGATGGATGTCATTGTCACTTGCTGATAAGCAGTGATTGTCTCTTGCTGGTAAGCAGTGTCACGGCCCCAACATGGGAAGATATTTTGTGTCTGTCCTTCAGCTCATTTGGATTCAAAGTGGCCTGATTTAACAATTAAGGAAGACCATTCATCTAACGTGTACAATTTTTATATTGATTTGTTGTAATTTGATTACTGTCTTCAGTCTTAAACAGATTAGTTGGGCTGATAGGTGTTTTCCTACCATCAAATTTACTATATTACCGTATAAGCACTGTACTGATATCTTTTTTAGGCATCTGTCATCAAGTAGCATTGTTTTTATATATATATATATATATATATATATATATATATATATATATATATATATATATATATATATATATACTTGTAAGGGGTCAGAAAAAAATGGGAACCCCCTAGATTTTGTCATCTAATTTTGTTGCTTAATAGCATAATTTAAGCAAATTTGGGTAATTTGTACCAAAATAAGTGTCAAGTAAAATTTTCCATAATTGACCAACAGAACTGCCTGCTTACTTACTTTTCTACTGTGAATTGTTTACAGTAGATGCTGGATGGAATAAAGGGAACCCATGCATTTTGGTGCTGGTTTTCAAAGCAGATGGACCCCTCAAAATTCCATTAAAAATGTCCATCTGCTAAAAATGTCCAAATCCCAATTTTGGAAAGTCTGAATTTGGACGTTTCACACTGCAGTTCATCCAAATAGCAAGAGAGCATGTTGTGGACATGTTTTGGGCAGGACTAAGAAGAGGCCCAAAAGTAGAATGTCCATCAGCGATTTTCGAATAGGAAGAATAGTCCATATCTAAAAAAAAAAAAAAAAAAACATTTTTATTAGACTTGTGTCAGCCATGTCCATGTTATAAAATGGTGCTCTGATTGAGCAGCTGACCACTGGAGGAATTATGGCATAACTCCTCCTTAATCTTTCATGGGCTGATGATCAGAAGCAAATACAGACAAGCCTATTCCTCCCCAATGATCAGCAACCAGCGCGCCAAACATTGGCCTGCTGCCCACAGCAAACCCTACACCAGCTTGGAGCTAGCATTAGGATTGCAGACCATTGGGGGGGGGGAGAATGGTGAGCCCTGTCCAGCATGCATTTGCATGCTAGCAGGCCCCCCATTCCCCCCAATGCAGTAGCCTATCCCCCCCCCCCCCACACACACACACACACCCTGACCCTGACTCAACAGTCTCCCCAGTGACACGGGGCTGGGACGTCCAATCCCCCCAACTCCCCCGATACAAGTTTGGGGCAGCTGGAGATCCGGTGGGTCTCTAGCCCCCTTAACCCCCCTGGCATCCCCTCCCATGAATAGAGCCCTAGTGGCCCAGTGGGCCACAAGTCGATCCCCACCCCTGGTGGTCTTAGTGGCCCTTCCCCACCCCTTACGTTCGGTGGAGGAGGGAGGTGGCCTCCCTCCTCTTCCAATGGTGCCGTCTCTAAAATGGCACCACCCGGCCCTGCCCAGTGCATCCTGGGATATGCTGGGCGGGTCTTCAAAGCCCCACCCAGCGCATCTCAGGATCACTGGGCAGAGCCGGGCGTCACCATTTTTGAGGCGCTGCCAATGGAAGAGGAGGGATGTGGCCTCCCTCCTCTTCCATCGGCGCCGCCTCGAAAATAAGGGGGTGGGGAAGGGCCGCTAAGACCACCAGGGGTGGGGTGAGGAGGGGATCGAATCGTGGCTTCCTGGGCCATCAGGGCTCCAATCATGGGAGGGGATGCCAAGGGGGTTAGGGGGGCTGGAAACCTACTGGATTGCCCCCTGAACTTGTGTCGCTTGACTCAGGGTGGGGGTACTTGGGGGTCTGGTGGTCCCCTGGACCTCCAGCCCCTGTGTTTGACAGGTCTGGGCTTTGACAGCCTAGACCTGTCAAAGATGTGCGGGAGGATTGTGCTGAAGTGCATGCTCAGACACAATCCTCCCACACTTTTAACCTATGATCAGAGTGAATAGCATGCTTAAATTTGCATGCTATTATCTCTGACCATAGGGGTGGTAAAGCCCCATGTTGTTCCAGAGCTTTTTTGAGCGCTGTTTGGAATAGCGCCGGGCTGTCATGGACAGGATGCTGGGCTTGATGGACCCTTGGTCTTTTCCCAGTGTGGCATTACTTATGTACTTATCTGCCCATCAGTGTTTGCTGTCCCCCTCCCTCTTCCCAAAAGTGAAACTGGAAAGAAAAATCAGGCACTATGTCAGCTGCAGGTATTATGGCCATTCTCAACAAAATAGCAAGCAAGTTAGAAGAGTAAGCTAGTGTAGTGCCACAATTCTGATTTGGACATTTTTTGAAAATGCCTCTCCACACCTCATGAGTTACTATGCAGTAAACATGCAAAAATGTAAAGAAAACAAGGCAATAACAATACACGTTACCACACCTTAATGGTGTTATCACACACCTTGTAAAACACAAGACCTATAAAGTGGAAAAAAAATAACAGTTGGCTAGTGTACATTTAGCAAAAACTTATGTGATCTGTTTGCTGCATTAGAAGTAAATATTTCCCTGTCAGAGCATGAACGGGGATTGACTTACCCATTAACAGGAAGGGAGATAATTTAAAAAAAAAAAACAAGCTGGACTCCCTGGACCCAAATCTCAAAAAAATTTCCTGATGGCTCAGTGGACTCCTGTTTTACCCTGATCAGGCCTATGATGTCAATCACAGCCACTGCTATTTTAATTTGTGCATCAGTGATACTGGGACTTGTGTAGGAAAGAAAAGATGTTTTTATACATTTTCTTTCAGAGTTGGCATTTGGCTACACAGGAATGTCTATGTCTGTAATTTTCTCTGATAATTTTGGGTTTATTTTTACTTTTCCTACCTTGTTGGTTTTTTGCACGATTGCATGAGCTAGACTTAAGTCTATCAAATTCAAGAGACCCTTGCCTTATAGTGTGGGGATTACCTTAATCAATAGTTCAAAACATATCCCAAACACTCTTCAATTTCATATAATTATAGTTCATGTCTATCACAGCGATCTTTAACCTTACTAGTAATTGCACATTATCCTTAAATGGGGATCCTCAGATTATTTCACCAACTCCACCATATGGTTGTCCCCATATGGTGGAGTTGGTGAAATAATCTGAAGATCCCCGTTTAAGGATAATGTGCAATTACTAGTAAGGTTAAAGATCGCTGTGATAGACATGAACTATAATTATATGAAATTGAAGAGTGTTTGGGATATGTTTTGAACTAGACTTAAGTCTAGCACTAGATAGTCTCTATGTGGCTCATATGCATCGCTACGGGGTGCCAAATGCCACCCAAAAAATGGCTTGTCACCCCAATTTCATCAGGCAAGTGGTTCAGCATCTTCTACCCACCAACCCTCCCTCCCTCCCTCCAAGGTCCAGCATTTCTCACTGCTCCTCAATACCCCCCTCCCCCCATGCAGTCCAGCATCTCTCCCTCTTCCTCACCCCTTCCCCAAACCCCTACATGGCCTGGTAGTTTTCTATTCCCTCCCTCCTCCCCTCCACTCCCCTCCCATATCAATCCTCTAACCTTTGGGTACATAGTTGGCAGTGTCAGCTAGGGCTCCAATAGTGTGTGTCATATCCCACCTCCACGGGAACAGGAAGTTGTGTCAGAGGAGGCAGGATGTGGCACAGAGAGCACTTCTGGAACTGACCAGCAGTGGCCAGCCTCAATGACTGATACTGCCTACAATGTAGCCAAAGTTTGAAGGGCTGAGGGTAGAGGAGAGAAGAAAAAACATCTACAGATTTTAATTGGTTTTAACAGCTTCAGTTACAATGTTTTAACCTGTTCAAATTTGCAATAAAACCTTATCATTTTAGAAAAGAGTTTGAGTGTCTGTGGGATGTTCACAAGTGTTGATGCATGCCTCCACATTTCAACACTGGTTCTTTTTAAACATCTGTGGTGATTTTAGGTGGAAGTGTGCCTCGACTCAGGGGAACTAGCTTACTGTCAGCCACTGTGATCAGTAGTCATTCTGCTAACGTACTGAGTTGGCGTAGTGCTGAAGCCTGGGGGCACTACACCAGTATCTCTCCCTCTCTCTTCCCTTCCCCCCTCCCAGTCTAGCATCCTCCCTCTCTCTCTCAACTCCCCCCCCCCCCCCAAGCTACCTTCACAGTCCTAGAGGGCTGCAGCAGAGATCAACAAACACTGCCTGCACCTGACCTTGAGCCTTCCCTCTGCTGTGTGCTGCCTGCCAGAAACAGGAAGCTACTTCAGAGGCAGTGGGAAATGGCAGATGGAAGGCCCAGGCTCCAGGCCAGGTGTAGGTAGCATGTGTGGATCTCTGTCACCATTTGTGATTTTGTGATCTCTAGGAGTGTTAAAGTAGAGTTGAGAGAGAGGGAGGATGCTGAGCAACACATGGGAGTGGGAAGAAGAGAGATGCTGGACGAGAATTTTGGTGTCCTTTATCACCAGAGTCCTGAGCCAGTGCTCACCTGGTCCACAGGTTGAGCCGCTCCTGATTGTATCACATCATTCTGTGAAGTGCATCGCCTGTAATTTAATTATTGGAGTTGTAGATACCATTTCCACTGCAGTTAATAGCTTTTGCAGTATCAAGTTTGAGCAACTTAAGTCATGAAGAAACCACACTGATTCTGAGTGTTGCTGAAGCATTCTCTCATAACTATGACTAGATAAGCTCATCATTATTGCTCGTGGGGTTTTGTAGTAGCTTTGTTCCATTTTGTTTCATCAATGGTATGACAGCAACAGCTGGAACAATTTCCAGAACTCTGTCAGTGAGACAGGCATCTGCTGCTTACAGTAACTTGAATTGGTTGGGGGGGGGTCCTGTTCCCGGACATACATAAGTACATAAGTACATAAGTACATAAGTAGTGCCATACTGGGAAAGACCAAAGGTCCATCTAGCCCAGCATCCTGTCACCGACAGGATACTAGCCAGATTATTAACAGCTACGCCTGTCTTTTCTACAGACAAAGTGGAGGAGTAGCCTAGTGGTTAGTGCAGTGGACTTTGATCCTGGTGGAACTGAGTTCAATTCCCACTGCAGCTCCTTGTGACTCTGGGCAAGTCACTTAACCCTCCATTGCCCCTGCTATAAAAAAAAGTACCTGAATATATGTAAATCACTTTGAATGTAGTTGCAAAAACCTGAGAAAGTATATCAAGTCCCATTTCCCCCCACCCTTTTAAAGAAGCTTCTTTTTGAATACAACAAATGAAAGTGGGAAAAAATGCTTTCAACTCAGATCTTTTAAGTCTCAATCTGTAGGCTTCAAAGAGTTTTTCTTTCCTTTTCTTTTCTGTTGTTGTTTTTTTTTTTTTACATTGGGGAGGGTTTGGCATAATAGTTTGATTCTTCATAGTTTAATTTAATAATGTCTCTCTAAACGAAATTCCTTTCTATCAGCAAAATAAAAGCTCCTTTGGGGACTGCAGAGATTAGAAATCGAGTCCACTAGACTCAGCACAGAATATCTGCAAACAACCCCTCAACAAAGAGATTTTAATCAGACTGGCAGCATTTAATAAAACAAATAATTATTTTTGCTATAAACAGCCTTTTTTAATGTCTCTCTCTCTCTCTCTCTCTCTCTCTCTCTCTCTCTCTCACTCTCTTTCTGAGGTGATTTTACATTGCTACAGGCTATTTGAGATCAAGGTTTGCAGAGTGAAACAGTAAAGTGAGCTTTTGTTTGCCTTTTATCTTCAGCAACCATATGGGGGGAAATGACAACACAGAGGTCTTACAAATTCAGCAATGTAGTTCATTAGGTCAAAAGAGAAATGGGGGTCTATTGAGTTCAACATTCTACTTGCTTAACAGCTGAAAAGATAAGGGAAAGGAGGCTAGCCTTTTGCACGTTATAAGACGACTAAGAAAGATGAAGACAGGAGAGAATACCTAAATAAGCGAAGAGAAGCTGGAAAAGCTATCAGGAAAGCGAAGCGGCAAATGGAGGAAAAGATAGCTAATACGATAAATAGTAATAGTAGTAGTAGTAATACGGTAAAATTGGGGGACAAGACCTTTTTCAGATATGTAAGTGACAAGAGGAACTGCCATAATAGCATTGTGAGGCTCAAAGCTGAGGGAGAGAAATATGTGGAAGATGATAAGGAAAAAGTTGAACTGCTTAACGATTATTTTAGCTCTGTGTTCACGAATGAAAGACCGGGGGTAGGGCTGCAGAAAACAAAGGCTAAAGGGGATGGATGTATGGTAGACCAAGACCCGTTTACAGAGGACTGTGTTCATGAGGAGCTTGCCAAACTAAAAGTAGACAGAGTGATGGGGCCTGATGGGATACGCCCGAGGGTGCTTAAGGAACTCGGAGAAGTTCTATCAGCTCCGCTGACGGACCTCTTCAATGCTTCCTTAGAAACTTGAGTGGTCCCGGTGGACTGGAGAAGGGCGGATGTGGTTCCTTTGCACAAGAGTGGAAGTAAGAAAGAGGTTGGGAATTACAGACCTGTCAGTCTGACCTCGGTGGTGAGTACGCTAATGGATACGCTTCTGAAAAGGAGGATTGTGACATTTCTTGAACTACATGGAATGCGAGACCCGAGGCAGCATGGCCTCACTAGTGGCAGGTTTTGTCAGATGAATCTGACTGTCTTCTTTGACTGGGTGACCAGTTGGATGTGGGAGGGGCGTTTGATGTGGTATACTTGGAGTTCAGCAAAGCCTTTGACACGGTTCTGCACAGGTGACTGATAAATAAATTGAGTTCCCTCGGTGCGGGACCTAGAGTAACAGATTGGGTAAAAAATTGGTTGAATGGTAGGAGACAGAGGGTGGTGGTAAATGGAGCTTGCTCTGAAGAAAAGGAGGTCGTCAGTGGAGTACCGCAGGGATCGGTCCTAGGGCCGGCTCTTTTTAACGTCTTTGTGAGCGATATTGCAGAAGGGCAATCTGGTAAGGTTTGTCTCTTTGCGGATGATACTAAACTCTGCAACAGGGTGGACATGAGAAAGGACCTAGTGAAGCTAGAGGAATGGACCAATATTTGGCAACTAAGGTTTAATCCCAAAAAATGCAGGGTCATGCACTTGGGTTGCAAAAATCTGAGGGAACGGTACAGTATAGGGGGTGTAGTGCTTCGGTGTGCAAAGCAAGAGCGGGACTTGGGGGTGATTGTGTCTGACGACCTTAAAGCTTTCAAATAGGTAGAAAAAGAGATGGCCAAAGCCAGAAGGATGCTTGGGTGCATAAAGGGAGGCTTGACCAGCAGGAAAAAGGAGGTGATAGTGCCATTGTATAAGTCTCTGGTGAGGCCCCATTTGGAGTACTGCATGCAGTTCTGGAGACCGCACCTACGGAAAGATATAAACAGGATGGAGTCGGTCCAGAGGACAGCTACGAAATTAGTAAACGGTCTTGAATGCAAAAATTATAGGGACAGGCTTATGAACCTCAACATGTATACGCTGGAAGAGAGGAGGGAGAGAGGAGACATGATAGAAACGTTTAAATATCTCAAGGGCATTTATGTATAGGAAGAGAGCCTTTTTCAAATGAAGGAGAGCTCTAGAATGAGGGGGCCTATGACAAAGTTAAGAGGGAATAGGCTTAGGAGTAACCTAAGGAAGTATTATTTCACAGAAAGGGTGGTGGAGGCATGGAATGGCCTCCCGGTGGAAGTGGTGGAGTCAAAGACTGTTCCAGAATTTAAAAAGGCATGGGATAAGCATGTGGGATCGCTTAGGAACAGGAAGAATTAGGGGTTACAGAGGATGGGCAGACTGGATGGGTCATATGGCCTTTATCTGCCGTCATGTTTCTATGTTTCTCTCGTTCTCTCTGCTACAATCCAGAGAATTGTGAAAAAACAACTACGAATCTATATCCTGTTTGCAGGAGACTTGAAAAATTCCTCTCTGACTCTAAGGGCCCTATGTACTAACCTGCAAAGTAACTTTGTAAAAGTGCACCTCAAGTGCAAAAAAATAGAACAAACTGTTAAAGTTCAGGAGTGCTGTCTTTTTTTTTTTTTTGCACTATTGCAAAGCTTTTATGTGAAGTTCGGCTTTTACAAGTTTAACGCTGGGGTTTACTAAGCCGCTAGAGCGGCTGGCTATGTGCTAGTCCCACTTTGAAAGGGCTGTGATGGCAATGCCACGTGGAAGCTGCTAGCGTGGCTTAGTAAACAGACTCCTAAGTAAATTTTGCATTAATGAGTTGTTGTGGTGCAAAATCATGCAAAGTAGTTCATTAATGCAGGAGCAAGTAGTATACCATGCCATACTTTGTATTGTTAATTGAATAATTTTACTGCTGTAACTGCCTATTGCTCATGTTTGATCTATTCTTATTGTATACCACCTTGAGTGAATTCCTTCAAAAAGGCGGTAAATAAATCCTAATAAATAAAATAAATTAATTAAATTAAATGCATGAAAAAGACTTTGCAGGCCCTTTTCACGGAAAAAATAACTATAGCTCAAGAGCTGGAGCTGTTTTTTCAAAAGCAACAGGAGAAACAAATTGTCCGCTTCATGTGGTAGAGGCAGGTTAATATTAAAGGGCCAACTGTTCTAAATTGGAGACTCTCCCTTGCACCCTTGCTCCAAGAAGGATCCAGTTCCTAGTAACCCATTGGATCTGTGCTCCCAGCCTCATCCCTGACATCAGTAACTATGAGAGTCGGTCAGTCACTTAAATTTCGGCGCTCTGTATGGAATGAGGGAGTAAGGGGTACTATATGAGCCACATTGAGCCTGCAAAGAGGTGGGAAAATGTGGGGTACAAATGCAAGAAATAAATAAATAAATTCAATAGAATATGCTCTTCTTTGGAGGTATAAGTACATGGCAGAGTACAATTTTATTATCAACTTTAGAATACCTAATTGAGATAGAAAAAAAACTGCTTATGACTGTTGAAGAATATCTATTGTTCTTTGAAAGCTTCACAAACATCAGTTAACTATAGAGCATAGTCATTAAGAGGTTTCTAAAACAAATTTATATTCCTATATGTCAGCTTTACTTCTCTGTGCTCATTATATATCATAAAACAACCAAGGCAGAAATTAACTACCATCCATACTTTCCTAACATTTTGAGCAAATAAAGACAGATGTAGAGGGCGACTGAAAGTGGGTTTCTTGGTTTTGACAAAAACCAAATCAGCAGCTGAAGTTTGCCGTTCAGTTTTGACTGAAAAAGAAAATGAAACCGAAAACAGTGTCTCTCCCATCTGTGCAGAGAGTGGGTACTCCTAGGCCAGCCACTAACTTCCCCTCCCATATGGAGGGCAGTTCCTCCAAGACCAGCAGGCCATCTGCCCCCCCCCCCCCATCCCTGACCACGACCCCTCTGTCCTCCCACCACCCTCCCTGGGCCTACCTTTAAATGCCCTACTGGTCTCGTGGCCTCTTCCAGGCAAGAGTGATCCTCAGTCACCCCTACCGGATCCTTAGCCAAAATGGCTGCCAGTATTTCCCGCAGCAGCCTCAAATGCCATGGGAGGCACCAGTGGCCATTTTGAAACTGGAGCCAGCACAAGCAGGAGCAATTCTGGTTAAAATGTATCCACTTGATTTTGGGAAGGCCTGGGGGCATTCTGGGAGTGAGGTTAGAGATAATTGGATAGTGCTGATCTTTAGTGCTGTCCAAGAAGCTTTATCAGCTAAAGTAGGACTACATAAATATCTGTCCTAAACTTAACCACATAACATCCATTTATGATGGCATATTCAGTGGTTTGACGTAAACATAGAAGTCAGTTGAAAATCTGCCTAAACTAACACATAAAAGTGATACAGTTAATGGAATTCCGCTTAATATCAGCCCCAGAGAATCCTTAGCTACAAGAAAATGAAGATACAGTCAGAGATAAATTGAGATCTGCTGTATTATAGCAGGAAGGAAACATGGATAGATTAGAATAACCTTATCTGCTATCATGTTCTCTGTTTCTGTCTTATTCTTGCAATATTTCACTTTGCCTTTTTAACTCTGCAACAGAAATGAAATTACAGAAGACGGTATTTTTTTTGTGACATTTTCACTGAAAGAAATACTATGGTGAAACCAATTCCTGGAGCAGTAGTAATTAACTTTTGTTGTGTAAACTGAGCTAAAATCATGAAATCAGCTCTCAAGAAGGATCTGCGATATAATATTTGCAGTAGAAGCAAGATACTGAAAGAAGAGTAGAGGAGTACCTGAAGAGTGAAAGAGTAGCCTAATGGTTAACGCAGTGGGCTAAGAACTGGGGGGAATCAGACTCAATTCCCACTTCAGCTCCTTGTGACCCTGAGCAAGTCACTGAACCTTCCATTGCCCCAGATACAAAGCTTAGATTGTGAGCCCACTAGGGACAGAGAAAGTACCTGCAAATAATATGTAAGCCTCTTTTGTTGTACCACAGAAAGACGGCATATCATGACTAATAAACATATTCTCATGATGCATCCATGAATAGAAATACAAAAATAACTACTGTTCTGAAAAGGATCTCAGTACAAACCCCAGACAAACTGTTTCCATTATTTTCTCCTTGCGCTGCACTCAGGAACTCCCTGAGTATAGGGACAGGGCATAAGCAATTTGATGTGTACAGGGGAGTTTTGTCTGATCTCCAGTGCTGATGAAACAAGTAAAATACAAGATGTGCCCAAGAACAGAAAACTAACTCCAACCGGCTAATAAGGAACTAAAGGGGAAGCTGAGAATTAA
Source organism: Microcaecilia unicolor (assembly GCF_901765095.1). Lineage (NCBI taxonomy): Eukaryota > Metazoa > Chordata > Amphibia > Gymnophiona > Siphonopidae > Microcaecilia > Microcaecilia unicolor. The sequence continues at coordinate 288,773,177 of NC_044031.1, read as the reverse complement.
ATTAGTACTGTAATTAGTCTACACCAAACTAGAAAAAAATGCCTGAACTGCATGAAAGGCAGAACATGACACACTGTGAACTGACAAAAAGGATATTATGCAATCAGCTGTAAACCCCAAAAGGCAAAACATTTTTGAAAGGTATGAAGTTTATTATATCCTTAAAAGCAACATAACGATGAACTGTTTTAAGAGTGGAGGAGTGGCCTAGTGGTTAGGGTGGTGGACTTTAGACCTGAGGAACTGAGTTTGATTCCCACTTCAAGCACAGGCAGCCCCTTGTGACTCTGGGCAAGTCACTTAACCCTCCATTGCCCCATGTAAGCCGCATTGAGCCTGCCATGAGTGGGGAAAGCACTGGGTAGAAATGTAACAAAAAAAAAAATCTGAACTGACACCAGATATTTTCAAGACAGTAATCAAGGCATTGCATGTTCAAAAAAAAAAAAAAAAAAAGAGAAGTCAAGGCATTCCTTGAGACTGATATAAATCCCAGATATAGCTGGAGATGCTCCAGAGAGTTGAAGACTTCATGGTATTATTTAATATGATAGTCATGCAGGCCAGGTACTGTAACCCAAATCTGGCTCCCAGTGATTTCATGCACAACCTCATTTCCTGAAATGACTTTCTCTTTCACACAGTTGTTTTGGTGAGATCAGGCACAAACAGCACTTTCTCAGCCTCATGTTGAAGATTGTGGATGCCACATGCAGCTGTTAAAATTTGTAAATCTTGCGGGAATCTAAGAAGCTTGGCTAGAGTCAGACATGAATCAGAGTGGCCTGCTTTAAGCATCGTTGGCGTGTGATTCAAGTGCTCAAATTCGAGCAGTATGGCGAGGTTAAGTTTTAAAATATCTGGTACACGATAGGAAGGTAAAATGTTAAATTGAATTCTTCAGCTCCTTCTTTGAGACCCAATATTCTTATGTTGTTTCTTCTGTTTCAATTTAATAAATCCTCTATCTCTTGTTCAAGCTTCTTGAACTGTTTAAGAGATTGATCTTTGTGTTGTGCTACAGACAAATCTGTTTGATCAATTCTTCTTCCCAAGGTTTCAACTCTAATTTGAAAAGCTGACACAGAGGTAGTTAAAGTTGATAAACCCGCTTTAAGATCGCATGTGGTTTTATAATGCTTGGAGGTTAATTCTCTAGTGCTTTAAGTTCCTCCATTAGATCTTTAAAGTTGGAGTGGAAGTTTTGGTGGACACCATTTTCTCCGGAGTTGCAGGTACATGTTTGGTACATTTGGGTCCCGCCAGGAAAAGATTAATAGAATCCAGCTTATTTTGTTTTGATGAAGCCATTGGTGAAATACTAGTAGAGATGATAATGCTGATACAACAAATACATTTTTAGGAAAATGTGGTATTGGGCTGATTTTCTCAAGATAGAGGAGGAGAGAGAAACTCATATCCATCCTGATTAAGTGCTCACCAGTGCCCACTGCAATATTTAAAAGATTCCATTAGCTCTGGATCGAATATTGAATTCAATATAAACTACTGATTCTAGCTTTCAAGGCCTTTTGGCTGGGGATCCCTTCGTACCTGGCTAGGTTAACTATCCCATATTCCACTAATCATGTTCTAAGATCACTTAATGACTAGTGCATGGTCCTACCTGATTCCTGCTTAGCTCAAATGGAATGGACTAGACATAGTGTGTTCCATTTTACTGCTCTGGCACATTGGAATTCCCTACCAGTATCAATTCGTAATGAATGTTCTTTACCTCATTTCAAATCTGTGATTAAAACACGGTTGCTCCAACAGGCTTGTGATACATAATTCAGATCTTGTGGGACAGAGTTGTCCTGGACACTCTTCTCTCCCTCTTCATTTTATATGACTGTTTCTGTTCTATTGTTATGATATAGTTCCTTTCATTTGATGTTATTTAGTCTGTAAACTGCTTTTGACCTGCGTGTCAGCCAAGGTGGTATAGCAAGTCCTGAATAAAGATAAAGAAACATACTGCAGCAGGACATGTTTATCCACTTCATTTAAACATCTCTGTGACCTCATGTACAGCTTTCTTTAAATTAGTCACCTCATTTTCTAACTCCTCTTAGAGGGGCATAATCGAACGCGAACGGCCATCTCCATGGGCGTCTATCTCCGAGAACGGGTACATGAAGGGGTGGGACAAACCGTATTTTTGAAAAAAATGGACGTCCATCTTTTTTCCAATTATACAGTTTGTGCCAGCCAAATGCATCGGATTTGTGCGGATTTGAGCTGGGCGGTTTCGTTTTTCAGTGATAATGGAACACGAAGGCGCCCAGCTCAAAAACGAACAACTCCAAGGCATTGGGTCGTGGGAGGGGCCAGGATTCGTAGTGCTCTGGTCTCCTTCACATGCCAGGACACCAACCGGGCACCGTAGGGGACACTTTTACAAATTAACAAAAACAGTAAAAGAGCTCCCATGTGCATAGCACCCTTCCCTTGTGTGCTGAGCCCCCCAAATCTCCCCAAAACCCACTGCCCACAAGTCTACACCATTACCATAGCCCTAAGGGGTGAAAGGGGCACCTACATGTGGGTATAGTGGGTTTTGGAGGGCTCAGCCTTAACCAGCACAAGTGTAACAGGTAGCGGGGGAGGGATGGGCCTGGGTCCGCCTGGCTAAAGTCCACTGCACCCACTAACAACTGCTCCAGGGACCTGCATACTGCTGTGATGGAGCTGGGTATGACATTTGAGGCTGGCATACAGGCTGGGAAAAAAAGTTTTTAAAGTTGTTTTGTTTTGGTGGGAGGGGGTTAGTGACCACTGGGGGAGTCATGGGAGGTCATTCCTAATTCCCTCCGGTGGTCATCTGGTCATTTAGGGCACTTTTTTGGGACTTGTTTGTGAAAAAAAGGGTCTAAAAAAGTGCCATAAATTCTCGCTAAAAATGGCTATTTTTGTTCCATTATCAACTAAAGACACCCATTTCTGTTCGGCCGATAACCATGCCCCAGTCCCGCCTTCACCACGCCTCCGACACGACCCCGTCAACTTTGGCCATTTCCGCAATGGAGTGCAGTTGAAGACGCCCAAAATCGGCTTTCGATTATACCGATTTGGGCGCCCACGGGAGAAAGACACCGATTTGGGTCGAAATATGGGCGTCTTTCTCTTTCGACAATAAGCTGGTTAGTCTCTTACCTATCTGTATGATCCATCTTTGCTTATACCTTACACTGTCTATTAAACTGTTCTATTACATATTGTGATGACATCATGACATTGTAAGTAGTATACTATCAGGGGCATTTTCAAAAGAGAAGGGTGCCCATCTTCCGACACAAATCGGGAGATGGGCATCCTTCTCTCAGGGTCTCCCAAATCAGCATAATCGAAAGCTGATTTTGGGCACCCTCAACTGCAGTCTGTCACGGGGACGACCAAAGTTCACGGGGGGGGGGGGTGTCGGAGGCGTAGCGAAGGTGGGACTGGGGCGTGCTTAAGAGATGGATGTCGGAGGCTGATAATGGAAAAAAGAAGGGCGACCCTGAGAAACATTTGGTCGACTTTACTTGGTCCATTCTTTTCACGACCAAGTCTCATAAAGGTGCCCAAACTGACCAGATGAACACCGGAGGGAATTGAGGATGGCCTCTCCTTATTCCCCCAGTAGTCACCAACCCCCTCCCACACTAAAAAAAAAAAAAATTTCTAATGTTTTTTTGCCAGCCTCAAATGTCATACCCAGCTCCATGACAGCAGTATGCAGGTCCCTGGAGCAGTTTTAGTGGGTGTAGTGCACTTCAGGCAGGCGGACCCAGGTCCATCCCCCCCTACCTGTTACACTTGTGCTGGTAAATGTGAGCCCTTCAAAACCCACCCAAAACCCACTCTACCCACATGTAGGTGCCCCCCTTCACCCTTTAGGGTGTACAGTTGTGGGCAGTGGGGGTTTTTTTTTGGGGGGGGGGGTTGGGGGGCTCAGCACCGAAGGTAAGGGAGCTATGCACCTTGGAGCAATTTGTGAAGTCCACTACAGTGCCCCCTAGGGTGCCCAGTTGGTGTCCTGGCATGTGAGGGGGACCAGTGCACTACAAATGCTGGCTCTTCCCACAACCAAATGCCTTGGATTTGATCGTTTTTGAGATGGGCGTCCTCGGTTTCCATTATTGCTGAAAACCGGGGATGACCATCTCTAAGGTCGGCCATATCAACATTTAGGTCGACCATCTCTAAGGTCGACCTAAATGTTGAGATTTGGGCGTTCCCGACCGTATTATCGAAATGAAAGATGGACGCCCATCTTGTTTCGATAACAGCAGTTTCCCCACCCCTTCACGGGGCCGTCTTGCAGGGACGCCCTCAGGAAAACTTGGGCGCCCCGTTCGATTATGCTCCTCCACGCCATACTTTGTATTGTTATTTGAATATTTTTACTGCCATAATTACCTAATGCTTATGTTTGATTTATTCTTACTGTATACCGCCTTAAATGAATTCTTTCAAAAAGACACTAAATAATAATAATATAATAATAAAAAGTATCTGTTGTGATCTCCTCTAACTTACATTTGTATCAACTCTCAAGAACAGTAAGATCACATGATGAGATTACTAGTGTACATACAGTATGCCATCATTCAACACCATGGAAGTAAAGGCATTCATATTTGGTTGTACACAAGGTGATCTTTACATACAATGTGTACAGGTACTTTATATTTAAATATTTGCTGAGGTGAAAGTACATGTACACTTTTGAAGTTAGGTACTCTATTGAAAATGTATCCTTCAATATGGTGCTACTATAAATTCATATATATCTTCATAATCCATGTGATAAATTATGTATTAGAAATATGCTCACATGGAAATAAAGATGTTTTATTTAGGATTTAAACGATAGAAGTCATAACTCTCTCTCTTCTCTCACAACCTTTCTGTACCCTCCCTACCTGTCTAGACATTTTCCATTCCCTCATCCTATGCAATCTTTAATTCCTCCTATATGCCACTTACAGAGTAAAAATCCCTGCTGTTTCTCTAAACAAATGATGACAATATAATATATCTGACCATGTTGATGTGGCAGTTAATTATTTCAACAATGCCAACGTAAAATATTTTTAGACAAATCAACACTTGGTCTGCAGTTTCCCTTCTGTGATCGATATCAAGCGAGATTCCAGTATATTGCTAATTGAAGTGCTTTGATGCCAAATTTTTCTGTTGGCAGGGACAACTCAGACTGTCCATTAAAATACAAGCTCAGGAATACTTTATGAAACAAGTATTGTTCCGTACAAGCAATAAGAGATGGAAAATATTTTCAAATGAAAAAAAAATTGTATGGACCATTTTTAAAAAAAAATTTCAAGCTGGAATATGAAGTCAATCCTACAGCACTAAAGAGAATTTTTTTCAAAACATGGTAATCAGGTGTCATAACCATGAGAGAGCCCAAGCCCATAATCTTGCACCTGACTTAAAGAGTTCTTCCAGGGGGAAAGCAGCCTTTCTTATAGAATAAGGAACCCATTGACAAAAGGAAATCCCAGGTTGGAATAGGATTCAGTTGCCTAGGGCCCCAGCCCATAGGAGGGACAATGTTGGGAGGAGCCATGAGGAAATTGAACATCCCTGCACACAAAGCAGTATACAATAGCTCCCTGTAGGACCAGGGAGATGGAGTTCCTGTGTAGTTCTGAGAGACAGGAGGACCCCACCACTATAGAAATAGGAGACCTTAAGAACAAGCTGCTGCGCCAGGGTTGGAAATTGAAGAGATGGACTGTGCAGAAGTACAAACTGAGCCTGAACCCCAATGTATGGAGCTGTAATGGAAGTAGAAAGATGAAAGGTTCTGGGAACCTTGAGGAAACTTACCTGAGCTGGTGGGGATCCTCAAGCCCCGCCAATGAAAGAGTTTTTCCAGCAGCAGCCTGGCAGTCGGCAGCACTTTCTATGAGCTTCCTGTATGCCGCCCCCTCCCCCCCCCCACATATGCCCAGTTTTTGCTCATGTGTGAAAACCAAGCAATAATAGAGGGCCAGCATTCTGGTGGCCTGTGGAAAGTGTTGCCACTGCACCTGTCTCACACCCCCACATACTCAGTTTTCACACATGCACAAAACCTGAGCATTCGCAGGGGGGTTGGTGCGGTGGCGGCCTTGTGCCACTGAATGCCAGGCCACCAATGGAGGACCTCTTCAGTTCGCAGAGCTTAGGGATCCCCACCAGCCATAGCGGCATAATATAATACAATTTTGGGAGGTCTGAACCCAAAGTGAGGGGTCCCAGGCCCCCCATGGCTACACCACTGGTTAGGTGCCTAAATGCCACGTGCTCAGTGCCAATTCTATAACTGCATCTTGGTGCCAAGATTCTGTTATAGAATACTAGCATAAGTCAGCATTGATGAGCCTATATTTAAGCACACTCACTTACACCAAGTCTATGGCTGTCATAGTTTACACACTTAAGTGCAACATGTAGTATTCTATAAGGTGCACACATAAGTAGGAAACACGCCCATGTCTTGCCCATGTTCCAATAACCTGTACCCCACTTGGAATTACACACAACCTTATAGAATAGCATTTAGTGCATTTGCATGTATAAGTGACAATTAAGATGCCACTTACAGCACAAGGGACATAACTGCAGGTGGCCAGTTATGGAATTGCCTTTTTAGTTCCAAGGCAGCCTGGGAGTGGAGTCAGGTGGCCTCTTTTGTACCTAACTATGGCATTGCCTCGGTATTTGTTTTTCTTGGATGTTCTGCCATTGACTGGCAGTGTTCCTATTAGTTCCATTACAATTTTAGATGTTGCAACAGGCACTATAAACTCAGAGCTCTAGCTTCAGAGTGGTTTTCAGTGACTCCTGAAGCAGGCAGGTTGTCCACTGAAACACGGCCCCTTGTCGGACCTCATCTTGATGCCTCAATAAAGATTTCTTTATTTGACTACTCCTCAGGTGGAAGTCATTTTGCATCAACCTCTGCTTCTTGGTGTCTTCTGGATTTCCATAGATGTTTTGTTCCTGTTTTGCTTCGGACTTAATCATAAAGCAAAAGATATTCAGCCCACTAACCAGGTCAGTGTTCAGATAAAGTTAGGACAGCAAAAAGGCTGTCCTAACTTAATCCAAGAATTTAGTCAAATACTGGTCTGAATACCTCCAGTACTCGAATAGGAGCTGTTCCTGGCTGGTTAAATAGGGCTGAATATTGGGGAATGTGTATTTTATAAAATAAGTTATATTTTATTATTTCCCCTTTTTTCACTATATTATTCTTTTTTTATATTTACTGTGTGAAAGTTTGGTGCCACCTTCAAAAGTGACAGTGTGGATCTCTATCTTCTCCTCTATCTTTGTAAAAAATACAGAAGTCCCAGCACAGACCTCTGTGCGACCTCACTTGTTATCTTTTTACACTAAGGCTAGGCCATTAATTATGAGCTGCTTATACTTCCTCTTCAGCCAGTTTTTTTATGCACAAATGTAATCTCTACATTCCATATCCGTTCATTTAAAGATTACCTTCTATGTGATACTATTTCAGAAGTTCTAGCAAAATTCAACTAAACTGTAGCAATCTTGCTTCTCAAGTCAAGTTTATAGGTAATGTTCTCAAACATTCCCCTGCTCCCCTCCCAAAAAAACTGAAAGTTGATCTGAGGAAGAGAGTCATGGTTTTCCCAGCCAGTTCCAGGATCACATATTTGTCCTTCTCCCCCACCCCCTTAAGTCACATGAGTCAGCAGAACCCACAGTAGAAAGCATGCAAGCACGTACCTTTCCTGCCCAGATAAGAGATATATAGGGACAGATTTTAGATAGGATGTGAAGAGAGGAAGTCACATATTCAAGTCAGTATGTGAGGAATTCCCATTCTGTATTACAAGAAGATTTGCCAAAAGTAGAGCCTCTTACAAAATAGATGCAGGATTGAATGCCAAAACCCCTCCATGTACAGAAGGAGCAGCGATTCTCACTATTAAAGGCATTCCCATGGCTTCCCCCCTGGCAAGACCCCTTCCTCAACCCCATGATGCCCTCCCCCTGAGGCTGACATCTCCCAATGAAGCACAACACTTAAAAAAAGTTCCTTTCTGACAGCCTCTACAACTCCCATACCATCCCTGGCCCTTACCAGGGATATTTGGGTTCTAGTGAGGTGAAAGTGATGCCCTCTTGTTCCTACATTGTTGCTCCTCTGGTATTATCACTATGGGTCAGGCTTCCATATATAGGCAAAATACCTATGTGTGGAAGCCTGATTCCTAAATACTGCAATATAACCCCCTAGAGATCTCAGGAGCCACTTTGATCCAGAGGAGCACTGTGCAAGATCAAGTGGGCATCACTCCTGCCCCACTAGACCCCAGGGACCTCTAGCAAGGCCAGTGGTGAAATCATGGAAGTGAAAGGCTGTAGGGAGAGGACTCATTTTCATTGTTTTTCTTAATCACTGGGGGATGTAATCCTTGGGGAGAGCACCATGTGGTAAGCCCTTGTCCACATGTGGGGGATGGCATGTGAGTTTACTGGGGGGGGGGAGCCATGGGGGCCTTCAATGGGGAGACAATGGCATCAGTGGCATTGAGTAGAGGAGTGGCCTAGTGGTTAGGGTGGTGGACTTTGGTCCTGAGGAACTGAGTTCAATTCCCAGCACAGGCAGCTCCTTGTGACTTTGGGCAAGTCATTTAACCCTCCATTGCCCAGGTACAAATAAGTACCTGTATACAATATGTAAGCCGCATTGAGCCTGCCATGAGTGGGAAAGCGCGGGGTACAAATGTAACAAAAATAAATAAATAAAAATAAATGAGGGGGTTGCCATGAGAAGGAAAGGCCTGAATCAAGGGGGTTGAGAATCAAGGAGAAATGCAACGGGGGAGGCCTTTATTTGGGGGGAATATCCATGAAGGGTCACAATTGAATGGAAGGGTTGGTGCTTCAGGAAGGGGTCCAGCCATCTGGTGGTAGGGAAGACATTGAGGGAGGGTACTGCTGCCTTTGGAAGAGAAAAGAATCTGATGTTAGGGGGTGATTGTGGGGGGTGCGTATATTATAGGGGTAATCAGAGACATCAGGATTTACAGCTGCCCCTACAGCAGACATGTAAACATACCTCAGGGCAGGTATAATTCCATTTTCCATTTATTGAATACATATGTGGATTCCCTATATGAAATAAAGAATCCAAATCTGTATTATAGACCTGCCCAGACCACTCTCTCTCCCTGCCCTACCCACGCCTTCTTCACATCTAGAAGTACTCCTGTGAATGGCCCCTCTTCTGAGATGGAATTTAAATGTTTGGGCTTCTCCAGAAATTTAAATGCTGCCATTTACACATAGTGATGCTTTTAAAACTATCATTACTAATAGCTCTAAGAGGAAGAATGTGCTCTCATATAGACAATGATATGATGGTAGCATGTGACTGTTTTTCATTTTATTTGGAAGAAATGTTTATGCATGTGACTAGAAAGAAAAGTGACTCCAGAAAGGCTGAGATAAAGGTTCCTTAAACTCTCAACCATATAAAACACTGGTGCCAAAAAGAAACTGTGTACACTAATCTTTGGCAGCTCATCATGTCACTCTGTCACAATGTTAGCGTGTGGGAGAATTCTGCTCAGAGGTAAACAAGAGAAGAGCTGTGAGCAATTGTCATGTGAATTTTTTTCCTTTAATTGAGGTTTGCCTGGTAAAATAATAAGCAATTTTGGGAAAACTAAAATGACATTATTAGTATAACCTGATGGACATGTCAGCCCTCTGCTATGGTCTTTCCTCCACCCTTAAGTGAAGACAATTCATTAAGTGGATCTGCTCTGTGACATACTCAAAGCACATTCCATCATGTTTATAAAGACCTGCAAATGATTTACCCCTCTGTCTGCTAAGCCACACTAGCAGCTGCCATGCACTAATGCCAACACAGCCCATTCACTTTGAATGGGCTGTGTCGGCATTGCCTCGCGGCTTAGTAAACAGGGAGGCTAATGTCTGACATACTCTCTTGCATCAGCGTGTTTTGCTTTAGAAGTTTTGCTCCCAGGAAAACTCTATGCAAAAAAATTCACATAGACATGGGAGTAACTATGAGGCCTGCAATGTATTTAAAATTCTGCAAAATTGTGTGCACTTTGTGAAATTTTTTCTGCAGAAGTAATCCATCATAAGCCCTGACATCACCCTAACTCTCTCTCTCTTGTTCTAACTGCAGTTCTCTCTCCCTACTCCTCAGTCTTCCCTGCCCCCCCCCCCCCAGGTTCTCTTTCCTTCTAACTACCTGCAAGACACCCAATCCTATGTATCCTCAAAGTTCCCCCCGATGTACATACCTTTACCTCTTCTTTGCCCTAACCCCCAGGCATATATTCTTCCTCTCAACTTTACTCCCCTTCCCTCTCGCACATACTCCCCCACATACATTTACCTCAACCACTCCTCCCCTCTCCACCACTTCTCATTATTCCTCCACCACAGTGGGTCTCAACTGGTTTGTCATGATACACTACTAGTGTGTGACAAGTGTATCACCCCCTCACTTCTGATTGAAATGTGTGGTAAACGCTGGGTTCTGTTTGCCTTTCTCCTTAGCTTCCCATTCCAAGTTACCTTGCTGACCGGCGGAATGTTCGCCAGCACAAGTACAACCCCATTTTACTTTTGATTTTCCCATAGACTATAAAGTATTATTTTTTGTTTCCCTCTTTTCCCTTCCCCTTCTCTTTCCTTTAACCCCTTGGTTACATTCCTCCATGCTTTAAAAACGAATGTTGTCCCCAACATTCCCTTCTTATACCTATCAATCCTTATTCCTCATCCATCGTACTTTCTCAAATCAGACATTTCATAAACCAATACCCTTCCATCCCCAGACTAGCCAACCCACACAAACATATCTAAATCACACTATCATCACTCACTCCTATGGCACTGGCTATATCAGTGATCTCTATCTTAACAGGGTAGGCCTAAACCTTGGGTTTTCTAAGACCATTCTTATTTATGCTAAAACATTGTCTCCAACCAAACAATTTTTGCGATTTTTCAGTTCTTGTACATTCACATTAAATCAGACTCTTGATTTTATTTAAATCAAAAATCTGTTACATTTTTCAAACTGGTTCTGAGCTATTGCATCCACTTCTCCCTCTTATCCCAAAATAAAATGTTCTGCAAGAAAAGTCTGTGATCCAGTAACAGGTTCCACCTCCCAAGTGTTCTGTATTTTATGCTTCCCAGAAAATCTCTGCCTTCGAAGCAGTACCCACTCTCCCACTCGGAATGGCTCCGCCCTTGCCCTCAGGTTATTACCATGGCATCCCAGCTGGTAAGGGTTTCTTTGGTTTTCTTTGGTCTTCTTTCTTCCATAGATGACTTCTGCCCACTCCAGCATTTGCTCCCTCTTCACCTCTCTTTTCTCTTCTGCACATGCAGTCACTACAGGTTTCACGTCCGTGACTTCCTTGCTTTCCGCAGGGATAATGTCACCATTAGCATTAACCAGAGCAATATTCAACTCTGCCTCCTCCCCCTTTTCCACTTTAGGACAAGGCCTTTCATCAGTCACAGAACAACGTCTCACGGATGTCAACCTGCCATTCACTCTGTCATGACTTTCCGAAATAGCGCTATCTTCTTCAGATTTAGGAAGCACTCTCATCTCTTCCGTGCGCTCAGCTGTTCTCTCACCAACTTGCCGCAATGCTAATTGACCTGTGTCAGTCACCACCTCTCTCTCTTCCTTTGTAGTAGCACTGAACAAGGTTTCACCACTTTCCACAGCTTCTAACCTGCCTTTTGTTCCTATATTGCTTCCTTCTTTATCCACATTGTTCACAGATTCCGCCAAATTTATGTCCGTAATTGGCTCTCTGCCTGGAAGGACATCTTGTACACCCACACTGATCCTCCGAACGAAAACATTCCCTCGCCGTTGTGAGACCAAGGTAACGGCTACCTTAGACTTCTTGGGTAGATTCATCCTCCTAGAACCAAAACCCAGTACCGCTCTTGCACTTGTCCGTATCTGTTGGCTCATCAGGATCTTTCCCGACTTTGCAGGTATGATCTTTCTTACGTTTCCCTGCAGCTTTTCCACCCCGTCAGATTCCCTGACCTTGGTAGAACGCTTCTGTGAAATCTTGGACAGGATCCCCGAAATCTTCACGGGTTCTAGTGAGATGCAGGAGAGATCCTTAAACAGACCTTCTAGATGCTGAAGGACATTCATCCCTACTATTCCTTGGAAGGCCTGATTCTCACTTTGCCCATCGCAGAAGTTATTCCTCACCACGAAGATACATCTCCTGAGTACTAGCTGTCCCAAACACTGAACATCAGCGTCAATGTACCCCAAGACTGGCAACTCCGTCCCATTCACAGCCACAAGAGTCAATTTGCTTGCATCTTTCAGGCAATCCGAATTGGGGAAATTCTTATAAAAGAAGCTACCAAGATCGTTGACACATTGGAGCCGGTATCCACTGTACAGAGGGTATCTACTCCACCAATTTTGACCTTTAATAGTGGGCTCGAGCCTATTGCCCTCTCTCCGAATAACTGTTCATTTTTTTCCTCTTCTCTATCAACATGCTTCTGCATTTTCACTGTAGTTTTCGCATTTGATGGTCCCGGAGCTTCGTCTCGAGCATTCCTTTGTGTCAAATATTCATCACTGGTACTTGGCATCGCTGGCTCGCTTGTACCCTCTCTCAAATAAGGTCTGTTCACGTGTTCACTCCGGCAGTTCCTCACTATGTGCCCCGGCTCCTGGCACCGATAGCAGATCAACTCTCCATGATTGGTTCTGGACTCTCTCCTATTGGAAGTGTTTCCTAAATACCTTCTCTCCTGGAAATTTGGGTGTCTCATATTATCCCGTTCTCTCCTCTGCCATCCCCATTCCTCTTCTTGCCTTTCACATAAACGCGCAAACATACTGGTCATCTGCTGCATCATCAACCTTGCAGACTCCTCAGGCCTACAGTAGTCACCGGCCTCATCTCTACTCCTCTGCAATATTCTCCTAGGGGAGGATTCCCACGGAGCCAATCCTCTCTCTTCTCTGGCCCAACGTATGGCCGCCTGCATCAACTCGGGTCAAGGTATGGCCGGGTTATCCTCGCTTCGCTTGGAGACCTCTCTCTTCAAGCTCTCATCCCTCAACCCGATCGTGAACTGTTCTTTAAGTGTCTCATCAGGGTTTCCCATTCGGCGCCTATCCCTCCTCATAATAGCATCCAGCTTTTCCTGAAGACAATAGGCAAAAATCCGGATTGACTCCTTCTCTCCTTGTCTCTGATTGTAAAATTCCTGAATGCGCACACCCAGGGCAACCTTGTCCCCAAACACTTGTCTTAGAAGGTTGAAGATCTCCTCCACTGCACACTCCCTTGGAAGAGAATACTTAACTGTATCCCGAGCAATTCCCTTCAGGTGGTCTCTGATAACCTCCACCTGATCTTCAGCTGGAACTTGCAATATTCGCAGCCTGGACTTCATTTTTTCGATCCAGTCTTCCACCTTCATGTCCTCTGGGCCACTTGGAAACCCGTGAAAGTCTGGAAGTGTCCGATCCTGAGGAATTACGACGGTGTGGGTCCATAACTGAGGGGAACGACCTCCCGCTGCTTCACCTTCCATGTTCTTTAGCTCTTCTTCAGGGATGGGTACGCTTCAAAAACAAAGACCCTGGGAGAACACAAAACACAGAACACACTTTTTTTTTTATTTTATTGCACAGCTTCACCGTACTCTGGACTCTCAAATTTTCTGTACCTGTAATAAACTCTCTGGGTTAACAGAATTACATGCAATTACCCCAAATTTCCTCTGGTGGCACCCCCAAAATCAGGAAAAATCCTGCCTACTACGCCAAATTTGTATCACCCCCTCACTTCTGATTGAAATGTGTGGTAAACGCTGGGTTCTGTTTGCCTTTCTATGTAGTCGTGGCTCTGAACCCAGCTCCCAGAAGTGGAAGGAGAACAAATATACTAACCATGTCTCGTGCCCTCAAAGGACAAGAGAGGAAAAATAATCTATTTGTAGGGATTTCCCCTGATTTTGGGCAAAAACACAACAGACTCCTTTCCAGTTAAATAAAAAACATTTAATTGTAAATAATTTAGTTGCATAAAATATATAATTTAGTAATAATAGGTTTTTCCCCCTTTTGTGTTTCTAAACTGTATCAATAACTAAACATTCATGTTTCCACACAGAACACCACACTTCACAATATAACTTAGTAAACATTACAGGTTACCCCTTTCCAGGAGCCACCAATACTCAGACCAACTTTCAGGTAAGATTTTTTTCTTTCTCTGTATCTTTTCTCCTTTAGGAATTTCTGTCACTTAGCTGTTGGTTTGATGTTGAAAGTTGCAACACTTTCTTGCGTCGGGGCCCGGATCATCGAGGTATTTTCTCTTCTTCTTCTGTTCTTCTCCCTACACCTCTCTCTTAAAACTAAAATAATTGGAAGCAAGACCCTCTCTCCCTGAAAATTGCCAGCAACCTTCAAGGGATATTAAACAATGTTGCAAGACTGTGGCCAACTTCTCTAATCCAAATAAAATTAAGTAGATATTCCCTTCTAACACCTAAGCTGTACTGCAATTCCCTATTCTGGGTGCTGTGGTGCTTAGCTGTCATTCACTCTGCTCAAGATTCTCTCTCTCTCTCTTCAATCAGTGAACATTCTTTTCACCTCTCCCTTAATATTTAATATGGAGAAAACCCCCACAGCCTGCTTTTTCCCTCCTTTGCACCTAAGACTGGGTTTTTTCTTCCATTCACCCTTTATCTGTAGCCAGCTCATCTCCTAACACCCTTTTCCCTCAGTTTTTCTCACATGCTGCAGAGATGCACACACACATACTCTCCACTCTCTCAGGTCCCTGGTTCCTCTTTCAACTGCCATTCAAGCTGTTTCCCTAGTAATAGTGGCTCAGATGATGTCACTCACTACTCCTGTGCTCATGCAATGCAAAGCTTCAGATCTCCACATGCACTTTACAATTCCAACTACCACCTCCCCACCATCAGCCACCACTTACTCTATTCAGCACATCTTTATTTGCTGCTCATGAACTGACTGTGCAGGACTGAGCTTCCAGCAGCCTCAGCACTACAACAGGGCTACTAAAGCCCCTCATCTCTGGTAAGGCTTTTTTTTTTTTTTTAATTAAAAATTTTAAACCCTTTAAACATCTTCCCTCGGATGGAAAATGTTGTCCTGACATTTTACCACAAAATTCCACCCCAACACACTTTCCCAATATTCATTCATCCTCTTCCCACTCTACGTTCTACATCTTGTATGGTGTGTCGATGCGTATTTTATACTCCACTACCGTTTCACTTTATATTTCTGTGAGTATATAGCTCTAGCCCAGTTTTTAATTTTCATGCTCTCTTGCATATATCACAAGCCCTAACTTTATTTACACCAACTCTAATCAAGTTTTACATGAGTATAGTAAGTCCAAATACATGTTTAACAGCATATAATTTTCACACTTTTTTTATAATAGCTTCTTTAAAGATTATCCATCCGTAATATCTGATCCCTCTTTGAAATCAGAGTTCTCCTATGCCACAGTCTGTTGTCTATGTTCTTATATTTTTTACTCTTCTTGGAACAACTCTTTGTCTATAAGACATTTATTTTGCTAAGTAACTCTGTATGTGTTCAACTGGGTCCATCTCTAACTTGCCCCCAGATTTACTTTGCTTCCTTTACTTATAATCATAACTTTTATGTTGGTTACTTCTTTTTAACATGGCACTTTCTTTGCTACTTAGAAATGTCACTGATCCAAATTTTATATTCTCGAACAACATACAATTTTGTACTTTTCCAATGGATGGCTTTTGTTCACCACTCATCCTCCTTTTACTGAAGTTAATTTGCTTTGTAATAATCCTTCTTTCTTTTACAGCATTGGGAGTTCTTTCTTTCCTACGATTTTTTCCAGTTCATTTTCTCCCTCTTTCTCCAGATTATTTTCTTCCAGAACAAGAATATGCTGACATGTTCAGAAATGGGAATGCAAGTCCAGGGCCGCCGAGAGGGTGGGAGCAGGGGTGGGGGGGACAAAATTCTCGGACCCGGCCTCCAAGGGGGAACATGCTGCCGGAAAGCTTCTGTTGGATCTGTCTCTTCTGCTCCTGCGTGCCGGCTGGGACCCGGTTGTAATAATGTAATAACCTGAGCAACCCAGGATATCGCGTTAATACAGTCATCCGGGTCCCGGCACACGGGAGCAGTCAGACACTGAAGGTAAGGGAGCGGGTGGCTCGAATATGTGGGGGCAGTGCGAGTATGTGGGGGGAGCGAGTGGGGGGGCACTGCAGCGGCCAAGGTGGGGGGTGCAGTGTATGTGTATGTGAGGGTGTGACTGTGGGGGGGGCAGCGCCACGGCGGCCCAGGTGGGGGGGGGAGGCAGTCTAGCCCTGGGCCTAGCTGTGTCTCTCAGCGGCCCTGTGCAAGTCTTTACATAAGTAGGTCAAGGGCCAAAGATATGAATAAAGGTGGAGTGATTGTAGGTAGGACTTCTGATTTTAGTTTTTAACCAATAAACATTGATAAAACACTCCTGAAACAAACAAAGCAAAAAAAGGTGTATATTTGATAAATACCATTAAAAAACACACATTGGCTAGTGCTCTCATTCCTTCCCAGTTTTCTCTTGTATCCTCAACTTAGGGGGAGGGTCTCACTGCAAAAATGGGACCTGTGCTAAAATAGCATGAGTTAATGGTAAAATAACCCATCTCACTCATAGCCCATGTCAATAGCTTCCCCCTTAGTTTTTGAGCCTTTTCTGTACAGTTGATTCCTAAGTGACACACAAGTATATATTTAGCATAAGAGCAATAGAGTAGCCATATTGGGCCAGAATGGTCCAGCTAGTCTAGTATCCTGCTTCAAGCAGTAGCTAATCCAGGTGACAAGAACCTGGCAGAATCCTAGCTAATAGCAACATTTCATGCTACCAATTCCAAGGCAAGCAGTGTCTTCCCCCATGTCTATCTCAATAGCAGACTATAGTTTTTCCATCAGGAACTTGTTCAAACTTCTTTTTAAACCCAGATAGCTTAATTGCTGTGACCACATCTTCCAGAAATGAGTTCCAGAGCTTAACTATTCAATGAGTGAAAAAAATATTTTCTCCTATTCGTTTTAAAAGTACTACCATGTAATTTCATGGAGTGTCCCCTAGTCATTTGATTCCATTGAAAAAGGTACACCTAGATATTCAGTGCCATCACTGGAAATGACCTAGCATTGAATATCCGGGCTTAGTGCCGACCTCAGGAATCAGCCTAGCTATCTCACATGATCTGAATATTGGGCCCACAAAATTACTCATAAGTACATACAGTAAGTAATGCCACACTGGGAAACGACCAAGGGTCCATCGAGCCCAGCATCCTATCCACGACAGCAGCCAATCCAGGCCAAGGGCACCTGGCAAGCTTCCCAAACGTACAAACATTCTATACATGTTATTCCTGGAATTGTAGATTTTTCCCAAGTCCATTTAGTAGTGGTTTATGTACTTGTCCTTTAGGAAACCGTCTAACCCCTTTTTAAACTCTGTCAAGCTAACCGCCTTCACCACGTTCTGATCTGATATTCAGCCACATTGTAAAGCCTCAATGCTCTTCTGCTAGTGCCAGAACCTCTGTAATGATTCTCGGCAGCATTAGCCCAGGGTCACCGAGAGGGGTGGCAGGGAGGCAAGATGCCCCCGGGCCCAGCCTCCAAGGGGGCCCCGGTGATGGGGTCTGTCTCTCTCCTGCTCCTGACGGGACCTGGGTGATCGTGTCCTGACAGGAGCTGGAGAGAGAAAACTCCATCACAGGTTCCCCCCTTAGAGGCTGGGGAGGAGCAGACACAGAGCTTCGGGGCCTCTGCTTTGGCTGGTGGGAGTCCCCAAGCCCTGCCAGCAGAAGCCTTCCTCCAGTGTTGTACTCCACCGCATTGCCTTCCCTGTGGCTGCTTTTCCCCTAATGTTGCATGTGCTCATTTTGATAAAATTGAGCATGCGCAACATGAGGGGAAAAGCAGCCGCAGGGCAGGCAATGCAGTGGACTACAGCGCTGGAGGAAGGCTTCTGCTGGCGGGCTTGGGGACCCCTGCCATCCAAGGTATGTGGATTTGCGGTGGAGGGCAGGGAGATGAGGCAAGATGTGCCCCCCACACACACTTTGAGCTCCACCCCCCATTTTTGTGGTCTGGGTAAGCAGGGGTCCATGGGGTGGCAGCGGTGGTCCTGGGGGATCCAGTAGTGTCGGTCCTGGGGGGGGGGGCGGCGGCAAAGGCGGCCCTGCCATGGGCCAGGCTCAGTCTCTCAGCGGCTTTGCATTAGCCTAATAACACTGCTAAAAATCCAGGTATGGCTCCATTGGGTGCCACTCAGATAAACAGTTCTGAATATTAGGTCAACTATAAGAACTAATGAACAAAAACCCTAGAGGGGCATTTTCAAAAGAATGTCCAAGTCAGAAGTCAGACATCCCGCTTATAACGTCCAAAAAATGTCAATCTCAGAGTCATTTTTGACCAGGAAAAGCATCTGTTCAAAAATACGTGAGGATGTTCTTGCGCTTTAAGCATCCAAAATGAACAGCCTGTCGCTTTCTCGAGGGCCTTGTCATTCTGTCAGGTCCTCGAGGCAGGACTGGAGTTCGTGAGCCCTTGGGCCACTGCCGAGGAGCGGCAGCGGCAGGCAAGACCACCTAGGGACTGGATACACAGAACAGCAGTACTGGAACTCTGGACTGGAGTAGTACAAGGCAGGCAACTAGAACAGACGAAACAGGAACAGCTTCACCTGCACTTAGCCACCGTTCCTCCGGAGTTGAGCTCCAAAGTGCAGGTGGCCGGCAGGACTTGCAGGACAGAGCAGGAACTGAGGACACACGAGGAAGGCTTGGCTAAGAGCTCACTAGGACTGACAGCTGCACGCAGCCCCAGAGCCGGAAACACAAGACAGACTAAGCAGACAGGGCACACACAAAGGCTAGGCGGAAACAGGGGCTAGGGAATACATACAAGCTTGTTATAAGCAGGTTTTAGGATATACAGGTTCAGGATATACCTACAAGCTTGGCAGAAGCGGGGTTCAGGACAATACACAGCTGAAAGTGTAAACCTGAATACAAGCAGAGTTTTAGGGCAGGCTGCAAACAACAGAATAAACCCGGATACAAGCAGAGTCTTAGGTAGAGCTAGAGTAGCTCCAAACATAGGAAACTAACCAATGACTAAGCTACAAACACAGACAGGGAAATAAACCAGAGCTGGGCTACAGTAGCTACAAACACAAAGGGAGAAACAACAAGGGTTGAGCTTCAGGCTCCAAACACAGAGTAAGGCAGAAGGGCTAGCCGCCTGTGAAACACAAAGAGAGAAATAAACAAGGCTGAGCTTCAGGCTCCAAACACAGAGTAAGGCAGAAGGTTTAGCAGCCCACAGGCACAAATAGCAGAAGGGCACTGGCCCACGCAGAAGGACTAGTAGTCCACGGGTATGGGTAACAGAATGGCAAGAAGCCCACACAGAAGACAGGCTTAGAAGCAGCGCAGCAACACACTGACTAACCTGACGGCCTATAGGCATAGCACACACACCATGCAAAGGCCCTGCATGCCAGCACAGCACTTCCTTATGAAGGCTCTCACTGATGAGTCACCAGCAGCAGGACAGAAGCAGGAAGTACACTGACCCCAAAGAGAGGCTTGACACACATAGGAAGTGAGCCCACAGGAAAGACAAGCAGGAGCCATCTTGGAAGCTGGCACAGAGCTGGTGGCAGCCATCTTAGATGTTGGCTCCCTAGAGAGGCATAGCCCACACAGGTGAGGTCTAGTGAAGCAATCAGCACACCCGGACAGAGACAAAACTAACACAAAGACAGACAGAAGCCAGCAGAGCTGCTGACCCCCAGAAAGAAGATAAGGTTGAGGGTGGTCATGGCCACAGACGTGACACAGCCATTTTCCAAAATGAAATGCCAATAATATGAATGCCAAAAATGCAGGCACAAAAATCTGTCTGACATCATCAAACATATAAAGGGCGAGTGACCGTACTCACTCGCAAATGTGCAGTAGAGACTTCCCTCTCTGCCCCGCCCCGCTTCAATATGTGATGATGGGGGCGGGACAGAGAGGGAAGTCTCTACTGGCATGCTGCAGACGTCGGAACCGCTCCCCCTCCCCCCTCCCACGGAGTCGCCACCGCCCATCTGGCCCGAGCACTGTGAACTTACATCAGCACGCAGCAGCAGCAGGCACATCAGCAAAGCTGCAGTCGGGCTTCCTTCTCTGCCTTTGTCCCGCCCTCACCGACGTTACGTCACACGAGGGCGGGACACAGGCAGAGAAGGAAGCCCGCCACGACGGCAGCTTTGCTGATGTGCCTGCTGCTGCGTGCTGATGTAAGTTTACAGTGCTGCTCGGGCCGGGTGGAGGGGCGGCGGCAGCGACTCCGGGGGGGCCTCGGAACCCCCCCCCCCCATTCCAAAAGTAGCCTGTTTTCACGGGCTCAAAGGCTAGTTTGTACATAAATGGCCACAAAGATGTCCCTGCAGAGCAGAGGGGCAGCCTAATGGCCAGTGCAGTGGACTTTAACCAATGGGACCCAGGTACAAATCACATGTGAATTCCATTATATGTTATTGTGAGCCCTCCAGGAACCAATAAAAACCTACTGTACCTACAGATACACCATTATATTAGCCATCACACTTGCAGGTGTCTTATAAATTAGCAGGTATTTCTGTGTTCCAGGAGGGCTCACATATTTGTACAGAAATAATAGAGTTAAAATGGGAGTTACACCTGGGTCCCATGATTTAAAGTCCACTAGGCTACTCCATACACTTGCTTACTGCTCTATTAGGAATGGGCATAATACCTAAAGCTGTCATACAGCCTGGTATCCATTGTCAGATTCACATCTTAGGGGGCTAGGAGGGGGTTATTAACCACTGGGAAATTAAGGATGGGGTCATAACTTCATCCCTTTACAGTAGCCAGCTGCATAATCAGGGCACCTTTTTGCACCCTGGACGTGATTGACAGGTCTAGATAAAAACGTCCTTTTTTGCCTTGGACATTTCTTCCCATTCCATTAGCACTGAAAGACATCCTAATTTTGGGCTTTCCCTAGTCCCACCCAAACCATGCCTCTAGCATGCCCTTTTGCTATTTGGATGCACTGCAGTACAAAACATCCAAATTCTGCCTTTCTAAAATCGTGATTTGGATGTTTTCGGCAGATTGACTTTTTTGATCATTTGTTTCAAAAATGAGCACCCTTGTTATACACTATGTGAGATAGCTTCATTGGAGGCCAATTTGGAATGAGCAATGTGAAGAGGATGACTTTGAGATGTTGGCTGTGATTACATAGTGGCAGTAGCACCCATGAAATCTTTTCATAAGTTGATCTTTCAGGAGTGGCATGTCTGTGTTAAAAGACACAGCATCCCCTGGAGAAATAAGAAATGAATGGAAAAGTAATTAGTACCCTTGACAGTGAGTCAAGGTGGTAGTATACTTTTGAGGAAATCCTTCCTTGCTTTGAATTCCTGCTCTTTAAGCACTGAAACAGGCGGTAAAGGAAATGTGACCCTAATAGGTATGCATGGGTCTAGGCCTGTGGCTAAGCCTGTCTGTAGAGGTGCTCCACCAAGAAAGGTTGTAGTGATTATATCATAAAATATGCAGAAAGGGTAAGTCCATGTGACAGCATTGGGGTAGTTCTTCTCACCTGTTGTCTGTTCCATATCTGTCCACACCTCTTACATCAAGGTTGAACGATGCAGTCATTCGCTTCTCCAAACCTTTCATATGTTAATATACAGATTATTTTCTGTCAAGAAATCATCAGTGATCCCTCTAAGCCCCTCCCATCTACAGTCCTGCCAAGTGTGGGGTGGGGTGCTGTTTCATTATCACATTTTCAAAAGTGAGGGACAGGCAAGCTCTACAAGACTCCAGGGAAACTGTCTGTCTTTAGCGATTGAAAATACAGTATTGAAGCACCACCTCTTAATGGTGGCAGTGAAGTTGGAGGACACCTGCTCAGCTTAGAGGGGACAGTGGAAGTCATGTAAGTACCATTAGACTATGTAGTAAGCCCTATACCCATCTAGCTCTAGACCAATCCTCCATGCCATGACTTCAAGCCACCACCCTGATCCACATTCCCACAAACCCTAATGCAGTCTCCACCTACCAATGAAGCCTCCCACCCCTGATCCACATTCTACCCTCTGGCCCCTCCCCCGATATAGTCCCCAACCTCCAAAAGTCTCCCACCCCCTTGGCTATAACTGTGTGCCCTGGTGGTCTAGTGGTCGCTGGGTAGGAGCAATTCCCAGTCAATCTTGCCCTTCTGGTGTCACTTGTCAGTATGGTGCCCCTAGCTGTAGTCACATTTTAATACCACTAGGGGGTCATATTTCCTTACAGCAGACTACAACTAGGAGTGTCATTTTGACAAGCAGTACTAGAAGGGCAGGAGCAAGCGACCACTGGACTACCAGTGCACACAGGTACAGTTACAGGAATGGGGTGGAGGGAACCATATCGGGGAAAGGCACAGGGGTTGAAATATAGATGGGGGGAAGTCTTCATCGGGGTGGGGTGGAGACTGCATCAGGGGGGATCTGGGAATGTTTTTCAGGGGTGGGGGGGTTCATCAGGGGAGTGGGGACTGCATCAGGCAGTGGGAACGTGGATTGAGGAAATGTAGGGCTTGAAGTCACAGCCAGGAGTATCAAGCTGCAGCTTGGCAGCCCAATGCTCCAGGCTGCAAGAATAGCACTGCTTATGGAATGATTCGCAAGCAGTGAAAAGAAATATGTCTTTACTCCCTTCTTAAAATGATATGAACTCTGAGATCAACCTTGTAATTTACAGCTGCTGCTACTAGGAATGTCTTGTTTATTTACAGGTGATCATCTATTAACTGCTGTACCGTTCTTTTTTTTTAAGAACTGCGGATGGTGTTGCCCTGGTCTATTTAAACTATGAACTCCACATATAAAGATGAAGAAGGGTTTCAAATGAGAACACAGGAAGAGCAATTTTAAGATGGTTTTATCCACATGAAAAGGAGTAGGACCAGTGGCAAGACTAGTGGGGGTGGGGAGCATGGGTCAGCTAGCAATACACAGGAATTTCATTATGAAATTCTCATAAATGATTTACACCATGGACTGTATCCCTTTGAAATGCATTTTCAGTATTATGGGAAAGGGTCAATATTGCTCCTCCCCCCTCCGTATTCTTAAATGGAGTATGAAAAACTATACTACAAAGAAAAGAAATGAAATAGGTTAGTAGAAAAGACAAATCTTGGGAATAAGACTCAAAAAGCCATGAGGCAAGGCAAGTAGATTACTAGTGTGAACACTTTATTTATTTATTTACTTATTTATTTTCTTTATTAGGATTTATTTACCTCCTTTTTAAAGGAATTCATTCAAGGCAGTGTACAGTAAGAATAGATCAAACATGAGCTTTAGATAATCCATAATCATTTTTCACAGAGAGAGAGAGATCGATCGATCCATATCTACCTATAGAAATGTATGTATGCATATTGTACAAGAGTCAAACAAGACTTGGAATTTGTTTTCTTTTTATTGTTTTTTTCCTTTTAAAAACTTTACGTGGTATTTTCTTTCATTTGAAAGCACTACAAGAGAAATTCATTTCATACGTTTTCCCTAAGTCACTTGTGATGAAAGGTTTTCATCATAATTTAAAGTTCTGACTGTTTGCACTAATTGGGACATTGTGTTTCTCTCCATGTGGAGCGAGAACAAAGAGTGCATTCATTCACTGTGTGCATTTCTTAAAACAAAAAAGTGAGAAAGAAAAAGAAAACAGATGCTACAGTATGTTTAATTAACAGCAATACATGAAATGCTGAATCTCACAACAGCAAGTTCTAGAAGCTGACAACCAAAAATATGATTAAAGTGCCCCATGTTGAAGATTTATAAATGAAAACTCAAACAATTGTTATAAAACTAAGAACTTTGTAACGATTGTTTGCCCAAGGGTTTGCTGTGTTTTCTCATTCCCATTATACTGTGACCCTTTTCTTGGCCACTCATTTTTCGTATCGACAAATTATAAGTGTAATAAAACAAATTATCACCTTGGTAAAATTATTTATTTTATTTTGTGCCTATTGCAAGATTTTTTTTACTAACCAGGTCCAAACTGTCTTTCTTCTGGTGTCACATTGATCGAAGTGCACGGATATATCGATTCAACACATCTAGCAGGAGACAGCTGGATATTCCTGGAAATAAACAATTGCCAGTCTAGCCTGTCTGAGAGCAAGGTACATATATTTGATAAGCAGTTAAAGAACAGTGAAACCTAATGAGTTCTTCGGCTGCCTGCAGGGTGGCACTGCTAGTCTATATATCATTTGAGCTTATGCTTTGGAGCTGGCTACTTTTTCTACTTTCAAAAATAAAGTAAATCTGAGCAGTTAAATAGCAAATACCTTTTGCACATGTGTCCCATTCTGGACATAAAGGGGAGGAGCACAATTTTCTAAAGTTCTAGTTTATGTTTGAAAATACTCCTTAAGTACTTGCCCAGATTTCATTAGCTATTTCTGCAGAATGACTGTACAAGAATATTGAAAAATCCAACATATATATTTCGAGGGTAATTCTATATACTGGGCACTTCCATACAGTTACCCTGAGGTTGCGTGGTAGAAGCCTGTTCGGTAACGGAACTTGGGTGCCCAGATTCTATTATAAAATACAAGCATAATCAGGGATTAATGCACGTAACATTTAGGAGCCTGCAGTTACACCAGCCATGGAGCTTATGGAAATGCAGGTGCTTAAAAGCAGCAAGGACACTCATGCTCCACCTTACTTATCTTATGTCATCAAATTCAGTCATCTGGGTTGTCTTCAGTTTGGCCAGCCACTTTACCCTTTACTCATCAACTAGGACCTTCCACTTGCCCCAACAACATCTCTTATCTGTCTCTTCTTTTTGCCAAGTGTATTTGGACATTAGGGGCCTGATATTCAGACCACAGGAGGTAGCCAGGCTCAGCCACAATATTCAATACCAGACTGTTTCTGGTGACCAGCATTGAATATACGGTTTATTTTTGGCAGGTTTGAATTTAACTAGCCAAGACGATATTCAGCGCTGACCGGTTAAGTTGGAACTGGCCAAAGATATGCCACCTCTTGATGCGGCCATATTTGGCCGCCAAACATAGCCAGTCAGATGCTGAATAATGGAGCTGACTGGCTATGTCATGCAACATAGACGATGTAACCTTGGTCTCAGCACACACACAGTTCCGGGGCACCAGCTAGCCCATCGTGGGTCACAGACACCCCAAGACAAAGATAATACGTCAAATAACACATTTTTTTTCCACATCTTATCAAGGTCCTAGTCCTTCTAATTCACTGATCTGGGTGCAGGCCGGGCCCAGATAAAAATCCAGAAGGCCATAGGGTTTTGAGCGAGGCTGCATTTCTCTTAGTCTGCGATCTCTTTTCTTTACCAGTCTGGGAGTAAATGAATTCCACTCTCACTGAAAGAAAAGACTGCAGTCCAAAGAGTTATGCAAAAAATAACCAAACATTACTAAAGTTTTACAACAGACAGTTCAATTCTTCTTAAAGCAGTCAATCTATAATCCAACTCAATATTAGATTCCAAACTATAATCCAGAGCAATTTAGGGATAAGGTGTATCTTCTCAAAGGCAATTTATAATTTTACAGTATATACATATTTACAGCTCCTCCTGTCCATACCAATCCCTTCTGGGTGAAATAATTTAAGACTGTGCCTGCAGCACTTGACAACAAGCAGACCTTCCTTTGGATCAGACCTCCATTTCTATCAACACTTCTCCCCTCAAAGGAGTACCTCGCCAGGCTGCCACCTTTGGCTCCAAACAGCTCTTCACTGTTCCTGCTCCCAGTTTGGGATCCGCTTTTTCCCCACCTCAAGGGATCCTCCTTCTCACGGTTAATGCAGGAATTAACAGAAACCACCTCTTTGGTCAGCCTTAGTTTCTTGAATCCATCCAGGATTCCCCCTCTCCTCCAAGGGTCCCGGCAGAGGTAAAGGTAACCAAAGACCTTGTGCACTCCCCATCAACATCATTTATTATCTCTAATTCCTCCTACACTGTCACTCAACAACCAAAAGCATTCCCCTCTGCAACTTACCCAGGAACCCACCCACTTGGGCTGAATCTTTTACCACCGATAAGTCCAGAAACCGTCCCTCAGAGACTCTGGAGAATTCTCTGAATATTATTGCATAGCCTGCTAAGTATCATTTAAGTGGCCAGGTGCCGTTCCTGGCCAGTCAAATGTTTTTGAATATTGGGGAGTAATAGATCATCAAGATGCAGCATCGTAGCCCCCTCCCTCTGGAATAGTCTCCCTCTCTGCCTTAGGCTTGAATCTTCATTTGACAAATTTAAGTCCCAACTTAATCAAATCAAACTAGAGCTTATACACTGCTAAAATCCCTCATTAGGGTTCAGTGCAGTTTACATCAATTAAATGTCTACTTATAACAGAGTAAGGGAAATCTACCTATGAGAAGTGAGTGAAAATGAGAAATCATATTCGGGCAATGAGAATCACATGAAAGTCATATGGAGTTAGGCAATCAGATGGTAGGCTTTGGGAACAAGAAAGTTTTTAATTTCTTCCTAAAGCTGTGGTAGTTGCAGTCAGACCTGATGCCATTGGGGAGTGAGTTCCATAGGGAGGTCCCTATTACAGGGAAAAGTGAATTAAAAATCTTATGGAATCTAGTTCCCTTGTATGGCAGAGAGGAGAGGTGCAATTGTTCCCCGAGTCTCATGGAATAGGCTAAACATAGTGACACATTAGTTAAGAGACTGGATGTGATACCGTATAGAATGTGAAAAACTATACATGCAGCTTTGAACCTGATTCCGCCATGGGGAGCCACTGCAGTTTAGTCAAGTATGACGATACATTGTTACATAAGTACATAAGTAGTGCCATACTGGGAAAGACCAAAGGTCCATCTAGCCCAGCATCCTGTCACCGACAGTGGCCAATCCAGGTCAAGGGCACCTGGCACGCTCCCCAAACGTAAAAACATTCCAGACAAGTTATACCTAAAAATGCGGAATTTTTCCAAGTCCATTTAATAGCGGTCTATGGACTTGTCCTTTAGGAATCTATCTAACCCCTTTTTAAACTCCGTCAAGCTAACCGCCCGTACCACGTTCTCCGGCAACGAATTCCAGAGTCTAATTACACGTTGGGTGAAGAAAAATTTTCTCCGATTCGTTTTAAATTTACCACACTGTAGCTTCAACTCATGCCCTCTAGTCCTAGTATTTTTGGATAGCGTGAACAGTCGCTTCACATCCACCCGATCCATTCCACTCATTATTTTATACACTTCTATCATATCTCCCCTCAGCCGTCTCTTCTCCAAGCTAAAAAGCCCTAGCCTTCTCAGCCTCTCTTCATAGGAAAGTCGTCCCATCCCCACTATCATTTTCGTCGCCCTTCGCTGTACCTTTTCCAATTCTACTATATCTTTTTTGAGATACGGAGACCAGTACTGAACACAATACTCCAGGTGCGGTCGCACCATGGAGCGATACAATGGCATTATAACATCCGCACACCTGGACTCCATACCCTTCCTAATAACACCCAACATTCTATTCGCTTTCCTAGCCGCAGCAGCACACTGAGCAGAAGGTTTCAGCGTATCATCGACGACGACACCCAGATCCCTTTCTTGATCCGTAACTCCTAACGCGGAAACCTTGCAAGACGTAGCTATAATTCGGGTTCCTCTTACCCACATGCATCACTTTGCACTTGTCAACATTGAACTTCATCTGCCACTTGCACGCCCAATCTCCCAGTCTCGCAAGGTCCTCCTGTAATCGTTCACATTCCTCCTGCGACTTGACGACCCTGAATAATTTTGTGTCATCGGCGAATTTAATTACCTCACTAGTTATTCCCATCTCTAGGTCATTTATAAATACATTAAAAAGCAACGGACCCAGCACAGACCCCTGCGGGACCCCACTAACTACCCTCCTCCACTGAGAATACTGGCCACGCAATCCTACTCTCTGCTTCCTATCTTTCAACCAGTTCTTAATCCATAATAATACCCTACCTCCGATTCCATGACTCTGCAATTTCTTCAGGAGTCTTTCGTGCGGCACTTTGTCAAACGCCTTCTGAAAATCCAGATATACAATATCAACCGGCTCCCCATTGTCCACATGTTTGCTTACCCCCTCAAAAAAATGCATTAGATTGGTGAGGCAAGACTTCCCTTCACTAAATCCGTGCTGACTTTGTCTCATCAGTCCATGTTTTTGTATATGCTCTGCAATTTTATTCTTAATAATAGCCTCCACCATCTTGCCCGGCACCGACGTCAGACTCACCGGTCTATAATTTCCCGGATCTCCTCTGGAACCCTTCTTAAAAATCGGAGTAACATTGGCTACCCTCCAGTCTTCCGGTACTACACTCGATTTTAGGGACAGATTGCATATTTCTAACAGTAGCTCCGCAAGTTCATTTTTTAGTTCTATTAATACTCTGGGATGAATACCATCAGGTCCCGGTGATTTACTACTCTTCAGCTTGCTGAACTGACCCATTACATCCTCCAAGGTTACAGAGAATTTGTTTAGTTTCTCCGACTCCCCCGCTTCAAATATTCTTTCCGGCACCGGTGTCCCCCCCAAATCCTCCTCGGTGAAGACCGAAGCAAAGAATTCATTTAATTTCTCCGCTATGGCTTTGTTATATCTTTTTTAGTTTGAAAATCAATCATATTTAGTATTTTGCTTTATCTGCAGTTTCTTTAGGTATTGAGACTTGATGCCGAGAAATAAAATGTTGCAGTAATCAAGGTGTGGCATGACCAGCATTTGAACCAGTAGCATGAATGCTTTCTAAGAAAGGTCTACTCTTCTCTCTAGCCTTTGCAAATACATCTCAGCATCAGACATTGTAGTAGTGTTTTCAGGCCCAGAACTTATCAAAAAGTAGAAGAGCTTTGTAGATCCCTCCTCATATGCTTTCCTCCCCATTCCTTCCTTATATTTTAATTGTAATTTTTACTATTCCTTCTTGCCATCTTGTGTCTGTTCATGGTCTTATATATTGTGAGATTATTTGTTTCCTGCCCTGATATACATACATATGTTCATATTTTGTCTTTTATGTAAACTGCTTAGATTTTCATTTATATAAGTGGTATATCAAATAAAACGAACATGTACACGTAAGTACACATCCACACATGCATAAAATATGCTAGTATTTTTTTTTATTTTATATTTCTAAATTTAGAATTACAATAATACAAGCAAAACACTTGAAATAGCGAAAGAGATATCGATCAGAAATTTCAAACAATATAAAGGAGCAAAGAAAATCAGCAAGATTGCACTCTAAAAGTGCTCAATAATGAGAGAGATCCAATACACAAATCAAAAGAAAACTAAGATTAATATCATAATTGCACATTTAGAATAGAATCAAACTTCAAGCTAATCCAATACTAAAATTAACGACACAGCAGAAGACTAATGGTCAGTGATCCTAGCATTTAGAAAAGATGAAAGCCATTGAGGATTATAAAATACATACCATACCAGGGATGCCAAGGGTGAATCATCCCACAAAGTGAGATTTTACCACACTAAGAAGTGAGATTATTCAGAGCGTACATCCAGGGTATAAATCTAGAATGACTCGAGGAAGCATTAAATGATATTGGCTTTTCTTTGAAGCCTCTGAAAGAATACAGAAAATTTAATAGCACATCTACTTGCAGTAAAGAGAAAAGGAACAGGCAAGGGGAAGCAGCAGGAAAGAAGGTGTGCTCAGATTTCTTCCTATCAGTTAGACCACTTGTGGTTTACTTCTCCAAGGCTTCCCTCTCATAAAAGAAGTGATCAACATCAGTGCACTGGTACTGAAGCTCTGATGAGTGAGAAATAGGGCTCAAAGAATGTGAGTGAGAAAGCTTTAAAATGAGTGTGACACACTCCTAATGAGTGAGACTTGGCATCTCTGCTACACACTTTGATATTTAACAAGACATTCACAAAAGAATGACAAGGAAAAAAAAACTCCCCAAGCTGAAAAACCCCTGGTTGAAACATGAAAAGCTGTTCCTTCTTCTTCTTTTGAGTAGAT
Organism: Microcaecilia unicolor; assembly: GCF_901765095.1. Taxonomy (NCBI): domain Eukaryota; kingdom Metazoa; phylum Chordata; class Amphibia; order Gymnophiona; family Siphonopidae; genus Microcaecilia; species Microcaecilia unicolor. The sequence continues at coordinate 288,742,918 of NC_044031.1, read as the reverse complement.
TTAGCTACATCATGGAAAAATTCTAATCTTATGTCCCATGAGAGAGAGAGAGAGAGAGAGAAAGAGAGAGAGAGAGAGAGAGAGAGAGAGAGAGAGATCAATTTTAATAACCAAATCTCTGTCTGGCTCCAATGTACAAGTAATTATAAGAGTAACAGATGATATCTGGCATATTTAGACTCCACTTGGGTCTTGACTTTACTAAAATAAGGAAATATTTTGCTCCATAATACTTCTGCAGTGGGAAATGCTTTTGAATAGTATGGATGATGGGTGTATTAGAATGTGCTGGCTTTACAGTTGTGGGTAGAGGAATTTTATTTATTCTATTTTATTATTGCTTTTAAATCACCTAAAATTCGTTGGGGAAAGAGGCAATGAATAAGCCTAATTAAATAAACAAATATGCTGTTCTTCCGATCCCTTAGGATCACCTAGAGTGACTCGGGGGCCCTTCTTGTCAGTGCACGAGTAGGGATTGGATCATGCATTGACAAGAAAAGGGATATTAAAAAAAGACCAATAGATCTGCCTCCTTTCTCCCCCACCCTCAACACCAGAAGCAAGCCCTGGTATTCTAGTGGGCGCCCCTTCCTCCTTCCCTGACACAATTTCCTGCTCCAAATACACAAAAACACTGGAGTTCTACAGGACCTCCCTTCTCTTTCCTCCTCCCCAGACCCAACACCCCCCCCCCCCCCCCTCCCGTCTCCAACATAAAAAGTAAATCCCTGGTAGTCTAGTGACCTCTCCCTTCCCCGCACCCCTGGACCCTTGCCATCCATCTCAAAAAGGAAGGAGCAATCAATGCCCACTTGATCCTGCATCCAGTACTGCTGTCATTCAAAATGGCTCCCTTGTGGCCCTTGAGGATCTGGAAAATGTTAATAATCATTTCTAGTTGCTGACGAGTGTTTAATTAAAGATGCTTTCTACAAAGACATGGATTGGTGCAAGTTCATTTTAATTGCTGAGCACACACTATACAAAGACGTTTTTTTTGTTTTGTTTTAGAGGGGGGGGGTTCTATTTTTTTTTTTTATTTTAGTCTTGTTTTTGGAAGTATTTTTTTGAAGTGTTGCCTGTTGGGATTATATACAGGTTACAGACATTCAAAATGGTGGCACCAGATCCTTAGCAGTATGTTCTGATGCACTGCTAGGGTTAGTCTACTAAATAAAGCAACTGAAAATTTTGTGGCAGAGAGACCATTCACTTAAGCAGCGTATTGAAAAGTAATAGAAGTATTTTGGGTAGTTTTACCTTAACTGTAGGTTTCTAGCAGGTGAACCACAGAGCAAAGGTACAAGAGATGAGCAGTGCAACAACAAGAGTGGTACACAGAGTGAAATCACTGCATGTTTTATTGTTTTTGGTGCCTTTTTGTGACATCTGCAAGAGGTTTTCTACAATTCAGATTTACAATAAATGCCCTAAATCATAAAAGGAAGGGCAAAGGGCACCAACAGTGGCATGAACACCCCAAGGCAATTTTTTTTAAGGGTTAAAAGGGATAAAGACTCTAAGACAGTGGTTTTCAACCCAGTCCTCAGGGACTACCTGGCCTGTTGGAATTTCAGGATATTCACAATGACTATGCATGAGAGAGATTTTCATACCAAGAAGGCAATGCTTGCAAATCTGTCTCATGCATATTCATTGTAAATATCCTGAAAACCTAACTGCCCTGTTGGACCATGAGGACTGGTTTGAAAACCACTGCTCTAAGGCCCCAGTAGAGAGCAAAATAGCACCAATAGTGTCATGCATACCATAAAAGAAGTAAGACAAAACAGAATAAATAATGGCACGAATACCCCCAAAACACTGGGAGAGAAGGGGCAGTGCAGCACTAACTTTGGTAGGAACATCCCACAGTGGTTTCCTTAACTGGCTACAAAAAAATTTTTTAACAGAGAGGTTCTTAACCTATTTTTGTTCCTGCACCCCATTTACTGATCAATGAAACCCTCTTCCTAAACCCCATGTCCACTAGAGACTGCTACATATGTTGCTAACAGTGCTAACTGCTCACATGCTGCTAATATTACAGTAGTGCACAGTTATACTATCAATAACTATCCTAATAACTGCCTTCACTCAATCTAGAAAGTTTCACTAAATTGCCTCAGACCCTTCTCCACATCCTATTTGGCTTTTACTACCCAGTATATCTCCTTATATGGAAAGACGACCCTCTTGTGGTAGTACCAAGAGACTACCACTAGAGGTCATCAGTGCCATTTTGGAATAAGGTGCTGACCTAGATGGCAGTGGAGGAGGACTGATGCTGCCCAGGATCACTGGCCCACAAATGCAGACCCTTGGATACATACTGGGGGATCAGGGGAGGAGAGAGGGGAAGGGAGCGATCTGGGGGAAAGGTTTTCTCTCAGGGACAGGGCTTCTTGAAGGGGGTCAGGTTTTTGGATCAGGGGGTTGGATTTGTCATTGGGGGGTTGGGGTTCTGCTGGGAGGGTTGGAGATTTGATCATGCAGGGTTAAGATTGTGATGGGGGACAGGGACAGGTTGTGATACCGTGGTTAGCTGCTCTGTTGTGTCTTAATGCATGGCCATTGTGTTTCATGCCCAGGCCGATAGTGTGCAGGGCCCATACTGTTGGCCCAGGTATACAATGCAATGGCCATGTGTTAAATGCATGCTCTGTTTGCTAAATGCAGGGCAGATTCAGGGCACACACCCTACATTTACTGCAAGGGCTTTGTACTTACCACACCTAAAGTTGTGTTTTGAATGTATGGTAAGTGCAAAACTTGCAATTTAGTAAAAGGGCAACCAAGATTTTGAACTTCACTTGATAGAATTTGGAATCCACTGCAGAAATTTTAAAATAGAGGTAAATTCATCTGAAAATCTGTTTGCAACAGTTGAGCTATAACATTCAGAATGAGCTGCTAGTGCCAATTAAGTCTTTTTGGAATCCCTGTACAAACTAAGTTGCATTAATCGAGGCTAGAAATCATGCAAGCTGGATGACAAAAACAAAAGCAGGGCCATCAAAGGAGGGACTTGGATAATGGATATTTGTGTTGTAACTGAAATGTTTTATAGTTTCTAACCAATCCTAACCACGACATACATAAAAGCAACCATTGGGAGAACAATTTTCAAATAGTTACTTTACCCATGTTTTTTTTTCAAGCAACAATTTCCAGTGGATACTTACATGTGTAAAAGAGGCTTTTTGAAAATTGCTTACCTTGTGGGCAGGCAAAATGCCTCCTTGTGGGTATCCCTGAGTCCGGGTCCTGGTCTGGCTGGATTCCCTCTAGGGCAGGCTCCATAGGCGTAGTTTGACTGTTTCATTGGGGGGGGGAGGGGCAAAGGTTGGGGCGGAGCATATTAGCATATTAATTTGCATATATACATATGCAAATGAATATGCTAATGTGGAGGACGGAATTGAAATTTACAGGCAAAATATCACAGATGCACATTTCAAAAAGCTGACATATTTCAATTAATAAATTCTGAATAAAATACTTTTTTCTACCTTTGTTGTCTGATCATTTAGTTTTTCTATTCGCTTTAGTCCCAATATCTTCTGTTTTATGCAGTGTCTTCTTTCCAGTAGGCTTCCCTCTGCTCCCCACCCTCCCAGTCCCATCCATCTCCTGCTCCTTCCCTCTGCTCCCCACCCCTCCCAGTCCCATCCATCTCCTGCTCCTTCCCTCTGCTCCCCTCCTCTCCCAGTCCCATCCATCTCCTGCTCCTTCCCTCTGCTCACCTCCTCTCCCAGTCCAATCCATCTCCTGGCCCTTCCCTCTGCTCCCCACCCCTCCCAGTCCCATCCATCTCTTGCTCCTTCCCTCTGCTCCCCACCCCTCCCAGTCCCATCCATCTTCCCTCTGCTCCCCACACCTCCCAGTTCCATCCATCTTCCCTCTGCTGCCCCCCCCCCCCCCGCGAGGTCCAGGATCGTGACTCCATTTACCCCCTCTCTTCCTCCCTCCCTCCGGCACAGGCAGTAGTCTTCTTCGACCTTTCTGTGCTCCTGGCAGCGGTAGCAACGTATACACGCTGCCTTCGGTCTGCCCCAGAAGCCTTCTCAAGTTCCTGTTCCCACCTATGCGGGAACAGGAACTTGAAGAGAAGGCTTCGGGACAAAGCCGAAGGCAGCGTGTACGTTGCTACCGCTGCCAGGAACACAAAAAAAGCTGAAGAAGGCCCTGCGCCGGAGGGAGGGAGGAAGAGAGGGGGTAGACAGACACGCTCGTCTCCGTCCGCTTCGCTTCCCTGCCCTCTCTGTCTGCGTCCCGCCTTACTCTGATGTCATTTCCTTTCGGGCAGGACACAGACAGAGAGGGCAGGGAAGCCAAGCGGACGGAGCCGAGCGCATGCCTGCTTGTTTTTTGTGTTTTTTACTACTAGTGCCAGTCGTCACGTCGTCGTTTGGGGGGGCATTGCCCCCCCTCGCCCCCCCCCTCACCCCCCCTCACCCCCCCCTCGCCCCCCCCCCCAGTCTACACCCATGGCAGGCTCTGTAGGTTCCTTATACTTCTGGCACCTGGTGCCTCCACCTGGAGAAGAAAAAGGTTAGTGAATGTGTTTACCCTCTTTTCCCCCCAGGAAAACCCAAAAAGGCCCTCTGTGAACAAAGTGTCAAAAGATTTAACAATTTTATTGAACGATATAAAAGCATTGAAAGATTAACAATGTTTAAAGCTTGGTTTTCAGATAACCACACCCAGTGGTGTGCTGGTAAATGTTTAACAACAGGCTCTCTCCACAGTCCACCTCTGCCACCCCCCCCCCCCCCCCCCCATCCACCTCTGCGCCCTCCACAAATTGCAGAGCTGGCTATAGCTGGGGAGAGCCTGGGGGGGGCAATGCATTACTATCTTCAAGAAAAAAAAATTTAAGTGATCCCAGGTTCCAATCTAATTCGTGTTTAATGTGGGATAAAATGCCATAAATAAGTAAATAAATATAAACTTTTAATGTTGAGTACCTGATTCTCAAAGTGGACATATTCCAAACACTATAATGAAAATAAAATGATTTTTTTCTACCTTTGTTGTCTGGTGACTTTGTTTTTCTGATCATGCTGGCCTGGTATCTGATTCTGCTGCTATCTGTCCTCTTAACTCCATTTCCAGGGCTTCCTTTCCATTTGTTTCTTTACTTTCCGCCTTTCTTCATTTCTTGCCCTGCATCCGTAAGTAAAAGCTGGGTCCTACTCCGCAGACTTGACTGTCCAGTGGATCCAGCTTCTGCCTATTTTCTTCATCCATGTGCAGTTTTTCTCCTCTCTTCCTTTTCCCTCATCTCATCTCCTTCCTCACTCTTCCCTCCCCTCCCCTCCCCTCCCCTCCATCCATGTCCAGCATTTCTTCTCTCTCCCTTCCCTCTCCTCCATCCATGTCCAGCAACCCTCCTCTCCATCCATGTCCAGCAACCTTCCTCTCCTCTGCCCTCCCTCCATCCACCCATGTCCAGCAACTCTCCTCTCCCCTGCCCTGCCTCCATCCACCCATATCCAGCAATTCTCTTCTCTCCCCTGCTCCCCTCCAGCCATCCATACCCAGCGATTCTCTTCTCTCCCCTGCCCCCCTCTATCCATCCATACCCAGTGATTCTCTTCTGTACCCTACCCCCCAGCCATCCAGACCCAGTGATTCTCTTCTCTCCCCTGCCCCCTCCAGCCATCTAGACCCAGCGATCCTCTTCTCTCCCCTGCTCCCTCTCCAGCCATCCAGACCTAGTGATTCTTTTCTCTCCTCTGCCCCCCCCCAGCCATCCATACCCAGTGATTCTCTCCTCTCCCCTGGCCCCCCAGCCATCCAGACCCAGTGATTCTCTTCTCTCCCCTGCCCCCTCCAGCCATCCATACCCAGCGATTCTCTTCTCTCCCCCCTGCCCTCCTCTATCCATCCATACCCAGAGATTCTCTTCTCTACCCTACCCCCCTCCAGCCATCCAGACCCAGTGATTCTCTTCTCTCCCCTGCCCCCCTCTAGCCATCTAGACCCAGCGATTCTCTTCTGTCCCCTGCTCCCCCTCCAGCCATCCAGACCCAGTGATTCTCTTCTCTCCTCTGCTCCCCTTCCAGCCATCCAAACCCAGCAATTCTCTTCTCTCCCCTGCCCCCCCTCCAGCCATCTGTACCCAGCAATTCTCCTCTCTCCCCTGATTACCTCCGTCGAAGCGGCCGCGTCATTGAAAGCCCTGTCCATCTCTAGCCTTCCCTTCGTGAGTTCGTTCCCTCAGAATACCCGGCCTCGCGGAAAGAGGAAATGAAGTCAGAAGGCGGGACTCTGAGGTAACAAACTCATGAAGGAAGGCTAGATACGGGCAGGGCTTTCAATGACGTGGCCGCTTCGACGGAGATAATAAAAATGATTTAAATCCCCCCCTTCCAGGGCAGCGCAGGCAAATGAGGGCAGTGGTGGGAGGTGAGGTGAATGGGGTAAGCGTGGCTTATGGCGCCCTCCTGCCATGCTTACCTCGTTTACTGGAGCCGGCTCGACGTGCTGAACAACCGGCTCGCAAGATCTTTAAAAAATTAACAACCGGCTCTTGCGAGCCAGCTCCAGCACACCACTGACTACACCTCTCTACTCAGGATAACCACTGAAATGCAGAGAAAACTGTAAACCATATTCCACACAGTCTAAAATCAATACATTTAACCAATTACTTTTTCTTATAGACAGTACTCTTTTAGCCAATTAGTTCAGCATTCTTTTGATCCATTATTTCTTTTGCCTAAGCAACTTTTCTGTCACTCTAGACTGAGTCTTCATGTGGGCATGGCAGTGTGGCCTGGGTTCCACCCCTTACTCCTTATGTCCTTCCCTGGTCCTCCCCAACCAAGTCCCCAAGTCTCACCCTCCTGCTGGAGCACTCTGGGTTGGTGGCTGCTAAATATCACAGTGAGTCAAACTGACTTGGCTTGCTCCCACTGCTAAGCTCCTAGTGCTGATTGAGCTTCCCAGGCCTCAGCTGAGCTCCTGGTGCCAGTCCATACCCCATAAGCTGCCACTCCCAATTACATTCCAGATGCTTTCGCTGCTGGGCCTTGGGCAACCCCAGTGTCTCCAAAGGCCTTGCTCTGAGTTGGTTCCCAGGGGCAATATACCCCAGGCTCACTCCACAAAGGCCTCCTCTGCTGCTGGGCCTGGGGCCACTCTCATGGACTGATTGTCTTTAATGCTTCCCAAGGGTCACCGGCCCTCCCATCTTCCCAAGGTGTTCTAGGGGTCCTGCTGTGGCTTACAAGAGCTCTGTGACCAACAGTCCCAGGGTTCCCTCTCAGAGGCTGATCTCTTCTCTGCTAGTCTTCAGGAGGGGCCCATAAGGTACTTTTCCCTGCTGCAGCCCTGAATAATAGCCCTTAAAAGAACCCTGCAACTAGAATTACTTAGGTTTTCCCAATAGAGAGCAACTTCTCCTGTGCCAGTCTTCATGAGGAGCTCATAGGGTACATTTCCCTACTGCAGCCCAGAATACCAGCTCTTAACAGAGCTCTGCATCCAGTAGAATTAGGGTTTCCCCAGAATCTTGGAGTATCAGAGACCTGAAGACCCAGACCCCAGTTACTAGTCAAAAGGTCAGTATTTGTCCTCTTTTATTATGGTAAGCTTTCTGACCTCTCCCCCCCCCCCCCCCCCCCCCACCACCACCAATTAGCTTCAGCTATGCTTCCTCTATGTGCTTACATTACTAAACCCTTTAGTGGATAATATTTCCAAAGTGTGTAAATGTGACCCCATCAATCTGCCTATCTCTCCTTCAGTGAATAATTAACATAAGGTGCTGCCCACCAAACACCTCCTCTCTCTCCCCAATTTCTCATTAAACCATCTATTTAAGGGGGGGGGGGGGTCATACATATACTCCTGGATTCTATATAGGTCGACCAAAGTTGGACATGGACCACAGATCCATGCACAAACTAATTAGTTAATTAGGCGCTATCAATTATTGGTATTAACAAGCACTTGATTGGCAATAATTAAGAGTTATATGTGGATCTGTCCTATACCCTATTCTATAACAAGTGTGCCTATATTTCATAATGCACAGTTCCAAAGGGGGAGTGGCCACAGAAAGGGCAAAGGCAGGTCAGGGGCATTACCAGAAATTAGACATGATGTTATAGAATACCTGTATTTGCACACCTAACTGCCCGATGTTATGATCATGTAACACCTTTCCTGAGAGAGCATCATTGGCTACCTATAAAGTATCAGATAATTCATAAAATCCTGACCATCACTTTCAAAGCCCTATACTTAGGCTCCCCCCATATTTAGCTACTCTTATCACTCCCTATTCCCCTGTCCGCTAGCTTCATTCTGCATTTGATTGCCATTTGTCTGTACCATCTGTTCAATGTTCTCGACTTAGCTCTACCTGTGCCTTTGCGTTCTTTTGTTTGCCCCTTTTCTTTGGAACTCCTTACCATCGCCTTCGAATTCAGAGCTTTCTTTCCCTTGTTTCCATTGTCTTCTTAAGGAACCTTTTTTTTTTTTCTCAGGCATTTCCTTAATCCCGATCTTCCCTGAAGGTCAGGTCATTGGCAAATAACCGGTGTCTCCGTTTCCCTACTCATCTTGATCTTTTGTATTCCTTTTCTGCTCTAATCTGCTCTGTCCTATTTGATATTAGCGTTCCTTTCATTTTAATGTGGTTTTAAGTTTTGTACACCGCTTTGATTGGTTGTGAAAGGCGGTATATCAAGTCTCCAATAAACATAAATATAAACATCAGCTTTTGGCAGGAGTAAATGCTCGTGTACAAAGTTAGGGGTGAAATGCGCACTGAGCTAGTATTTTGTATGTAAAACGTTTCCATGCAGAGTGCCCTTTACAGAATACTAGCTTAGTGCACATCATTTTGGGGCCTATCATTGGGCCCATTTTTAGAATCTAGCCCACACTGTGCCACAATACAGAAACTTTTACCCACATTCAGTAGAAGTGTTCCCAGCAGTGGTGTTCCTTGTTCAGCAGGCACCTGAGGTGGATTGCCGCTGCGCACCTCCTCCCCCCCTCAATGCAGCATCACCCCCCTCCCCCCCCCCCCCCCCCCGGGTGCAGCATCGTCATCCCCAGCGCATCATTTCAAGACACACACACCCGGGTGCATTGCCTCTTACCTCCTGGGGTGCTGGGAGCCGCCGTGCAGCTGTCGGCTCCGCCGATTCCCTGCTCCCTCTGCCCCGGAACAGGAAGTAACATCAGAGAGAACAGGGAACCGGTGGAGCCGACAGCCGCGCAGCTGCTCGCTGCACTCCCCCTGCAGCGTGCACCCAGGGCGGACCGCCCCCCCACCACCCCACCCTCAGTACACTGCTATTCCCAGGCATTGCTACAGCACACATAACTGTGCACTTTCAAAACTGCATGTGTTCATTTTCTTGGAAAATGTACCCACAAGAAACGTAGGTCCAATTCTTTGCAACTTTTAAAATGAAAGTACAAGAGCACTTTCCCTTTAAACACTGGTGCAAAGACTGTGAGCAAAACGTACCCTATGGACTCTGCAGCAGTGTGAACATTGAAAATGATCTCTAGTAAGGTATTTCCTGGAGAGTCCCCGTGTTTATATTTCACATTCTTTGCGATTGATTCAAAAATCATTGTTCTATAGGACTTCCAAATATTGAATGCCATCTATTTTTGCTTTCCAATGTACTACTACTACTACTAATACTTAGCATTTCTATAGCGCTGCCAGGGTTACGCAGCGCTGTACAAGTTTAACATGGGGAAGGACAGTCCCTGCTCAAGAGAGCTTACAATCTAAAGGTTACAAACAATGTAGCTCTACCCTTCGGTGAGGATTATAACAGTGAACACATCCATGGTAAAACAACTGGAGTTTTATTTAATCTGAACACCAGGAGAGCAGCAAATGAAAGGTTAAACACTTGTGAATATGCCCAAGCAAATATAATATAAACTGGTCTCAGAAGCACTCTTAAGAGAAAACAAAGACATACACCATTAATCAAAATACCTAAGCTATGCAGGGCACTTGAAACCAAAATATATCTGACAGTGTGCTCTCTGAAGAAATGAGTCCTGGATTAAGTACTTGCTGTGCTGGTGTACATACAATCTGCTTTTAGTTGTAGCCTATTTCCACAATCACTTCACACATAGAAAGACTAACAATGCTCCATCTTTGCCCTGGCAACAATAGCAAGTTAGTCTCTCTGCAGGAACTACTTGAAAACACTTTGCACCTGATAAAAAAAAGGCTGCAGTGTCTTTATCTGTTAAAGCAACAACTGCAATTGCTGTAATTCACTCACCCCTAAAATAGGGCTCCTCTGCTGGGTTTCTGGAGGGCTCACTCACTTGCTTCTTGTGAAGTCTGCCCTGCATGCAGGAATGCTGCTGGAGGAATCATATCATTCCTCTTTTCATTCTTTCTGATCCAGGACTGGAGAATCCTCTCTCTCTCTCTCTCTCTCTCTCAAGTCTCTCTTATTCCGAAGATACTCTTCTTTTTTGCCAGGGATGATTTTTTTTTTTTTTTAAAAAGCTATCTTCTTTCTCCTCTTATCATTGGCCAAGTCTCTTTCTGTGCTCTCACTGGCTCTCAGGGTCAGATGGAATAAAGCAGAGTACACTTCCATGAAGCACTGCCCAGTGCCCCAAGACCAAATTTCAGTACTATCCTGCAGCAGCCACCTGATGGGCATATGCACAAGGGAACAGGCAGCTCCTTGTGACTCTGGGCAAGTCACTTAACCCTCCATTGCCCCATGTAAGCCGCAATGAGCCTGCCATGAGTGGGAAAGCATGGGAAACAAATGTAACAAAAATAAAATAAAATAAACTCTAAGCAGAAGGTAAGGTAAGAGGATACTACACTCCCCTTCACTCATCCAGTCTTTGTCATCCTTGGTAATGTAAAAAAAAAAGGCTAAACAAAACACAATGGCTACCACTGACCCCTATGCATGGTCTCACAATACTGCTGCTAGGGGCCAAACCACCAAGTAAGGAAACATCCCTTATTTGGCAGTCTGAGGCCTAGTTATAGTACTATTTATTTTAGTTACATTTGTACCCCACATTTTCCCACTCATGGCAGGCTCAATGCGGCTTACATGGGGCAATGGAGGGTTAAGTGACTTGCCCAGACTCAGAGTCACAAGGAGCTGCCTGTGTCTGAAGTGGGAATTGAACTCAGTTCCTCAGTACCCCAGGACCAAAGTCCACCACCCTAACCACTAGGCCACTCCTCCACTATGAGACTACTGCTAGGGATCACTGCTGCCATTTGCACAGGGGCAAGTTTGACTGAGACCACCCACTTCTCACCACTGAAACTCTGGAACTGAGAGAGTAGGGAATGGATCCAAGGCGTCTTTAATTTTATATGTTTTGTGGGTCATGTGACTGGCTTCTTAAAAGACCTTGAAAAACTGGATGTGTGAATGAGAAAACTCATCCATACCCACAAAGTCATCTATAAGAATCAGTGTATGCCAAGGCTGTACATTCCTAGTGCCGAAAGAGAAATGGGCATCATAGAAATAGATTATGCATATAGTTACCATCATAGGCCTTCAGGCCTATTTAACATTATCAACAGATCCAAATGCACAAAAGTGCTGATGTAGGAGAGCAAGCACCCAGAATCTAGTTCTGATGGCTGTTAAAACCTGGAAGACTCCTTGCCCTCACATTGGCTTTTAGGTTTCAAAGCCCAAGGTGTGTTCGAGGAAATAAACACACAGCACAGGTTACAAGCATAAAATAATAGCTTGAGCTTTAGGAAAGACCACCATCATGCAGCTGCAAACCCAGCGGCTTTGCTAGACAGGCTTCTAATCCTTATTTCAGCTGAACTGTTTTTATTAGCAATTTTTAGGATACAGATACATTCCTTGGTGTGATAAGATAATTGGCAAGCAACACAGTTTTACTTTCTCTTTCTGTTTCATTAACAGGCATACCATATATTTATGGCTCACACACATCCTTCTTTGGATAAGCTACACACACTTTACTCAGTTTCCTTCATGTCTTAGGTTTCAAGGCCTTTGCTAGTGCATTTGGTTCAGCAGATAGTTATTCTCAGCCAAATATCCACAGGTCATACCCTTCAAGGCTAGTGTTTTCTGCTTCAGAGTACCTTAACAATTCCTCTTCATTATATGACTGACACAGACTTTTCATTTCTCCTTCATCCTCTACCGGACCCAAACTCTCCTGTTCTCCCAGGTACCCTCCAGGGCCTTTACAATAGTTAATCACTGAGCTTGGTCAGACATTCCAACGAGTTGAATCTACCTATAGATACAGGAATTAAATCAACAGAGTTTGCAAAGCAGGAGAAAATGCATTTTAAAGTGTATCAGCAAACATTGAAAAACAAATCAAAAATGCACAAATATAGTGGTAAATATAAAAAGCTACTCCAGGAACCGTACATGGATCAAGTGTGGCCACATGAATGGTAAAGAAGAAGAGCGCTGAAGCTTAAAGATGATAGATGCAGCTCAGGATAGCGGACTATACACGAGATGGTTCACAGCGAGCATAGAAAAAACTGTTACAACCTACATTTGTAGCTTCTGCAAGAAAGAGCTGGAAACAGTTACTCAACTTATAGCTGGCTGCAAAGTGCTGATGGCAGAAAATGTTTATATGGAAAGACACAACAAGGTAGTGCATCTCATTCATTGAAACTCTGTAAGCATTACAACATCAGTGTACCAAGCACTGGGATGATAACCCTAAGAGAATTGTGGAAACAAAGAGGTTACGATAACTTGGGACATCCCCATCCTGACAGATAAAAAGCTGGATGCAAGAAAACCAGACATAGTAGTAAGAGAGAAAAACACTAGGACAGCATTAATCATAGAGCTGTCAGTCCCAAGTGATTACTCTGTGAATTGTGCGGAGAGACAGTCTGAGACCAAGAAAACATCGAACAAAGATACAGAAAAATTTCCCATAGTTTGGAGTGCCATAGGCTTGATCAAAAAGAATTTCCAAACACATCTGGATAGGTTGACTATACATGTTACATCTTACGAACTCCAGAGGGAAGCTCTTTGGTACAATGCAAGTTCTACAGTGAACATTTGTAGTAAATTTGAAGGACTGAGATCATACTCCACATGCCCTGGTTTAGGAGCGAGGTTCATTCCTCTCATGGTATGTGCAAAACTAACCCATTTGGAGAAAATGCCCTAGCATACTAAGGGTTCATGGAGCCTTAATCCTGTTTCTAACAGTGGCCAATCCAACTCGCAAGTAACCAATAAGACCCCAAAGAGTAGATAATTTGCTTCTTGCAGATATATTGATTCACCAGCCTGTTGACTGAGATTGTTATGTTTGCATTTCAATTCTGCAAGTTTACCAATAAGCAGTATTTTCTATTGATTTGTTAAGATTTTAATGGACCAGGTCACTAAGGGTCTGTAACAGTTACTGCGGCATGTCCAAAGCATGCATACTAATTAATATCTTGTCCATGTTTCAATGCCTTACTTTCACGCTGGCTAAGGGCTGAGGAAGATCGATCAAAGCCTTTGACAATTTACTAAACCAGAGTAAATAGATCAGGACAGTGGACACTCAAAGTGTAAACCCAGGTGGAGTTGCATTAGAGAGCAGAAAGCCAGGCGCATATAAAGCAGGCTTAAATTTGGAGGACTACTGGAGCTAAAAAAATCATTCCTTCCTTCACATCAGATAGAAATTAAACCTTGTGACTGTGAGCAAGTCACTTAACCCTTCATTGCCCCAGGTACAAAATAAGTACCTGTATATATGTAAACCGCTTTGAATGTAGTTGCAAAATACCACAGAAAGGCAGTATAACAAGCCCCATTTCCCTTTCCCCTTGAAGCTGAATTCTCTCCTGCTCTACTTCCAATGCCCCATCTGTCCCCAACTATCTTAAAAAAAAAAACCTGTAGCCTGATTTCTTCTCATCATGTTGCAAAGGCGGCATAGAAAAAAAAGTATAGCCAATAACAAAAACAGAGCAAACAATCATAGACACATGAATACCACAGTGTGAGAGCACTTATCAAGGAGTATCATCCAATTACATAAAGTAAAATAAAGTGGCTGCTTGTGGTACCAAACTGAAAGAAATTGTTCTATCGATCTCCATGTTAGAGGGAATTGGCATGACCTGCTGAGCTTTTCTACTGAGGTTTAAAGTACATTGCAAGCACTTCAACAGAGAGGAAACATTTCAACATCTGTAGTATCAAATTTTACATTGCTTCCTTCTTGTTTTCAAAAACATTTTGAATAATCAGTATTATTTGATTTATGCAAGTTTTTGACTTTTGTGTTCTACTCTCTTTGATTTCCATAGCAAGTACTTGTGGTTACACAAAGTCACTTGAGAACATGACATCAAATAGATAGTAAAGAGCTTTTAGCTGTAATATAGAACAAGTGTCCAACAGACGGGGGGGAAAATAGCCTTCCTTTGATTCCTCTGCTCCTTCTACTTTGTCAAAAATTACACATTTGTATGAAGAGGTGATTTAACTAAAGGGAAATTTCAGAGTCTTTATTAGAATACAGAAAGCAAGACTATATACCATGGGGTCTTTAACCAAAGGATGTTAATCTCTAATGCAATTTTAGTATGTGAAAAAAGGCCTATCGCAAAATGTAATAAACATTTTGTGGTAATTTGCCAGTTTGTGTGTGCTAATCATGAATTATGTCGCTTATTTAAAAAATTTGGGAGGGGGTATATCGTGGGCAGAGAATGGGCATAGAAGTGTTAACCAGCTAGCAGGTTCTCCAGCATAAATTATTTTGCAAGTCTCATATATATATATATAAATCTGGGCTTAGCTTGTAGGACAGTCCTGTATTAAAACACATTGAGGGGGATAATCGAACGGGGACGACCGTCTCTAAGGGCACCCATCTCTGAGGACGTCCCCACGAAGGGGCGGGGCATCCCGTATTATTGAAACAAGATGGGCATCCATCTTTCGTTTCGGTAATATGGTCGGGGATGCCCAAATCTCAACATTTAGGTCGACCTAAGAGATGGTCAACCTAAATGTTGAGATGGTCGACCTGGGCGACATCAGTTTTCAGCGAGAATGGAAACTGAGGACGCCCATCTCAGAAATGACCAAATCCAAGCCATTTGGTCATGGGAGGAGCCAGCATTCATAGTGCACTGGTCCCCCTCACATGCCACGACACCAACCGGGCACGCTAGGGAGCACTGCAGTGGACTTCACAAATTGCTCCCAGGTGCACAGCTCCCTTACCTTGGGTGCTGAGCCCCCCAAAACCCACTACCCACAACTGTACAACACTACCATAGCCCTTAAGGATGAAGGGGGGCACCTACATGTGGGTACAGTGGGTTTCTGGTGGGTTTTGGAGGGCTCACATTTACCACCACAAGTGTAACAGGTAGGGGGGATGGGCATGGGTCCGCCTGCCTGAAGTGCACTGCAGTACCCACTAAAAACTGCTCCAGGGGCCTACATACTGCTGTGATGGAGCTGGGTATGACATTTGAGACTGGCATAGAGACTGGGAAAAATGTTTTTTTTTTATTTTTTTTGGGTGGGAGGGGGTTGGTGATCACTGGGGGAGTAAGGGGAGGTCATCCCTGATTCCCTCCGGTGGTCATCTGGTCAGTTTAGGCACCTTTTCGAGACTTGGTCGTAAAAAAAAGGGATCAAGTAAAGTCATCCAAGTGTTCATCAGGGACGCCCTTCTTTTTTCCATTATCGGCCGAGGACGACCCTGTCCCGCCTTCGGTACGCTGCCAACACGCCCCAGGGAACTTTGGTCGTCCCCGTGACAGAAAGCAGTTGAGGACGCCCAAAATCGGCTTTCATTTATGTCAATTTGGGTGACCCTGAGAGAAGGACGCCCATCTCCCGATTTGTGTCGAAAGATGGGTGCCCTTCTCTTTCGAAAATGCCCGTGATAGGGTCCAAAATTCAGACTGTGGGAGGTAGCCAGATTGCCTCCCACGGTCAGCGCTGAACCTGGATATTCAATGCTCGGCCATTTCTGATCATTGACATTCAATATCCGGGTGTTTTTTTTGGATATACAGCGCAGGCCAGCTAAGTTGAAACCAGTCAAAGATAGGCCTGCCATTTCAGTGGCCTAATTTGGCTACCAAACTTAGCTGGCAATGCACTGAATATCGCGGATAGATGGTTAAATCGCATGATATAACCAGCTATCCACTAAGTGTTAATTGGTGATGTTCAGTGGGAGATAGCCGCTGAATATCACTGGTTAGCCAGTTAAGTGCCATTTAAACGGCCAGCAGCTGTTATTGGCAAGTTGAGGACGCCCAAAATCGGCTTTCATTTATGTCAATTTGGGTGACCCTGAGAGAAGGACGCCCATCTCCCGATTTGTGTCGAAAGATGGGTGCCCTTCTCTTTCGAAAATGCCCGTGATAGGGTCCAAAATTCAGACTGTGGGAGGTAGCCAGATTGCCTCCCACGGTCAGCGCTGAACCTGGATATTCAATGCTCGGCCATTTCTGATCATTGACATTCAATATCCGGGTGTTTTTTTTGGATATACAGCGCAGGCCAGCTAAGTTGAAACCAGTCAAAGATAGGCCTGCCATTTCAGTGGCCTAATTTGGCTACCAAACTTAGCCGGCAATGCACTGAATATCGCGGATAGATGGTTAAATCGCATGATATAACCAGCTATCCACTAAGTGTTAATTGGTGATGTTCAGTGGGAGATAGCCGCTGAATATCACTGGTTAGCCAGTTAAGTGCCATTTAAACGGCCAGCAGCTGTTATTGGCAAGTTGAGGACGCCCAAAATCGGCTTTCATTTATGTCAATTTGGGTGACCCTGAGAGAAGGACGCCCATCTCCCGATTTGTGTCGAAAGATGGGTGCCCTTCTCTTTCGAAAATGCCCGTGATAGGGTCCAAAATTCAGACTGTGGGAGGTAGCCAGATTGCCTCCCACGGTCAGCGCTGAACCTGGATATTCAATGCTCGGCCATTTCTGATCATTGACATTCAATATCCGGGTGTTTTTTTTGGATATACAGCGCAGGCCAGCTAAGTTGAAACCAGTCAAAGATAGGCCTGCCATTTCAGTGGCCTAATTTGGCTACCAAACTTAGCCGGCAATGCACTGAATATCGCGGATAGATGGTTAAATCGCATGATATAACCAGCTATCCACTAAGTGTTAATTGGTGATGTTCAGTGGGAGATAGCCGCTGAATATCACTGGTTAGCCAGTTAAGTGCCATTTAAACGGCCAGCAGCTGTTATTGGCAAGTTGAATGGTTTTCAATATCGGAGAGGATTAAGCCCAGATTTTAATCCAACCAGCGGTGGTCAACTTTTTTATGTCCATCACTGGCTGTATTCCTGGATATTTAATGCCAGGCCGTATCCGGGCACTGGAACTGAATATCTGGTTTTAAGTTGGCAGCTAATGCATCTGTGGTTAAGTGTAATATTCAGCCCTTGACCACATAAGCTGAATCACTTAAAGATAGGACTTTTATTTATGCCGCAGGTGGTTATATTATGTAGTCAAGGGCTGAATATCAACACTTATCTGCATAAGTGGAAACTTTGCCCCTAAAACACCCACAAGTTTACTGATTTTGGTGCAGGTGATAACTACAAATATTAAACAACCAGTTAAATGCTGCTGAATATTGGTGGTCAGATACAGACAAATGTATTTTTATTTATTTAGATTTTGCTCACACCTTTTTCAGTAGTAGCTCAAGGTGAGTTACATTCAGATACTCTGAATATTTCTCTGTTCCAGGAGGGCTCACAATCTAAGTTTGTACCTGAGGCAATGGAGGGTTAAGTGACTTGCCCAAGATCACAGGGAGCAGCAGTAGGATTTGAATCCACCACCTCTGGATTGCAAGACTGGTGCTCTAACCCAGTGGCGTAGCCAAGGGTGGGCTTGGGTGGGCCCAGGCCCACCTACTTTGGGCTCAGGCCCACCCAGTACCAGCATAGCTAGAATGTGGCTGGCAGGGATCCCCAAGCCCCACCAGTCAAAAACTCCCAACAACTGTCCCTCTTGCATACCTTGTAAATAGCAGATCTTCGCCTGCAATGAGCAGTGACTGATGCATACTGCTCGCACCGGCCCCATAGCCTTCGCGCTGATGTATTCTTGCCTAGGCGGAAACAGGAAGTTGCATCAGAGGGAAGGGTATGGAGCCAACATCAGCAGTGTGTATTAGTTGCTGCCCGTTGCTGGTGAGAATCTGCTATTTAAAAGGTATGCAGGAGAGGGAGGATATTTGAGAGACCATATGGCATGCAGGTGAGAGACCATCTTTGGGATGAGGCAAGGTTCTTCTGCCCACCCATCTTGGGCCCAGGCCCACCCAAAATTGGGTGTCTGGCTACGCCCCTGCTCTAACCACTAGGCCACTCCTCCACTTCTTTTAGTAAAAAGGCCCCTAAGTTATTTAATGAAAACAAAATGACTCAATGCATTTCTATGGGAGAATTAGTTTCAGCTTCTGCAGCATAGAAACTTCACACAGAAACATAGCAGTTAGGAAATTCCTCCTTTCAAACTACCTCACCCCTGTTGTCTAATCTCCACAACCCCTCAAATACCCCCTCACTTCCTACACAGCTGCTGCACCACCATCACCCCAATCTGCCATACTCCCAGAAATTATCCCCTGCAATTGCCCTATCACTCCTAAACTCTTCCAACCCCCAAAACTACCCTTGACAACTGGCCTTCCATCTGTCACACTACCCCTACCCCTACAGCTACCCCCAGCTCCCTAAAGTTTTCCCTGCAACTGCCCCATCACCCCTCAAACAGCTCCACTCCCAAAATGACCCCCTTGCAACTGCCCCATAAACTCCAAAACTACCTTTCTTATAACCCCTTAAATAGAAATTGACCACGAGAGAGTGAGAGAGAGAGAGAGAGAGAGAGAGACCCTTGTACCTGGGAGCTGAAAAACACACCAAAGTAAAAGAGTCAGGTCAATTTTCACAAACCTCTTCAAGTAAGGTTGACAACAGGATCCAGATTTGCCCAAGAGGGTAAATCTAGTCCTGGGTTTACTCCATTACATGCAGGGACTTGTAGTCTTGCTTTTCTTAAAGAATGCAATGGGCAAATTGGAACTACAAGTCCCTGTATGCAGTGGGCTAAACCCAGGACTGGATCAACCCTGTCCAGTGAATCTGTGTTTGTTTATTGCATTCTTGAAATACCAACTTTCTATGATGTAATGAAAGCAATTTACCTATTATATATAGGTACTTTCTTTGTGTAGCATGATATGATATAATTTCAGAATTATTAATTTTGCTGAAAACATACAGATATATTGAAATTATTATAATAATGTATAAAATGGAATACATATCAAATAATGAATTAAAAAAAAGAAAAGCACAAACATTGTAAAAAAATTGTAAAAAACAACATAAATTACTTAGAGGGTCAACAAAGATCTAGAGGTAAAACAGAGAAGATATATAAAAATGTACATTAAAATCAATGTGTCTGGAATATTATTGAGCAGGCACATAGGCAGAAGTTTAAAAATGCAAAATTACAGAAGCTAGCAGCTATGATACGAGTGTAAACAAAATCCATTGAATAAACGATTAAAAGCATGCAACAACATTTAGACTCAAAAGTGAAACCAACAACACGTTTGTGCATGTCAAAAACCACTACACATATCAAGTAAACAATCTGTTAAAAAAAATATAAGAAACCTAAAACAAGATAAAATACACAATTTACTAAAAGGACCAATGGAGATCTATAGGCAAAAACAGCATAGTGTTAAAGTAATGTTAATCAGACAAGTGCACAGAGGTTTATAAATGCAAGATTTCAAATGCCAGCAATATACAGATATGGGTATAGACATGAAATTCATTCCATAATACTCAAAAGGATAACCATGCATAAAGGGGCCTCTTTTACTAAGCAGCAGTAAGCCAAACGCGGGCTTACCGCTCGCTAAACAGGAAGTACTACCACAGCAGCCCAGCGGTACTTCCCACCCCTTGCACACTGTCATATCCGACGTTACCTAGTTCACATTCAACCTCAAATTTTACACACCTCTTATTATGGTTACCATATGTCCGGGTTTCCTTGGACGTGTCCTCTTTTTGAGGGCACCGTCAGGAGTCTGGGCGGGTTTCCCACTTTTCATTATTTGTCCAGATTTCCAAGGTTCAGTCAGAGGACCTGCACGGCAGCAGCACAGTTCCAGCTCCAGCTGCAGGCAGCTCTCAGTCCTCACCTGCCCGCCCTCTTCTCCTACAACAGCCCTCCTTTCCTTCCTGCCGCCCTGCGTTTAAAACTTTTATTTTACCTCAAGTCGCAGCGGCAGCAGTGAAAGCAGCAGGCTCACCTCCAGCCTTCCCTTCCCTCTCAGTGTCCCGCCCTCCTCTGATGTAATTTCTTATTTCCGCACCATCGCCTCCCCATTCTTAATTCACTGTTTCGGGCAGATTCTCTTGGGTCCATTGGCAGTCTTTTGCTGGGTGGGAAATATCAAACTTCTACCAGGTTGATGCCTACAGTCTTACTCCCAGTTTTAAGTCAATTTAGGTCTGAAAAATCAGTTTCTCTGGTATTTGTAATCCATACTGAGAGTCATTTCTCTCCATTCGCAATAATAAATCAGCAAATTTTCTTTTGTATTCTGTTTCAAAACCACTCCCCACAGGCTGGGCTTCCTCCCACCCAGGGACATCCTACCACTTCAGCCCTCTAGCAGGGACCTCCCTCCCCCCAGAGCTCTGGAAAAAACTATCACTCTAGCAATACCCATTCCATGGGGTATTATACATTCTTATCTACTGATTATCTACTTCTTTGCTAACAATACCACTTTTCTTTATAGGAAACAAGAGAAATTGTGTGTTTTTATTTCAGTCCTTGGTAGCAGAAAATCTGCTCCCGCAGTAATATTTCTCTCCTTCTCCCATCAGTGTTTGTCAATGGATGCACCTTTTATTGGACAAAGTTCAGCAGGATCCTGATCCTTAAAATGGAGCACATTATTAAAAGTCACTCAGAAGCACATTTTTGTTGGCTGTGATGAAACAGCATACAAATTATCATCAGTTCTGGATCTCATTCAACTTCTCTGTGCTTTTTTTATTATATTATGCACTCGGCCATTAACAGCTTTGCAATAAGGAGTTTCCAGACATGCTGCAATCATCCTGTTTGTGTAATTATGTGGTTCTAATGTGTGGGGAAAGCAAATTATTTGTTAATGTTCAGTATCAAGTAAACAAGTAAAATGAACTACGGGGTCGTTTTACTAGGCTGTGGTAAAAAGCAACCTTCGTAACCTAGTTCAATCACTGGTATTAAGCAACCTAAACTATTGTAATGGAATATACGCAGGATGCAAAGAACAACTTCTAAAGAAACTCCAAACCGCCCAGAATACAGCAGCCAGACCAGGAGAGACATGAGAACAGTGCACTAGCATCAGAAAAATTTCTCACAGAAACAAGGAGCCAATAACACAAAGCTTGACTATATACTACACTCCTTTGTATAGATGCTGAAAAAAAGGAAATTTCCACATATGAAATGAGGAAAACTTTCAGGGTTTTTTTTTTTTTAATATGAACTGCCCTCTGTCAAAAAACTGAGGGGACTCAAAGCTCTCTAATTCAAAGGTTTATAAGAATATGAGAACACTAAATAGGCCTTTCAGAGGACCTAACAGGCATGGGCCAATGATCAGAAGCAAATGCAGGTGCTAGAGATTGTTAGCGCCATACTAGCACCTGTGTTTGCTACCGCCCCATGATCAGAACCCCCGAGCACGTGAAACAACGGACTCTGAATGCAATTAGCATGTCAATGCACGCAAAACAGGGCTCTTAGCGCAAGTCTAGAGAGAATCCACAAAAGTGGAGAACTCAAAATATCCCACGAAGCATAAAGACAAAAACAAAAAAAGGTGGAAATATAAAAGCCAGGCTATCCAAAGATTTTAGTTTGGTTCCAATCTTTGGATAGCCTGGCTTTTATATTCCCACCTTTTTTGTTTTTTTTCTCTTAGCGCAAGTGGCATGCAAATGCATGCTAAATAAATATATTCCTCCCCAATGATCAGCGACCAGCACACCAAACATTGGCGCGCTGTCCTTAGCAAACCCTACACCAGCTCGGAGCTGGCATTAGGGTTTTAAGTAACGAAACAGAGAAAGATGACTCTGGCTCTAAAAAAAACAAATTAGACAAAATGTTGAAGAGTCCAGTATTGTTGCAAGATATATCTTACTAATCTTGCTAACATGAGGGAAAGACCTCAATACACCCAAACGCCAACTTAAAATGTAGCGTCTTTCACTGGGGTTGTGGTGATCATCATTGGTCTTAAAACCTCATAGTATATTTTTCTAAATGTTTTTAATCTGTTTTTATTTATTGAATTTTAGTCCTTAATTTAAAACATATGCTTGTTTCTTATATATTGGTTTCAGGTTTTTTTTTTACTGCAGATAGCTTTCATTTATTATATATTTCAAAATCACTTTATGTTAATCTCATTTCTAAAAGAAAAAAAGTCAAGCACTTGGCTAACACCCGAGGGTGGCCAGCTCCGTTTCACTCCTACGGCTTCCTCGGGGGCTGTGCTTCGACATTTACTGATTTCCAAGGATGGTGTCATTCATTTCAATGATCACATTGCATCCTATATGTTTTGCTCAACAGCAGCAGCCCCCCCCCCCCCCGCAGGAACCCCAACCCCCGAAACAAGTTCAGGGGGGCTGGAAATCCAGTGGGTCTCCAGCCCCCCTAACCCCCCCCCCTAGCATCCCCTCAAATAATAGAGCCCTGGTGGCCCAGTGGGCCGCGAGTCAGAACCCCCCATCTCCGTGACCCAAGTTCGGGGGGGGCTGGAGATCCAGTGGGTCTCCAGCCCCCCTAACCCCCCTAGTATCCCAAGTGGAGCCCTGGTGGCCCAGTAGGCCATGACTCAATTCCCCGCACCAGCTGGTGGTAGAGCAGCCCTTCCCCACCCCTACCTTTGTTGGAAGAGGGAGGTGACCTCCCTCCTCTTCCATCGGCACCACCTCGAAAATTGCAGTGCCCAACCATGTCCAGCGCATCCTGGGATGCGATGGGCGGGGCTTCATACCATATAAGGGAGAACATGGCATGTCCTCTTGTTTTAATATTGTTTAAAAGGTTAAAAAAAACATTCTCTATGAGAGTGCCATCCACAGAAATAGAGAAAGGGGGAAGAGGAGAGGTGGATTTAGGGGGAAAGATGAGATGCTCGGTTTTGGCCCTGTTAAGCTCTGTGGCCCAAACCTCCCCTGATATGAGGTAGTCAATGGCTCGCTTTCTAGCAACCAATGCTGGCACTCTGTGGATGCTCAGTTCACACCTGCATTGGTGGCTGGAAAGCATGCCACCAATTTCTTCACACCGGGGAAGGCTCGGGCTGCGGAGCTCTTCAGCTGGGGGCTTGGGCAACCCCCACCAGCAAAGATAAAAATTTTTAATGGTGGGGGGAGTCAGCGAGAAAGCAGAAAGGAATTAGTGGCTCCCCAGTCCCCCCCCCCTCAAAAAAAACAGGCTGCTGGCTGTGCCCCTGCTTTCTACTGTTCAAAGTTGGCATTATTTTTCCTGTCTCGGAGCACAGAACATTAACATATGGATCAATGATTCCAGGAGGCACCTTAAAGGGGCAGCTTTGGGGGGAAAAAACAGCGGCTCCCCCTTCCATCCTCATGGAGGTACCCCTGACACCCTCTCCTGAAAAATACCCCCAGGCCCCAAAGACACATTATTCAAGCTCCATCCCCCCAACCAAGGACCCAAAGCCCCAAAGAATATTTTGGCCTTTTATGGCAGCCTGACCCCTAGTAGAAGTACTTTGAGACAAACACTAGGGGATCACGGTCACAATTTTGAACCCAGTGCTGGCATGGGCAGGACCGACTGGGAACTTATCCTGCCTGCCATGCTCTAGACTACCAGGAATCCATTATGGTAGGCCCAGGGATCATACAGAAAGGGGGGGGGGGGAAATTGGGTCTTTGGAGGAGTGGAGGTAGGATTTGAGTACTGGGTCTTCAGGGCCTAGAAGGGGGGGAATGTGGGGGAGGTAAAAGGGGAGGGGTGAGCAGATGCTTTTTTTTTTTACCAGCCGGGGTGCCTTTAAAATATGGTTAACACATTAGAGTGAAGCCAAAACCTTTTGAATGTTGACCTCAGTATGTTTATTATGTATCATGTGTTTCCCTTTTCTGCATAAGCAATACAACTCCTATAACTCTGCACTTCTTTGTACTTGGTGATGATTTCAAAGTGCATAATTAATTTTTCATATGGTGGATCTCTCTAAGGTGTCCTTTTACCAGTACACATGGCCATGCAGTGAGAGATCTCTTACCGCATGACCATGCAGCAGGAAGCCAACCACTGAGGTGGCGATAAGGGCTCCTGCACTAACCCAGCGGTAACTGGGCAGCACGCGGTGATGCCCGATTACCGCTGGGTTATCACCACACAAGCCATTTCTGGGGGGGGGGGGGGGGTTTCACCAGAAACGGCGCAAGCTTAAGGAGGGACTACTGCCAGCCGCCGTGTTAGGCTTACCACCGCTTTGTAAAAGGGTCCCTATATTGCCTGAGCTATGCCCCAAGGCAGTAGTTTAGTTAAGCAAACCTTACTCAGACTTCAAGAAATATGGGATAAAAATTAAAGTTATATGTCTTTGTTTTTCTGTCCATGCATTTCATCTTTATCTTTTTCCCATCTGTTTCTCTTCTTCCATTTCTTCGTCTAAGAGATCTGCTTTTCACTTTCATTATGGGAAGAAGATATTACTGAGAAACTGGATATATGGCAATAGTTTTTTTTTTAAACAGAACATGGAAAAATAGTTAGTTCTCCATAACCCATGTTTTCTTGTGCTGCTAGATGTATTAATGATCTAATATAAAAAAATGTTTAAATATTTTTCCATGAAATACCCTGTCTGGAGTGTTTCTTTTTAGGAGATCAACTTGCTAGTTCATTGCACAGCTGAGAATTGTATTATATTGCACTGTCAAAGAACTATCCTGCTGAATTCTCATCTGTTAAGCAACTCAGCAAGTTTTCACTCTTCATGCTTCTGTCATTTCAAGAATTTCTTCAAATGCTCTAAAAAGCCACAGGTTTTCCATGTGGTTTTGACCCCAAAGAAGAAAGGAAAGCAAAAACCACAGAGCAACCAGTTTTTCAGTAGCTTATAAAACTTTAACAAAACCTATGTGTTTTTTCCCCCCTGAGGACGTTTGAAAATAAACACTAAGGGCCTTGTTTACTAAGCCGCACTGTAGGCGTTCTAGCGTTTTTAGCATTCACTAAAAATTAGCACGCCCTAGCGTTAGAAACACCCATATATTCCTATGGGTGTCTCTAGTGTTAACGCTGCTAATTTTTAGTATGTATTTAAAAAAAGCTAATGTACCTTAGAAAACAGGGCCCTAAGGGTAATTCTATAAAGAGCACCTAAATTTAGACATCATTTGCACATGCCAATTTATAGACTAGGGCGCACTTACGCATATGAATGAGATCACAAATAGACACGCTGTTCTATGAAATGTGTGCGCTAGTCACATTGGGGTGAATTCTATATAGGGTGCTGAAAAAAATCGGTATTCTATAAGTCACACTTAAAGGTAGACACAGTTTACAAAATAGCATTTATGTCCGGGAATCACGTATAACTTTAGGCATAGCCATTTCCACCAACTGAAAAGTGGTGCAAATGTGTACACATAATTAGGTGCATATCCACCCTTATTCTATGATAAGAATGCCCTTGTTCCACCCATGGCCCTCCCATTTTTGCTGCCCCTTTTTTTTATACTCATGCGTAAATTCCAATTAAATCTAATTAGTGCCAATAATTTTTTGTTAAAAAGCCAATTATTGGCACTAATTAGCTCATTTAATTAAATTGCACAAGTAAATTGAACATGCACCCAAACTTGCGTGTGTAATTTTTGATGAGTTTTACAGAATTAGGGTGATGATGAATAACAGCAAATGAGATGCACCAATGGGCAGCACATGGACATTCCACCTAACAATGTGTGCACCTTATAGAATAGTATCAGTGACGAGCATTCCAAGGTACTCTTCGGCATGCCACCTTATGCCTACCATTGACCTGGTGTAAGTGTCCCCCCTAATCCTTAATATTTAACACAGGATCCCTTCCATTCCTCAGTGCACAAGTCTATCAGATGGCTATCACAAACCCTTCATCTGACCCAGCATATTGCATTTAGGGGCCATTTTACTAAGCCGCATAGGCACCTACGGGCGCCCAATGTACGTCAATTTGGAGTTGCCACCTGGCTACTGTGTGACCAGTATGATAATTTCAATTTTAACGCGCGTCCACTACGTGAGCCAGAAAATATATTTTATTTTCTGGTGCGCTGCAAAAATCAGGTGGTAACTCTGACTTGATGCATGTAGGTGATTACTGCACAGTTAACACGAGAGACCTTACCACTAAGTCAATGACTGGCAGCAAGATCTAAGACCCAAAATGGACACGTGCCAATTTTTATTTTGCTACACGTCCATTTTCAGCAAAAATGTTAAAATAGGCCTTTTTTACAAGTGCGCTGAAAATGGATCTGCATGCGCCTACACCAACCCAACCCATTTTCAGCGCACATTAGTAAAAGGACCTCTTATATATCCGCCCCCCACCGCTTCAAAGCAAACCTTACGTCACACTTAAACTACATGCTTCAACAAGGTCTCTTCCCTAAGGAAAATGGCAACATCCTACTCACCCCAATACCAAAAGATCCCCCCCCAAAAATCAAACAAAATCACTAACTACGGTAACCAAACAACTTACTGATTATATAAACAAATTCACAATATTACGTGAATCACAATCAGGATTTCGCCCCCTCCATAGCACTGAAACAGTACTAATTACCCTCCTAGCCAAATTCAAGCAAGAAATAGCAACAGGCAAAAGCATACTTCTCATCCAATTCGACATGTCCAGTGCATTCTATATGGTAAACCATAAAATACTACTAAGACTCCTAGATTACTTCGGGACTGGCAGACACATACTTAATTGGATCAAGGGTTTCCTAGGCACTAGAACATTTCAAGTGAAATGAAGCTCAAACATATCACCACCGTGGAAATCAGAATGTGGAGTACCTAAAGGATCACCACTATCACAGATCCTTTTCAACCCAATGATGACCCCACTAGCCAAATCCTTATCCAACCAAGGCCTTAACCCTTTCATCTATGCAGACGATGTCACAATATACATTCCTTACAAACATGATCTGACAGAAATTACCATCGAAATCAAGCTCAGTTTGAATATTATGGACTCATGGGCAAACGCATTTCAACTAAAACTCAACACAGAAAAAACACACTGTCTCATCCTCTCATCCCAATACAATACAAACAAACCCACAAACATAAACACCCCAGATTATACCCTCCCTATTTCAGACAGCCTGAAAATTCTCGGTGTTAAAATCGATCGTAACCTCACACTAGAGAACCAAGTGAAATCTACAACAAAGAAAATGTTCCACTCAATGTGGAAACTGAAACGCGTGAAACCATTCTTCCCAAGGGAAACATTTCGCAACTTGATACAATCAAAGGTACTAAGCCACGTAGACTGCTGCAATGGAATTTATGCGGGATGCAAAGAACAAATTATAAAGAAATTTCAGACTGCTCAAAACACGGCAGCCAGGCTTATATTTGGAAAAACGCGATTCGAAAGCGCCAAACCCCTCTGAGAAAAACTGCACTGGCTCCCAATCAAAGAACGCATTGCTTTCAAAATCTGCACCCTGGTTCATAAAATTATCTATGGCGAAGCCCCGGGATATTACCCAAGCTGCAAAGGACTCAAATACAAATCAACCTATGCATCCAGCTTTTCCTACATAAGCACACAACTATGGAACGCATTACCAAAAGCCGTGAAAACAACTTATGATCACTTAAACCTCCGGAAATCATTAAAAATTAACCTTTTCAAAAAGGCATAGTGACCCAACTTAAATGTCTGTACCCTGCAACACAACGAAACCAAAGCTTGTAATGGACATATAATAACTCTTCCTCTCTACGATTCCCTAATGTGTCTGTACACACGAACCTCATTCTACCACAACATTACTGTATTTGTTCATACCAGAATTGGTGAATGCTTTTACGGGATTATGTAAGCCACATTGAGCCTGCAAATAGGTGGGAAATGTGGGATACAAATGTAACAAATAAAATAAATAAATAAATAAAATATTCCCATAATGTGAGCTATGAAATGCCTGTATGCTAATGGAATGCAGTTCTTGTCACAATCGTTATCATGAAGTCAACTGAATTATTTAAAGATTATGGGGCCTTTGGCTGGACTGTCATAAAAAGTGTCCAGAAAGGTTAATGTGGGGTCTGTAGTGGGCAAATATTTGACTTGAGGACCACATTGGAGACCTCCCCCATGCCTGCTCATCCCTAGAAGTCTGAGGATGAGAAAGAAGGTTTTATTGAAGCCCAACAGACCATGATATAATTTTAACTATGCCCCTCCTGCTATTACCTTCATAGGTTGTACCCAGTTGAGTAGCATGCCTGGATTTAAATCTTCCCATGGATACAGACTTGGGTTTGCCCACCACAATATGTCTGTTCTTCAGATATTCTATCTTGCCAAAGACCCTTTCAGTCTGTATAGTTGGCAGATTTTAGCCTGCAATGATAGGGTCTTCCTCCTTGTACCATTTTACCAATTTTTCTGCAGATATCTACATAAAACCTTTACTTTTCCATTTTGATGAATACATGCTGCAGAGGAAGTGCTACTACTGCTTTCAAAATAGCAAGAACAGCTGTAAAATAGTACCTTTTGGTATGTGAATCCTGACAATATTTTCATATCCCATCTGAGCAGGATATGATAGAATCAACCTGTATAAGATGGGGAAAAATATGGGGGGGGGGGCAGCTTAGATATATTCCAGCCCTGGGTAGAACTTAATATATTTGGAATTGAGGCTTTGGGGAGGAGAATAATAACATTGAAATATGAGGGTGAATAACTGCTTTTGAGACAGTTCAGGAGTTGAGCAGAGGGTGCTCAGCAGAGTGTCTCTGCTTCCTGCATGCCTCTATTGAATCTCCATTACCTAAAGTTAAATCAGGCCTTGAGGCATATTATTTTTCCATTGTTTATGGAGCATACAAGGGACCCATCTGTTTCAAACCTGAACTGTTCCAAAAGTAGTTGTAAAAAGCAAAACTATTCATGCCAAGCCGTTGAAGGGGGTGGGGGGAAATGTCAAAAGATTGTCAGCTTGTGAATGTAGGGAACAAGTCGAAGAAGAGGGAATCAATGTACTAAATAATACAGACAGAGGGAGTGGGACATGGTGGGGGTAATTCTATGTTGCTGCACTTATACGTAGGCATCTAAAAGGCGGCTGGCACATATTCTATAAAAAGAACAAAATAAGGAGAAAAACAAAACTCAAGAACGTGTAGAACACAAAAGCAATGAGCGAGGATTCGAAAAAAGTCAATGTAGGAACTTTAATATGATGTGTAAATCCAACACATCATTGACCCAACACGGCCATGTTTTGGCGTGTGAGCCTACTTCAGGGGTCAAAGTATCTGTAGTGTATGTTGGTACAATGTGGTCCTGTATATATATGTAGAGATGCTTATATTCAAGTCTCACTCATGCTGTACAGTGAAAGAGATGAGGCACTGAGCGTTCTGACTGTGGGAGAAACCAGCAGTGTTTCACATGAAGCTCTGCTCTCCTGACAGCACCAATGCATACCCTCCTGGGAAGGCAGCTGCTATGTCATTGGGGAAGGTCCTCTGACAATGCATTGGTGCTGTCAGGAAAGCAGAAGACATGAATGTGAACACTGTGGGGCATCTGATGTAGTAGGCACATCAATAGAGTCTGATTATTTATATGGCATAAACTAACCAAGACTTTTTTGACCAGTTTTTTCCACTAGGTGTTTTGTCAATGACACTTTCCTTGGACTCATCTTCATTGTGGTTTTTTCCTCACTGTATTATCCTGCACATTATGCCTTTAGGCACAAGCATATACAGTGGGGGAAATAAGTATTTGATCCCTTGCTGATTTTGTAAGTTTGCCCACTGACAAAGACATGAGCAGCCCATAATTGAAGGGTAGGTTATTGGTAACAGTGAGAGATAGCACATCACAAATTAAATCCGGAAAATCACATTGTGGAAAGTATATGAATTTATTTGCATTCTGCAGAGGGAAATAAGTATTTAATCCCTCTGGCAAACAAGACCTAATACTTGGTGGCAAAACCCTTGTTGGCAAGCACAGCGGTCAGACGTCTTCTGTAGTTGATGATGAGGTTTGCACACATGTCAGGAGGAATTTTGGTCCACTCCTCTTTGCAGATCATCTCTAAATCATTAAGAGTTCTGGGCTGTCGCTTGGCAACTCGCAGCTTCAGCTCCCTCCATAAGTTTTCAATGGGATTAAGGTCTGGTGACTGGCTAGGCCACTCCATGACCCTAATGTGCTTCTTCCTGAGCCACTCCTTTGTTGCCTTGGCTGTATGTTTTGGGTCATTGTCGTGCTGGAAGACCCAGCCACGACCCATTTTTAAGGCCCTGGCGGAGGGAAGGAGGTTGTCACTCAGAATTGTACGGTACATGGCCCCATCCATTCTCCCATTGATGCGGTGAAGTAGTCCTGTGCCCTTAGCAGAGAAACACCCCCAAAACATAACATTTCCACCTCCATGCTTGACAGTGGGGACGGTGTTCTTTGGGTCATAGGCAGCATTTCTCTTCCTCCAAACACGGCGAGTTGAGTTCATGCCAAAGAGCTCAATTTTTGTCTCATCTGACCACAGCACCTTCTCCCAATCACTCTCGGCATCATCCAGGTGTTCACTGGCAAACTTCAGACGGGCCGTCACATGTGCCTTCCGGAGCAGGGGGACCTTGCGGGCACTGCAGGATTGCAATCCGTTATGTCGTAATGTGTTACCAATGGTTTTCGTGGTGACAGTGGTCCCAGCTGCCTTGAGATCATTGACAAGTTCCCCCCTTGTAGTTGTAGGCTGATTTCTAACCTTCCTCATGATCAAGGATACCCCACGAGGTGAGATTTTGCGTGGAGCCCCAGATCTTTGTCGATTGACAGTCATTTTGTACTTCTTCCATTTTCTTACTATGGCACCAACAGTTGTCTCCTTCTCGCCCAGCGTCTTACTGATGGTTTTGTAGCCCATTCCAGCCTTGTGCAGGTGTATGATCTTGTCCCTGACATCCTTAGACAGCTCCTTGCTCTTGGCCATTTTGTAGAGGTTAGAGTCTGACTGATTCACTGAGTCTGTGGACAGGTGTCTTTCATACAGGTGACCATTGCCGACAGCTGTCTGTCATGCAGGTAACGAGTTGATTTGGAGCATCTACCTGGTCTGTAGGGGCCAGATCTCTTACTGGTTGGTGGGGGATCAAATACTTATTTCCCTCTGCAGAATGCAAATAAATTCATATACTTTCCACAATGTGATTTTCCGGATTTAATTTGTGATCTGCTATCTCTCACTGTTACCAATAACCTACCCTTCAATTATGGGCTGCTCATGTCTTTGTCAGTGGGCAAACTTACAAAATCAGCAAGGGATCAAATACTTATTTCCCCCACTGTATGCCGACTCTAGGGCTGATGCAGGTGTGTTCACCTGTGTTGCAGAGATACACATAGAACATTCAATACTCTGCCCAGACGCTGCAGAGTTATAGAATAGTACTTAGGCGGCATACCAGCATGCACATGGAGTGGAGGAGTAGCTTAATTATTAGTGCAGTGGGCTGAGAACCTGGGTTTGATTCCTACTGCAGCTCCTTGTGATCTTGGCAAGTCACTTAACCTTCCATTGCCAGGTACCTGTGACCTGGATGGGCCACTATTGGAAACAGAATACTGAGCTAGATGGACCACTGGTCTGACCCAGTACGGCTATTCTTATGTTCAGGTACAAAAAAAAAAAAAAAAAAGATTGTGAACCCAGTAGGGACAGAGGAAGTACCTGCATATAATAAAGGTAAACCACTTTAGTTGTACCGCAGAAAGGCAATATATCAAATTCATGATCCTCTAAAACCTTAAGGGGCCCTTTTACCAAATGGTGGTAAAAGGTAGTGTGCAATGGTGTCAGTGCATGGGATCACCACACGCCAAGGCCACCTTTTACTACCGTGGGTAAAAGTGGTTTTTATGAAGGAGCAGTAAATAGCTGTGTGGTAATTAAGAAATTGCTCCATAGCCATTTACTACTACTACTACTACTACTACTTAACATTTCTAGAGCACTACTAGGGTTACGCAGCGCTGTACAGTTTAACAAAGAAGGACAGTCCCTGCTCAAAGGAGCTTACAATCTAAAGGACGAAATGTCAAGTTGGGGCAGTCTAGATTTCCAGAATAGAGGTAAAGTGGTTAGAAGCCATTTAATGCTAGAGCCCTTACCACTTCCTGAGGGAAAAGTCCATTGAACATTATTAATTTTTTTTTTTTGGGGGGGGGGGGGGAGTTTGCCAGGTTTTTGAAGCCTGGATTGGCCGCTGTCGGAGACAGGATGCTGGGCTTGATGGACCCTTGGTCTTTCCCAGTATGGCGGTGCTTATGTACTATTTAGGAGGCGGTGACAGCTCCGGTGGTAACCCGGTGGTAAATCTAGCAGCGTGCAGCACTGTCTAATTACTGCCAGGCATGCCCACTCCCTGCCCACCGGCGCTAGAAAATATTTTCTAGTTTTGGAAATGGTGCACAGCAGGCCTGGAACTACTGCTTAGCTCCTGGGAAAGTCCGGTTGTAGGGCCAATTTCTGCACGCAAACCCGGCGGTAGCCCTACCGCCAGGTCATAAAAGAGCCTTTAAATGTAATGAGAAGTGTTTCATACTTATCCTGAAAAGACACTGACACTGCGATTCTTTAAGATAACGTGACACATGGCCAGATGGTTTAAGATTATAAATAAGGTGAATTGCTCTGTTCTGTACTGATTGAAGCATATTTAAGGTGATAACAGGAAGCCCATTATACATACTATTACAATAGTCCAGTTGACTAAGGACAAAGGCTGCCAGAAATAAATAAGCTTCTTTATCTAGAAATGTTTTTAAAGATCTACTTTGCCTAATAGCAGAAAACATTGCCTTAGGGACCCTTTTGCTATGCTGCATTAGGTGTTAACGTGCACTTAACGCAGGTTAAAAAGTCAAAGTGCCATTCTGAATAGTGCCATAAAAATAGCGCCAGAACAACGCAGAAGAACAATGTCCTAATGCTCAAAGCGAACGAGATGCAAATATACGCATGCTCATACTTCGAGCATTAGGGAGGATTGTGCTTTGGCACAGAAGAATTGTACTTGGTGCATTGCAAGTTCAGTGGTAAGTCCAGCTTCTGTGAGCATGCACCTGGTAAAACTCAAATGTGAAGCACACATTGGCGTCTGTTTTTTGCAGCCTAAATATAAGCGGGGGGGGGGGGGGGGGGGGGGTTCTGGATGCTTATATTTAGATGCAAGTAATAAACAGAAATGTACGCTTTGTTTTTTGTTTTTTTTTAAAGCATGGCTGCTTTCTGATTTAGACACAGGACAAGAATGCCAATGTGTGCTTCACGTTCAGGTCCGCTGCTTCTCACAACCAGAGCTCAAGGGCTTGCACGGGCTTCCTTCTGCTTCCAAAAGCAATCAAAACTGGTAGATTTTGCAGAAAGAATCATGAGGGAAGCATGAGAATCATTGGAAATTCTCTCTTCCACATCAGTGGCGTAGCCAGAAGGCAATATTTGGGTGGGCCAACAGGTTGGATGGGTGGGCACTACAACTTTTTTGAAAGAGAAAAACAGCAACCTGATGCACCCATGCTCCCCATAACTTCAATGAGGGTAGCAGTGCAGGCTTCAGTGGCTGCAGGCCAATTGAGAGCTAAGGGCAGTACAGCCCCATTGAGCCATGGTCCTCCAACACACATATGGTATTGAAGCCAAACACATTCTGTATCCAGAGAACCTCCTGGCCCTCCACCAACAATGGATACAGAGCACAGCAAGGACATTTCCACATAAAACTCATCATACAAAGGAATTTACTACAGAATGCTACATTGAAACTTTATGCTAACAGAATATCTCACTCACACACAGAGAACACAAATGTCAAATACAGAATAAGTGACCACAAACTCTAGAAATATAAATTAAACAGAAACCTCAAGAAACCAGACCTTGCATGTAGTACAACACCAGAGAAACATGAAAGAAAGGCATTTCCTCCTGTGCAAAATATATAGATAGCACATGCCAGGGATGGTGTTAGGCCAGAGAAAGCCCACCTGCTGAAAGCTGAAGGCGCAGCCTGGTAATGGACTTTGGGGTCCTTTCCTAGATTTCTGTCCTGGACCCCAGCTATGTTTAAAATCAACTCTGTCACGATGTACATTCCAAGTCCAACATATATTCACAACATTAAAAATAAAATAATTGTTTGTACCTTTTTGTTGTCTGGTCATTTTATTTTTCAAATCATATTGGTCCCAGTGTCTAATTTCTGCTTCCCTCTGTCTTCTCTTAACTCACTTGCCAGGGTCTCCTGTCCATTTGACATTTCTTCTTTATCCATGTCCATCATCCATCTCCCATCTCTGTTTTCCTATATTTCCTTGTCCAGTATCTTCCTTGTGTTCATATCCCCTCATCCATCATCATTCATCTGTGCACCTTTGCACCCCATGCCCAGCATATCCCTTCTGTGTTCCTATTCTCCCCCTTGTCTGTATCTCTCCTCCCTCTCCAGTGTCCAGCATTGTATTCTATTCCATATCCCCCTCCCCCCCCCCCTTGTCAGGCATTGCCCCTCTGTGCCCATATGCCATTGCCATCCCTATACAGTATCTCACATTTGTGTGCCTTTCCCCATGCTCCCACCTAATGCCCATCATCTCCCTTCTGTATCTGTACACCTCCCTTTGTCCCTTTTCTCCCTCCTCCACACCAATGTGTCCCTCTCCTCTCTGATCCCACCCCAACCAGCTTCTCTTCCTCTCTCTTTCCTTCCCCTTATGCATCTGGCTCTTTCTCCCACTGTGGGTTCAGCATTTGACTCCCTCTTCCTTTATCCCCTTGTCCAGCATCTCCTCTCTGACCCCTACCCCAACCAGCTTCTCTTCCTCTCTCTTTCCTTCCCCTTATGCATCTGGCTCTTTCTCCCACTGTGGGTTCTGCATTTGACTTCCTCTCTCCCTTCCCTCTAACCTCTCCCATAGGTCTAGCACCTTTCTCTGTTTGATCCAGCCCTCCTTGCAGGTCCACATCTCTCTCCTTTCCCTTCAGCCATCCCCTACATGTCCAGCACCTCTCTCCCTTTCATCCAGCCCCCCCCCCCCCCACTACATGTTCAGCACCTCTCTCTCTTTCATCCAGCCCCTCTACATGTCCAGCACCACTCCCCTTCATTTCAACTCTCTGCATATCCAGCACATCTCCCCTTTCTCTCCAACCCCCCCCCCCCCCCGCATATCCAACTCTTCTCCCCTTCCCTCCAACCCCCCTGCAAATCCAGCACCTCTCCCCTTCCCTCCAACCTTCCCCCTGCAAGTCCAGTACCTCTCTCCCTTCCGTTCTCTCCAACCCCCTGCCCCTCACAAGTCTAGCACCTCTCTCCCTTCCCTTCAGCCCACTCCCCTTGCAGAGCCAACACCCCCCCACACACAAGTCCAGCACCCTTCCCTTCAGCCCACTCCCTTTGCAGGGCCAGCACCTCACCCCATTGTCTTCATCACCCCCCCCCCCCACAAGTCCAGCACCCTTCCCTTCAGCCCACTCCCCTTGCAGAGCCAGCACCCCATTGTCTTCCTCGCCCCCAACACACATCCAGAATCTCTCCCTTCCCTTTAGCCCCCTCCCCTTGCAGAGCCAGCAGAAACCACTGTCTTCCTCACTCTCTCCAGTGCTGCCTCCTCCTGCACCTCACAGTCTCCCACTCCCGTGGCAGTGCTTGCAATTTGCTACCAGCGCTGCCTGATCAACTCACAGACAAGGCGCCGACGACCTGCTCTGGGACCTTCCCTCTGCTGCGTGCGTTCCGCCCTGCATAAACAGGAAGTTGAATCAGCGCAGCAGAGAGAAGTCCCCGGAGCAGGACATCATGCCACATCTGTCAGCTGTCAGGCAGCGCCGAGCAAATTACAAGCACAGCCACAGGGGTGGGAGGCGGAGACTGTGAAGTACAGGAGGAGGTAGCGCCGATAGCATTAAATGCAGGCGCTATGCCGGGGGGGTGGGAGAGGGTGAGCCAGTGAGGAGATACAGCAAGGGACTCTGGATGGGCCTGAGACAAAACTGGGCGGGCCTGGACCCATCCAGGCCCGCCCAGAGCTACGCCCCTGTTCCATATATGTATATAAACAGCACTTACACTTGGAATTTGCCAAATCCTCACTTCCACTTATAGAAAGCTGCTGAATGTAGTCACTCTCGTTTTCTATGAAGTTTTGTAAAATTGAAAAACTATACCTGCAGGAACTGAATGGGCTTCGTCACATTTGCCGCTCTAGAATCACTAGCACAGCTCTGTAAAAGGAGCCCTTAATGAATTGTATTGGGTTTTTAATTGTTCCAAACTGCACTGGTTCAGTTGTGGAACAGTATGTAAGAAATAAATGAAAGAAACTATGTGCTGCAAAGTACACAGGAAAAAAAAAATCTAGTTATGTTCCTTCTCACCCCACCCCCCTCTCCCTGTCACTCCGGCTGCCCAATATGTTCAAAGGGAAACTCTACAGGAATTATCTGTACACCTGCAGTCTAAATATTCTCCCTTGTTGACTTACATGGCACAGTAATCCAGAACCATTTATATCTGTGTGAATGATTCAAATTCAGCAGTCAAAAGGCATTATGCATGGACCAAAATTAATTATATTAGTGGATTCCCAAAGGAGAGGTTTCTACTATAGATGGATGAATTGGTTCTATTAAATTAGTGAAGAGAGAGAGGTTATATAATCAAAGCTGAGCTAGGGCAGACTACAGATCAGCTGTAGTAAATCTGACAACTGGTTTAGATATTACAAAGAATGCAAATTATGTGGAATCAAAGTTACAAAGTGTCACGGTCTGGGTCGGAGTGTGGTAGAAAGGCTAGGCCCATTGCTGGATGGTTCAGGCAGGCAGGAGCAGGAAACAGAAGTAATTCCAGACTGGAGTGGAGTGGAGGAGTGGCCTAGTGGTTAGGGTGGTGGATTGTGGTCCTGGGGAACTGAGTTCAATTACCACTTCAGGCACAGGCAACTCCTTGTGACTCTGGGCAAGTCATTTAACCCTCCATTACCCCAGGTACAAATAAGTGCCTGTATATAATATGTAAGTTGCATTGAGCCTGCCATGAGTGGGAAAGCATGGGGTACAAATGTAATAAAATAAAAAAAAATGGCAGGCAGAATGAGAGCAGAAACCAGGAAGTCAAGCTGTTGACAAGTAAACTCACAGAAATACTGTCACATTATGATAGTTGTTATAAAGAGCTGCTACACTTGGACTATTTGCTCGTTTGTCTGGTACTTCCCACTGTGTTTTGTGGGTTTCCTTTTGATTTTCTCTCTTTGTGGAGTTGTTATCCTCTTACATTAAAAAAAAAAAAAAAGTCTACCTTATTCCCAACTGATTAGATACAAACCAAACCAATTTGTAGTAATGGCGGTAAATATAAGATTCAGCCCAGTGCTTTAGTTAATAAATTATCGCACAAGGGGTATCCTGATTCAGTGTTGATAAAAGCAGTCACAATATAATGATAAAAATGTGGGGAAAAAAACATTTTAGAAAAGATGTCCAACTCAGAATATGGACATCCAAGTCTGTATGTCACACGTGGATGTCTATTTCTCGTGTATTTTAGAACAGAATCTGCCAACTTACAGCCTGTTCTAAAATACATGAGAAATGGACATTCATGTGCTGCACCTCAGCGGATAATATGGCAAAGTGAGTTACTATGTATATGTTAATGACCTGTTGAAAGTTACAATACTGAGCGAAATGTTATGCCTGCATGCGGGCAGGATTACAGAACAAGATGGACACGGCTAGTCTCCTGGCTTGGACGGCCAGGGGGCCAATAGCTTTGGTTAAAGTGGTAAATGCATCCTTGTACGGGATGCATTTGATTGGACAGCGTGCTATAGCAGACAGCACTGAGGAGGAACAGGGTGCTTGGACGGCACAGCCTGTAGTAATATAAGCAAGAAGGGCTGTGTACTCGGAGGGAGATGTTTATCAATGATGTTTACCAATGATTGTTTATGTGAAGGTTTATGGTAAATACATTTTTGTGGACCTGGCTGCGGCCTAAATAAATCCACATTCGTTAAAGAAATTGGCTTCTGGTGTGGTGTTTGGATAGAAGGGGGTGACTGAGTGAATGCCGAATGCCCGTGTTGTGGACATTCATGTGCTGATGATGTCCAGCATACACATCCATTTTACAAAATGAAAAGGGCAAACAAGGTACATGGATGTCTTTGTGGTGGCATAGCAACATTCATGTTATAAATGGATACCCATGAAGAGCAAGAAGGTAGCCTAATGGTTAGACCAGTAGGCAGAGAACCAGGGGACCCAGGTTCAAAACTCTGAGCACACACCATTTCTGGGGGGAAAAGAAAATCCCTAGAAATGGCAGTAACCCAGTAGTAATTGGGCATCATCGCGTGCTGACCGGTTACCACCTCAGTGGATTGCAGTAAGGACTCCCCGTCGCATGGCCACATGGTAAAAGTTGTCTTACCACATGGCCATTTGTGCCTGGGTTCTTTACCCGCTGCAGAAAAAAGGGCCCTGGTGTACAGGAAAAAAAAAACAGAAACTCCAACATTTTTCCGAATAACCCAAAAATGTCTTTCTGCAGCAGAAACTTCTGTCTGAAATTCAAGACGTTTCCGAGTACTGCATTCTTCAGCAGGATGGAGCTCCAGCACATTGAGCTCACAAAACAGTTGAGCTCTTAATTAATAAAACCCCAGAATTCATTGAGCCCAACAGCTCAGTGGCGTCAACTACTTTGTGAATGTGTCAAGAATGAAGGAGGACACATTAAACACAAATTATGAACTAACAGGAAAAAATAACATACTGATATATTTTCAAAGGTCAAACTACAGGGTCCTTTTACTAAGGTGCACTAACTGATTTAGCACACGCTAATGATTACCATGTACTAAATGCTAAGCAGCCTATTTTAGCGCGAGCTAAGTCAGTTAGCGCACCTTTGTAAAAAGGACCCCTAAATGTTTAAACAATTGCAAAGTATTTTGAAACTATATAAGGAGTCCCATTTTTCTGGACACAGTGTAATTCAGCAACATATACAAGTTTGACTAAGATTATTATCCAGCTTATTT
The DNA here is from genome assembly GCF_901765095.1 of Microcaecilia unicolor. Taxonomy (NCBI): domain Eukaryota; kingdom Metazoa; phylum Chordata; class Amphibia; order Gymnophiona; family Siphonopidae; genus Microcaecilia; species Microcaecilia unicolor. The sequence goes on along the minus strand of NC_044031.1, from coordinate 288,703,417 downwards.
TCGAAGGAGATCGCCGGCCATCTTCCGACACAAATCGGGAGATGGCCGGAGATCTCCTCAACCTAGCCAAATCGATATAATCGAAAGCCGATTTTGGCCGGCGCCAACTGCTTTCCATTGCGGAGCTGGCCAAACTTCAAGGGGGCATCTCGGTAGGGTAGCGAAGGTGGGATGGGGGCGTGCTCATGAGATGGCCAGCTTCGCCCGATAATGGAAAAAAGAAAGCCGGCCCTGACGAGCATTTCGCCGGCTTCACTTGGTCCCTTTTTTCTCAGGACCAAGCTTTAAAAAGGTGCCCCAACTGACCACTGGAGAGAATCGGGGATGACCTCCCCTTACTCCCCCAGTGATCACCAACCCCCTCCCACCCAAAAAAAAATAATACTTTTTTTGTCGGCCTCTATGCCAGCCTGAAATGTCATACCCAGCTCCCTGACAGCAGTATGCAGGTCCCTGGAGCAGTATTTAGTGGGTGCAGTGCACTTCAGGCAGGTGGACCCAGGCTCCTTCCTCCCTACCTGTTACACTTGTGGTGATAAATGTTAAGCTCTCCAAAACCCCCCAAAACCCACTGTACCCACATGTAGGTGCCCCCCTTCATCCTAAGGGCTATGCTGACTTCATACATTTCAAATTCTTGCTGACCTCTTTCCAGTCTGCTTTTCCACTTTCCGAGCAAGACTATTACATCCATTTTACAAACTCTCTTGCTCCAACCCTCACCATCTCTTTGCCCCTCTGAACTATCTCCTCAAAGTGCCTCCACCTCCAAACCCCCTTCTCTTTCTCCCCAGACAAGTACTTCCATGACAAGATTCACAAGATTAATCTTAAAGTTCTCCACCAAGTACCTCCATCTCTCCTTCTCCCACTTCATTCTCTCAGTCTTCCTTCAACCCTTGCCATCTTTTCTTCCTGTGCTAAAATCGCTGAAGAGGAAACTGCACATCTTCTTCCAACCTCCAAACTCACGGTTTTTCTGATTCCATTCCCACCCATCTACTCAGCACTATCTCTTCTACTCTCATCCTTGTCATATTCCCAATCTCTCACTTTCCACTGCAACAGTTCCTGATGCCTTCAAATATGCTATAGTTACACCACTCCGCAAAAAAAAACCTTCACTGGACCCTACCTGTCATTCTAACTACAAATCAACATACGCGTCCAGTTTTTCCTACATATGCACACAGCTATGAAACGCATTACCAAAAAGACCTGAAAACCATGAACAACAACCTAAGCTTCCCAAAAAAACTAAACACTCACCTTTTCAGAAAGGCATACCCTTTAGAATCAACATAAACGCCCAACCACTGAAACACAACATCATCAAAATACGAAATGAACATAACACAAAACCTTCTGTTGCTCGATCTCCTAGTGTCGGTGAACCATACTAGCTCTATTTAACCATACTATCACCTTGTATTTGTTAACACCGGAGTCTGTAATCACCTCTCCGGAACCATGTAAGCCACATTGAGCCTACAAATAGGTGGGAAAATGTGGGATACAAATGTAACAAATAAATAAACTATTGTACCATCTCCCTCCTTCCTTTCTTATCCAAGCTACTTGAATGTGTTGTTCACCACAGTTGTCTTGATTTTCTTTCATCTCAAAGCTATTCTTGATTCACTACAATCTGATTTTTACCCTCTACATTGAACAGAAACAGCCCTTGCTAAAGTCTCCAGTGATCTGTTCCTTGTCAGACCCAAGCACTTTTACTCAATCATCATCCTTTTTAATCTATCTGCTGCTTTTCACACCATTGATTACCACCTACTCCTTGATACACTGTCCCCACCTGGGTTTTGGGGCTCTGTTCTGTCTTGGTTTTCATCTTATCTCTCCCATTGCACTTTTAGTCTATATTCAGTTGGATCCTCCTCCACTGCTGTCCCACTATCAGTCATTGTACCACAGGGTTCTGTCTCGGGACTTCTTCTTTTCTTTTTCTCTATACATAATTCTTGGTGGTCTGATCTCCTCCTTTCAATATCATCTTTATACTGAAGACTCCCAGCGCTACCTCTCCACACCAGAAATTTCAGCAGGAACCCAGGTCCAAGTCTTGGCCTACTCATCTGACTTTGCTGCCTGGATGTCTCACTGCCATCTGAAACTGAGCATGGCCAAGACAGAACGTCTTATCTTTACCCCTAAACCCATTTCTTCTCTTCCCCCATTCTCTATTTCTATAGGTAATGCTTTCATTCTCCCCATCTTGTCAGCTAATAATTTAGGGGTTATCTTTGACTCCTCTCTCTTTCTTTGCACATATTCAATGCTGTTAAAACCTGTCGTTTTTCTATAAAAAATCACCAAAACATGTCCTTTCCTTTATGAACACACTACCATGCTCTCCACTTCACTATTGCAATTTTCTTAACACTGGTTTCCCACTAAGCCATCTCTCTTCCCTTCAATCTGTTCAAAATTGTGCTGCACAACTTATCTTCCATCAGTATTGCTACACCCACATAGCCCAGGTCTCCAAGTCAAATCATTGACTCCCTGTCCATTTCCATATACAGTTCAAACTCGTCTTACTGACTTACAAGTGCATTCATTCTGAAACTTCTGGGTATCTCTCCCTATACCCTTCCCCAGGAACTCTATTCATTATGTAAGTCTCTCTTATCTGTACCCCTCTCCTCTACTGCCAACTCCAGACTCCATTCCTTTTATCTTACTGCACCTTATGCCTGGAATAAACCTCCTGAGTCAAAACATCAAACTCCATCTGGGTCTGCATTCAAATCTAGGCAAAAAGCCCACCTTTTTGAGGCTGCATTCTTAACCCCCATTCACCTGTTCAGGCCCCATCTCTGTTTTAATCATTCCCACAATAAATAACTCTCGAATCCCTTACTTGTCCTGTTTGTATGTCCCAAGTAGACTTCAAGCTCTGTCAAGCAGAAAGTGTCTCTTTTGTGTTTTGTGTACATCTAGTAATGCTATAGAAATGATAAGTAGTAGTAGTAGTAATAGAGAAAAGCAGAGGAAGCATGTTAGAGGGAAAGGCAGAGGGGGCTGTGGAGAAAAATAGGTGGTTTATGTGGTTGGGAGGGTGCTTGGTTTAAAGTGACAATATAGGGCAGAGTAGGTTGTAATGAGGCTGTAGCAAGCCAATTGAGGGCAGAGGAGTTGAGAAGTTGAGGGCGGGTGAGGCCCGACCAAGCACTAAGATGTCAGCTAGCAGTGCAACACACCAGCAAACATGCCAGGTCAAAAGAGACATTTTCTTTCCCTTCTGGCCACTCTAAATAGAAGGTGTACATATGGGTGCAGTTTTTTTTTTTTTTTTGCAACATCCACGCATGACACTTCTGGAGTGTGTCACATGTACGTGGTTTCTGGCCCTGCTCAGTCCATGCCCGGTCCGTGCCCCAGATATACCACTTTTGGAGGTGCATGTGTGTTTGTGTCATGCATGTTCCATATTTAGATAATTTTGCTTTCTGAGATTCCTGCATTTGGGCGTCTGGATGCTGCTGTTGTACATTCGTATAGAATGGCTTCTAAAATACTATAATCCTGTATTATTCCCTTAAAGCAGTTTAGTAATTCCCTCTACCTCATAATTAGAACATCAAGAAAGTCAATCCATCCAATGCAATCTGCCTCCCAAATATTGGTGTAAATGTTCTGTAAAAGAAAAATAAAAACAAAACAACAAAAAAAGACATTCCATTCTGGGTCAGACCAATGAACTAGCAAAGCCAGTATGGCCCATGAAACTATGCATGTGTGGTTATTTTGCAGATTTCCAGCTTTGTTGAAAAAAGTGGGGGCAGGAGTCCATACCCACATCTTTGTCCTACTGCATCCATGCAGTTGCTTTTAAAACGTCCGAGTCACATTCTTATTCTGAAATATATAAATACCTTACACAAATACCTTTACAATATGCCTGCTCTGTTTCAAATTTACCGCACCCCTCTCTCAAATCATTTTTCAACAAGCGTGGCTTCAGAAGCCCAAACTGTGTCATATTCTAAGCCATGAACAAGGAAAACAGAGGACAGGCTATTTTTGCTGAAAATTCAATATGGTAAAAAGCTAATTGAAATTAGAAGGCTGACCACAGATCATCTAGAAGCCAAGGAGCAGCGTTATTAATAGAAACCAAAAGCAACATTTATCAAAAGCTTTTCCCATAAAATATATTTGTGTTTATATCATCAGAGACCCTCTTGTTTATGTATCTTTTGATATATGGTATATGAAAGTATGATTTCCTTAGAGCACTGCTGTGTAAACATGCATGGCTAATTGTTAGTGCTGTTATAATTTCCCAATAGAAATTTTGAAACAAACAAAATATTTCCCACAGATATGGAATGTAAGTAAATTCTTAACGATTCAAGCTGCTCAGTGTCTCATTTCCATTAGACTGAATGACTTTCCAGAGACACATACAAAGGGGGAAAAATAGTCATAATGCAACACATTGGATGAAATCCCTATAATCAAAGGATTTAAATAAAGAAATTGAATGGTTAAATACCTGATTGGCTAATATATCTGCCTACCTCAGCAGTTAGTTCCAGTTTTGAAGGTTATATGCACATACCTTGGGGTGTTCTTTTTTTTATGCATTGCACAATAAACGGAATATAGAATGCTCAATCTGTTCAAGACTGTGAAATGTTTGAGAGAGTTGGATTTAAGATAAAAATTGTGCTTATTGTTTATGTTTTATGGGATGTTATGTGTGCACTGTTTTTATTTTAGAGTGTTTTGTTATAGCTTTGACTCCTGATGACACTTTAAGCGAAACATAGACCAATGTTGAGTTCAAGCTCCAAGTTGATTGAGCATAAGCAAAACAAGTTTAATGGAATTAAATGTATACATAAACATAAAGCATAAATTAAATAAACATAAGAGCATACATATAAATAACTCATATAGAAATAGTAGTAAACCTTCTCATAATGGGATAGACAAGAGCTTAAACCCTATATCCAACTTCACATTTTTAACAGTGGTTTATAAAAACACAAGGTTAACAAGTACACCACCAAAACAGAGGGTGAGTTACCCAGCTGTTTTGAAATGTCAAGCCTTAGCAAACTGATAAAAAACAATACATACACCAGAACCTAAACGTGGAGGATGGAAATGAAGAGAAAGGTGGATGGTGATAAATTGAGGAAAAATGTACTCACCAGTGTCTCCAACCTGAGTTAGCTTGTGGTGAGTCAAACAACCTTGCTGTGTCATGGGTGGACCGGCCTTGGAGCTAATGCTTTCCTTGTATTCCCCCTGAGCAGTGCTTTTTGATTGTCAGCTACCAATTTTTATTATACTTTACAACAGTAACACAGTCTTAGCTTCCTCAGGCAAGGTAATTCAGCAGTACCCGTTCCATACTTTGCAACTACAGGACTATCTTAGTTTCAGCAGTCCCATTAACTCAACTGTACTCCTTCCAGCAACCTCTTCTAATGACTCATTTCCTTCAAACAGCTTTACTCTCTGGTGCCCTTCTCCTGCCCTTCCAAGCATCTGCACAGGGGATATCCTCTTTAATGCACATTAGGTGGTTCTCACCATTTCCCACCGGGCTCAGTACCACTCAGGCCCCCAAAGGCACTCCTTCAGCCCTTTGCCATAACCTCTGCTTCCTGGGCTAGCATAGGCAGAGGAGGAATAGTCTCACCCTATATTCCTGTTGAGTTGGAACCCTCCCATCGACCATTTTCCAGGGCTGGGGTCAAACAGTTACATTGTCACCTACCATGCCTTTAAAGCAAGCCTGCAGCTATAGCTTCTTAAAATTCCCCCAATGTCCTTATCAGCTCTTTGGTACTGTAGGTCCAAGGCCAGCTTAGGATCGGGCTTTGCAGGCAGGACAGATTCTGTCTCTCTGGGTAGGGCTATCCCACTCTCCCTTCCAGCTTGGGACCCTTTTTGTTGCCCTCTTCCCTTCCAGTAGCTTCTGGGCTTCTCCTATCCTTCTCCTAGGAGTTCTCACTGGCTAAACTGCTTTCCCATTGGCTGCATCAGTCCAAGACTACAATTCCCAGCCTGCCCCAGGATCTTCTCCTCCAGCTTGGGCTCTGAGCCTGATTGCCTCAGTCTGTGCCTGCCCCTCCCCCGCTTTCTATTGCCAGCATGCATAGAGGATCTTCCTAGTGTACTGGGAGGGTAATCTCTTTTGCTTCTTCCTTTGGGCTTTCCCAAAGCATCCCCTGAAGAACATGGAGGTTCATCCCTCCCTCCTCTGGGAGAACAGACCCCATTCCACAGCCTCCCACCTTTGTCAACCTTTCAAGTAAAAGCTGGGTTGTTGTCCAGTTCTTTAGGGCTCCTCCCATGCTTAGTGCTGCAGTTTCACTCGGGCTTTCTCTTGATCCTGGGCTGACTCCTAAGGGGTTGGGGGATGCGTAGTGCCCCTGTCCTCCTGAACAATCCCCCCTCTCTTTAGTCTGCGGAGACTTCCCTAAATGTCACGTCATAAAAAGTTAATAAATAGATGCTACAAGAAGGATAAAAAAGGAGGAACAAACACTGTTGCAAAATAACTCTCCTCTCGTGTGTCTGGGCAAAAAACTCTTTATTTGGGAGTCAATCCCCTTCTTATATACTCTATGAATATTCATGGATATTACATGTATTATCATTACTATTGGTTACATTTTGCTTACACAACCATGATCATGCATTGCTTACAAGAACAACTCTACATGAACAGCTCGTGAACCTGCTCAGGAATGTACAAACATCACCTGCTATTCTGCTACTTTCTCAGGAAAGAACAAAAACATCACATGCTAGATTCTCAGGAATATACAAAACATCATCTGCTGCCTGTATCCAAATACATTCTATCTACAAAACACCTCTAAAAAACTTAAAAGAACTGAAATCCAACTATACAAAACATAATATTGGATGTAAAGTCATCACCGACCTCATCAAAACTCCATTTGATTCAGTCTATAGAGGGTTCTGGTATCAAATTTGAAAATAGGCAAATTAATTTATTACAAACTAAGTAAAGGTTTAAGTCACCTCCTCTCCAAGATGGGCGTAGCATACAGAGAACAGAGACGCCACCTCTCTGATGCAGTGATATTGCATATTGAAAGTATGATTTTCTTAGAGTAATACTGTGTAATTGTTAGTGCTGTTATAAGTTCCCAATAGAAACAAACAAAATTATACACTTGTCGCAGGTTAAAATGGCTTACCATGGAACACACTCAGGTGTCCTGCAGTAAGTTTTGGATCTGCACGTGCAAAGCACATGCTAAAAAATATTTTATAATTTTTCTGAGAGGAGGTGTATCTGGGGGATGAAGAGTAGGCGTTTCTGTGCTAATCAGTGCATCTACATTATCATGCACTAAGGAGGTCTTTTACAAAGACGCACTACTGTTTTTAGTTCGTGCTAATGATTAGCGCATGCTAAACACTAGAGATGCCCATAGGAATATATGAATCAATCAATTTAAGGGGACCTCACAATATATATGTGGGGACTTATATCAAATACTTCAGATTGATTTGTCCCAAACACTTCAACTTATATGTAGTACACAGTCCGATTTAACACAATCATCATCTTTAGCGTCATAAACGATTCTTTTGTACGGGGATCATCAGAATATTTAACAGCAAGACCCATTCGGGAGCAGCAGTCCCATAGTTTATGGCGCTGCGTACATCTTCATGGATCACCCGATTTATTTTAAATCACTTTTTTTCTTTTTTCCTTTTATCAATATTCCTCAGTCTCTCCTTATGCTTAATTTAAAATTTTGAGATGCTTATATATAGTACTTAGTAGTAGTAAAAGTACTTAACTTTGGCAGCACTTTTCCATCCACGCTAAACCTCCGCCCAGCGTGGCCACGTTTTGCACTGGAAAGAACATCGTGACTGGTGGTAGCATTCTTTGCCTCCACCAAAGGGAAGTATGATTTGATACTCCCTTTTTGGTCACTGCCCCTGAAACAGCCTGCCATAGGTGAAACTGGGCTATTTTAATAAAAGTGTTCCTTATTTAACTTCTTCAATCCATTGTTTTATTCATACTACGTTCTGTGGATCACAACTGGTTCCTTGGTATTGACACCAAAGTTAGCCCATGGTCATTAATTCAGACAATAGGAAAATAATAGGGTAAAAATGACCTTAAGACCCATGTAAGGGCAACGCTAAGGCGACTTTTTTTTCTGCAGCTTTGTAAAAGGACCCCTTAGTATAGCTTTCATATATAAAATGAGGGTATGCATTTATGTTTCTATTTTTAACTATCTCCTCTCAACAAATATCATTGTTTGTGAGTACTGGATGGATGGGACTTTAGATGAGGCTCAATGGAAAGAAGATCCTTCAGTGGTCTAGAATGAGGGTGTAGCAAGCAGAAAATGTATTGCTTATGGAGAAGATTTCTATAAGGAATAAACTGAGCTGTTTGCTGTACTTTGTCTGCTTTTATTTGGCACCAGATCACCCTAGACTGTCTTTTTTTTTCTCCAAATATTTTATTAATTTCCAAGAATACAAATAACAGGAAAACAATGATGGAAAAACATAGGAAGCAAGAAACACAACAGGTGGGAAAGGAAAAAAAAAAGAGAAAGGAAAGAAGAGAAAAAAGGAGGGGAAAGCATCCAGGTGTTTAACAAATAAGTCCTTTGTACTGGTTTAAGGTGTGGCCTGAATAGTTTGGAGGTAGTTGTCCCTAGACTGTCTTAAAAACTTTATACATTTGAACCCCTCCCCTGCTATTTTTTTTACACTTTTAAAGTAGATTAACATGACTACCACACTATTTATGTCTTTTAAAAATCTTCTAATTTTACCAACCATTCCCACTTCTTCAAATAAAAGGCCAATTTTGGTTTTCGCAATGAACGAGGGTTTTTGAATAAAATGAGAAAGATAACAAAAGATGAAAATGCTGGAACAAAAAAAAAAAAGACAGCAAAATACCACAACAGCATGCGACTATCCTTATGGTTTTCACTTTTTTCACATGCCATCCTGATAACACAGAGTTTAAAATCTTCAGATTTCTGCTAGCTTCTAGTGTGTTTACACTCATCCCTCCACATGTGCCTGGATGAAATACATAGCTCTTTAAATTTACTGCTTCCTCTGGCCATTAAGACCACTGACCTCAGCAGCTCTGAGATAAAATTTCTCCAGAGAAAAATTCCTCCAGAGAGCTCTGCAGCCCAATAAACAAGTACAACAAAGAAACTGACAGCCAATATCTAAAATCTGTGAGGCCTATTGGAGTTATTCCAGAAGGAAAGGACATTTGTATTTGATTAGTATTGTTTAATGTATTATAATTGAAAAAATGTCATGAATGTTGTATTTATGTGATTTTAGGTATGTTGCTTTTGTTCGCCGCCCTGGATAAGGGTGGATTATAAATAATAAATCCAATCCAATCATATATGATTTATTAATAGCTCAGTCCATGGATGTACTTTGCCTAACAATGGCCTGATTAGCTGAGATGGTGGGGGCCTTGTTGGTTTCTTCTAGTACTATCAAGCAAGAGTGGGAGGTAGGGTGTGAGGGGTTGGCACTGCAGTTCTTTTCAGTGAAGCTCTGCCTCTCTCTAAGGGTTTGCATTTGCATTTTTACCAAGATTAACTTTACCACTCAAGTCAATATTCAAAGCAACTTAACCAGCCATTGATCCTGGTGAGTTAAGTCGCTTGTTCGGGGCTAATCAGTCATTTTCAGCTGCACTTAGGGGTCCTTTTACTAAGGTGGGCTGAAAAATGGCCTGCGGTAGTGTAGGCGCATGTTTTGGTGTTGTAAGCAGATCCATTTTTCAGCGTGCCTGCAAAAAATGCCTTTTTTTGTTTTTTTGCTGAAAATGGGTGTGTAGCAAAATAAAAATTGGCGCGCATCCATTTTGGTTCTGAGACTTTACCACTAGCCATTGACTTAGCAGTAAGGTCTCACGCGTTAACCAGATGGTAATGACCTACGCGTGCCAAATGCCACTTGGCATGCGTATTGGACATGCGCCAGAAAATAAAAATTATTTTTCGGACACGTGTAATGGACATGTGCCAAAAACGAAATTACCGCCAGAGCCACGTGGTAGCCGGGTGGTAACTCCAAATTGGCGCATGTTGGGCATCCATAGACACTTACGCGGCTTAGTAAAAGGGCCCCTTAATCGGTTAGTGCTACTGAAAATATCCGGTTAGCACCTCTCTCAAAGCCACCTATTTTGAGGGCGTTAGGGGACGAAATCAGCACATGGCCAGTCAAGTGCCAATATTCAGCACTTAGCCAGCCACGGTAGCTGCATAAATAGGACCACAAAAGTCAGTCCTATCTCTGTGCGGTGCCTCATAGCCAGTTAAGTTCTGAATATCGCACTTTACTAGACGTGTTAGCCAGCTGTGCAAACCTGAAAATTCAGTGCCAGTGCCTGGACTTGGCCAGGCATTGAATTTCCGGGTATAACTCTGGTGGCTCCGATTGTTCACTCTATGTGAGCCTGAGGTCAGTGACTAAGAGGTGCTTTTATTAAGCTGCGGTAAAAAGTGGCCTGATTAGTGTGAGCGTGTGTTTTGGGTGCGCACTGGGCTGGTAAAAAGGGCTTTTTTTAATGGGCTGGGAAATGGGCATGCACTGAAATTTAAACTAGCATGTGCCTATTTACAGCCTGAGCTCTTACTGCAACCCATTGACCTAGCGGTAAAAGTTTGTGCGCTACCCGTGCAGCAACCATGCAGCATGCGCCAACTGCTGATTACCGCTGGGAACGCCCCTGTGGTAGAAAATAAAAAAATATTTTCTACCACGGGAATCGGTGCAGACCAAACTCAGAATTACCGCCGGCAGACCAAACTCAGAATTACCATGTGTTAGGCCTCCCAAAGCTTAGTAAAAGGGCCCCCAGTGGCGTACCAAGGGGGGCCGGTGGGGGCGGTCCGCCCCGGGTGTACGCCGCTGGGGGGTGCCACGGCACACGCCTGCTCTGAGTTCGCTGACTTCGCGCGTTCGCTGCAGCTCCCTCTGCCCTGGAACAGGTTACTTCCTCTTCCGGGTCAGAGGGAGCTCCAGCAAATGCGCGAAGTCAGGGATCTCTGAGCAGGTGTGCGCTGCGGCACCCCCGAGCGGCATGCACCCGGGGGGTTCCACGCTGCATCGGGGGGTGCTGCACCCGGGGGGGGTCCACGCTGCATCGGGGGGGTGTTGCACCCGGGGGGGTGGGGTGCCGCCCCGGGTGTCCGCCCCCTAGGAACGCCACTGAGGGCCCCTAAATGCTTTCAGAATTTGTGAAGTAGAGGAAGCTATTGGACTTCATCAGGAGACATTCTATTTATTTATTTATTTATTTATTTATCTATGTATTTATGTCCAGCCCATCCTAAATTCGGAGCAGATCACAAATTAACATTTGAAATAATTATCACACATAAAAGAGCTCATTTTCAAAAGAGAAAAACATCCAAAAAGTGGCATAAACCAGCAGATGGACATTGTTCTCACAAAAATGTCCACATCTCTATTTTCAAACCCCATTTTTTTAGACATTTTTCCATACTGTTCATCTGCAGTGTGTCCAAATCACAAGGGGAACGTTAAGAGTGGGATTTGGGCATTCCTAACACTTGATAACATCAATGGAACAGTGAATCGTAATGCAAACACTCCCACCTCTTCTTTATATGTAAAAATAAGGGAAGAAAAAGACCTCATAAAACTGCAGCAAATATCACAAAAATAAGGATCGCTGAATCAGCAATTCCACAGGCACACAGTTAAAAACATTAATCATAGGTCAAAAAACCCTCCACTTTAACAATTACTTAAGGGTTCAGTCAAAATTGAAAATTTGCAATCAAAATGAAAGAAAATCTTATGTGTAAACACTTCTTCTACACCAAAGTGTCATGCAGGTAAAGTCACAATGTCTGGACACTTATCTTGTCTTAAGAACTGTTCCAGTAGATGGTTCCTCAGTCTAAGCAGGACAAAAAGAGAAACAGTGTGGTCCCGACGGACCCATTTCGCTCCTAACTTCTGGAGACCTCACTGTGCCCTGAATTGATGGGTAACATCTCCACTGCAAGACAACTAGCTGACATTCTTGGACATTTTTCTGCCATAATAGAATAAAACAAAAATGTCTAGGGCTAAAAGTTAGATGTTTTGGTGTAGACCTGTTTTAATAACAACTAAGCCACAAAAAAGTGCCTTAAATCACCAGAGGACCATTGGAAGAATAAAGGAATGACACCCCCTTACTTCCCCACTGGTCACTAACCCCACTCACACCCCCCAAAGATATGAAAGAAACGGTGAAAACCAGCCTTTATGAAAGCTTGAGATGTTATGACCAGTCCTATTAGAGCAGCAAACAGGTCCCTGGAATAGCCTTTAGATTGTAAGCTCTCTTGAGCAGGGACTGTCCTTCCCCATGTTTAAACTTGTACAGCGCTGCGTAACCCTGGCAGCGCTATAGAAATGCTAAGTAGTAGTAGTAGTAGTAGTCTAGTGGTCGGTGCAGTGCACTGTAGAGAAGGGGACTCAGACCCATAATCCACTCTGTTACACTTGTGGTGAAAGGTGTCAGCCCCCCCCCCCCCCCCCAAAAAAAAAAAAAAAACCACCAAAAGCCTACTGTGACACCTGCAGCCATAAGGGCTATTGTAGTGGTGTATAGTTAGGTACAGTAAGTTTTTGATAGGTTTTGGAGGGTTCACCATACAATATAAGCGATAAGGGTGAGATGTGTACCAAGGACCTTTTATGTGAAGTCCACTGCACTGCCCCTCTGCTCTGCTGGAATATCTATGTGGCCAGTCTGCTAAGAATGCTGGCTTCTCCCACATCCCAATGGCTTGATTTTTCGTGTTTTTCACTTTGATGGGGTTTTTTTTTATAATGGTTCAAAAAAATAGACACACTAAGCACAAAATGTCTAGAAAAGTCTAAGAAATGCCCATTTTTGAAACACAAAGACAGACATTTTTCAGGTTCAAAAATGACCATGTTGACCACTTTATTTTTGAACGTTTTCAGCAAAGTCAGATTTAGATGTCATATTAAAAATGCCCCTCCACATCAAAACTAAATCAAAACATAAACTATAATGCATCGACTACAAATATAAATAATAGACTAATGAATAAACAGTATCAATTCCTCTTAAGTATTAAAAGCCTCCATAAACAGAAATAGGAAGATAATTCCCATAGGTTGGAATAGCCACAAAAAAGGCACATGAATGCACAAAGAACCTATAAGCCATTCTAACAGGAGCATAGCAAGTTAAGCTTGCTGCCATGAGTGAAGCACTCAAGCAGGTTGATACAAGGTCAGCCCAGATAGAAGAGAACAATCTAACCCCCACACACTGTCTTGAACACAACCAGTAATTGGACAGTAGGCAACCAAAGTAAAGCCAAAAAGCCAGGAGAAATATGTCCAGACCCTGAATAAACTGAGGGGCCCTTTTACTAAACCGTGTTAAGAACTTCACACGCGTATGGCAGGGAAAAAGGCGTACCGCAAAATGCATTAAAGCATTTTAAAATAATTTACCTGTCAACATGCCCTGGGGAAGGGGAAAGAGAAAAACAAGGCTTACCCCTCGGACTCTTGAGTGAGACCCACAATGAAGCAGATCACATTGGACACTTTTTTGCTAGGCCCTGGGACTGGGCTGGTTTCTGTCTCAATCACACCCGCTTCGGCAGGTGGTAGAATGGAAGGGGCGTTGTCAAGCCCCATTGACCAGCTGAATCCTCTACCTCCAAAAGGTACACACCACAGGTTGGAAGGGAAGTCCAGTAGTGCGGATGTCACTGGGGCACTGAATCTGTTGGTGAAGGGGCCCAATCTCAGAAGATAAGTCCCTAAGGGGAATGCCTTGTGTCACCTTCTATGAATGGAGAGTTAGTTAAGAACTTAACATTCTGAATTGCATGGAATGCTAAAACTAGCTGTGTGTGACAATAGATTCACTTTCAGAAGCCATGCAGGAGGTGAATTCTTCCCTGTCTATGGTGGTTAATAAGTTGAGGAATGATGGTAACATTACCTCCGAAGGATAGTGGAGGAAGCCCAAAAACTGGAACATCACACTAATGTGGCTTCACTACAGGACAGTATTACATCTGTGTTGAAGGATAAAGACTTTTGAAAAATGGAATTAATTTAGAACCAGCTGAGAAGGAACACTTCAAGGTTTCTTCATGTTCCTAAATCCCCCTTAGTTGCTCCGGTGCATATGGTATGCAAATATGTTATGGAAGTTGTGGGAATGGCACCAGAAATTTTGTCATTGGTGAGAGCGTAATATATAACTATAGCTGGGAAGATGAAGCCTGAAGCTTGTTTCATCTCTTGTACAAACACACCCAGGAGAAGAAGCATGTAAGTAGTTATTTTAAAATTTTAAGTGTGTTTCTTAGCTATTTATTGTTTTAACCACCATGATGGACATTTTTATTCCTGAAATCCATTGCTTTCTACGCTTTTATGTGTTGGACCAGTCGTGGTGAAGTTTGTGGTTTTACATCAGCTGGGTAAGCAATTCTACTTTTAGGACTTGTACTTGTATTTTTTAGTCGCTGTTTTAGATTTTGTAGTCACTATTATTTATTTAGTTATTTAGTTATGTGTTAATTTATTGATATGTATGTAGTAAATTGTGGTTTGACAACTTTCATGTTACTTTTACATTTAAATGAGACTCTCTCAGTAATGAATTTCTGTTTTAAGCATATCTGTATGTGTTTATTTTTGATTTTCTAGTAACTTTGCCCCTGATACAGCTGGTTTTCAGGCGAAACATGGCCATGTCATGCACAGATGTTTAATTCCCTGAGAGGTTTTGAATATCAATAAAGATTATTTGTTTCATATAAGGTCTGCCTTTTTATTTCTGTCTTCCCCGTTGCATTTGGTGGACCTCTTACCTTGTTGCTTTCTCACTCTACCAACATTGTGGGCATAGACATTTAATTGCAGCCCAGCTATAGAAACCTGTCTAAAATGGCTGCCACAACCACTCGAGGTAGCTCATAGTACTACACAAAGTACTGCGAGAGGTCAAAGCAGCCATTTTAGACCAGTGCCACAAGGGGCAGGAGCAAGGGGGCTGCACTCTTGTCCCCAATGACTCCGCTGGACCACCAGGGATACAGATAGGCTCAAAGGGAAGGCCTGCCTGCATGGCTGG
Organism: Microcaecilia unicolor; assembly: GCF_901765095.1. Classification (NCBI taxonomy): domain Eukaryota; kingdom Metazoa; phylum Chordata; class Amphibia; order Gymnophiona; family Siphonopidae; genus Microcaecilia; species Microcaecilia unicolor. The sequence continues at coordinate 288,688,218 of NC_044031.1, read as the reverse complement.
AGGGGCAGGGTTCTGCTGGGGGTGGGGATTCTTGATGTGGGCTAAAAGGGGGGAGGAAAAGAAGGGAACATTGGCGAGGGCTTGAGGCTTTGGTTTTTAAAAAAATTAAAAAATAAATGTTATGCTTGTGTCAAAATGATATTCAGAGCTGGCACCTGCATAGCTAAGCAGCCTTAAATGAAGCTACTTAGCTATGTGAGTGCCTGCACCTGCATAACCTGGGGCTCCACCTAGTGCTGCCCCCAGTGCCGCCCCTGACCTGCCCACTTTTTATTTGGGCAGTGTCATGGGATATTCAGCGGCACTGTATGGTGAAATGCTGCTGAATATCCCCATTTAGGTAGTGGGAAGCTATTGAAGCAGGCAGAAGAGGCTCTTGAACAGTACATTAAATATTTTCCTCAGTATGAGATAGCAGCAGCCAAAAAAACAAAGGGGTCCTTTTACTAAGCCATAGTAAATAGTGGCCAGCGGTAGTGTGGGCGCATGTTTTTGGTGCATGCCGGTCCATTTTTTACCACAGTTGTGAAAAAAGTTTTTTTTAATGGGGGCAGTAAATGGCCGTGCACTAGAATTCAAGGTAGCACATGGCTATTTTCTGCCTCAGACCTTACTGCCACCCATTGACCTAACGGTAAGGGCTCTTGCACAACACACACAGTGGCCATGCTGCCAATTACCACTGGAAATTCCCCCACGGTAGAAAATAGAAAAATATTTTCTACCACAGGAAACAGCACGCACCAACTTCAAAATTACCGCCAGGTGAGTGCGGTAGTATTGACTTGGTGATTGCTACAAGCACGGTAGCCCTACCACTGCTTTGTAAAAGGGCCCCAGAATGTTAAAAATTGTTAGAAAAGGAATAGAGAATAAAACAACGTATCATAATGCCTCTGTATTACTCCATAGTGAGAACGCACCTTGAGTTTGTGTGCAATTCTGGTCACTGCATCTCAAAAAAGATATAGTGGAACTGGAAAATGTAGAAAGAGTGACCAAAATGATCAAGGAGATGGAATGACTCTCATATGTAATTGGATTTTAATTTAATTCTGGTATTTATAATCCACTCAACCATCAAATTCAAGGCAAAGAACAATCACATATTATAAGAGGAAAGGCTAAAGAGATTAGGGCTCTTTAGCTTTAAGAAGAGAAAGCTGAGGAGAGATATGATAGAGGTCTGTAAAAGTCAGAAGGGAGTGGAATTTAAACACGTATTGATTACTTACCCTTTCAAAAAGTACAAAGACTAGGGGACGCTCATGAAATTACATAGTAGCACATTTAAGACAAATAGCCGAAAATAATTTTTCACTCAACTTATGGTTAAGCTCTGGAACTCATCGCCAGAGCAAGTGGTAAACTCAATTAATATAGTAGGGTTTAAAAAAGATTTGGAGAAATTCCTGAAGGAAAAGTCAATAAACCATTATTAAGGTAGACCCCCGCTAACCTCTCCCAGCATTTCTAAGAAGTCCCTGGTGGCCCAGTGGGTAGCGTAGGGTTTGCTGCGGCCAGAGAAACAATATTTGGTTCTCTGGTTGCTGATCATTGGGGATGAATAGGTTTAGCATGCATTTGCACGCTAGTTGCATTCAGAACCCACGAGCGTGTTGTTTCACGCATTCGGGAGCTCTGATCATGGGGCGGTAGCAAACGCAGGTGCTAGTATGGCGCTAATAGCCTCTAATGCCTGCGTTTGCTTCTGACCATCGGCCCATCAGTATGTTCTTTAAATGGCATCAGATGCTTGTCAGTTTTTACCATATGCTCCACCTATGCAGTTTGTGAATTTTTTTTTTTTTTTTGGCTTGGAATGGGTATTACCTTCATAATTTTAAAGCTAGTATAATTTATGCTCCTGTTGTTTTTTGATGTTATTACATTTGTTTAACTGTGTTGGTTATACCAGCCTTTGTACTGCATTAAGAAACATTTTTAAAACATTAGAAGGCCCTTTTATTGAAGGGTATTAAGTCCTAAGGCGCACTGATGAATAAGAAAATGCTTATCACAAAACACATTAAAACTGTTTTGCGATAATATCCCCTTTTTCATATGGTAATCACAAAGTTTTATTTTTTAAAATATTTTTTAGGGGGATGGAGAATGGGCATTGAAGCGTTAACCAGCTAACGTGTTCACATTAGCACACGCTAAGTGGCTAACACTGAGTTAACATGAGAACATTTACAGGAGACATAAGTGCTCCCATGTTAATTTTTTTGCAAGTCCCACACACTAATGGAAAGATTAGCACATGACCTGCTTTTAAAAACAGGGCTCTTTTTACTAAGCTGTGGTAAAGCACTGACGTGTGCATATCACAGGTTAAAATGCACTATCCCAGGGCATGCTCAAGTATCCTGTGGAACGTTTTTGCATGTACACACGCTACCCATGTGCTAAAAAATAGTTTTAATTTTTTTAACGCTGGGGGTCAGTTTGCGGCAGAGAGTAGGCGTGTTTTGTGCTAAGGGGGAAATTCTATATATGGCACCTTTAAAAATCAGTGCTGTAAAACCATTCAGCTAGCGTGATTCTATAAACTAAGCCTAAAGTTAGGCATAGTTTATGGAATACACTAACAGATCAGGTGTATTCTATAATAGTGCGCATAGTTTTTTGAAATGTCCAAAATCCACCCATTCCACACCAAAGGCTACACCCCTTTTTAAACTGTGCGCATTAGAATTTACTCTTATCACATTATAGAACACACCTCAAAAGTTTTTGTGTGTAAATTCTAATTAAAGACAATTAGTTCCGCTAATTAGTTGTTAAATGCCAATTATCAGTGCTGATTGGCTTGTTAATTAAGTTGTGCATGTAATTTGGCCATGTGGCCAAATTGTGCACAACTTAAGGTGTCATATATAGAATTTGGGGGTAATTGGTTAGCGCTGCTACATTTCCACATGCTCGATTAGTGCATGGTTAGCATATGAGCCCTTACCACCTACAAAATAGGTGTCAATAAGTGCTCACATGGTAATGGCCATGCGCTAATAGAAAAATTAGCACATGGCCATTACTGTAGAAATAGGGAAATCAGCCATTTACCAGCAGTGCTACAAATGGCCTTAGTGCACAGGTAAGACCTATGCTGCGGATAGATGAGGCCACTTTTTAGCACTGCTTAGTAAAAGGGCCCCTTAATTATTCTATATATTAGTACAATATTTCTTTAAAAGCTAAATTGAAAATAAAAGGTACTTGTGACTCTGGGCAAGTCACTTAACCCTCTATTGCCCCAGGTACAAATAAGTACCTGTATACAATATGTAAGCCGCATTGAGCCTGCCATGAGTGGGAAAGCGCGGGGTACAAATGTAACAAAAAAATAAATCTGAAATTTAAGCACGTTTTTGTCACAGTTATAAGATATTACCTTAATTGCTGTCAATATACCCCTGTTAACTTAAAGGATAAGGAGGTTATATTATAAATTATTAGGCTTTAAAACATACTAACTTAAAACCCTTCTCTAATTATTTATAATAATGTTCTAAAAACACATAAAATTGTACACAGACACACTGTAGTCACCTAAGCCTTGAACTCACAACATCTTGGGTGCTAGACAGTTATTTCTCAAAAAAGGCTATTGCAATATTTCCTGAATGTGTAATAACACAAGGTGATATGGTATTTATTGAATTGTGCAGCTTGAACATCAACGTTTCTTTAAAAACTCTTATTGTAAACATGGGGGGGAGAGAGTTATCAATGTGGGCTACTGTTAAGTTGGGTTATTTTACTATAGGATCTCATTCCATAAAATGGGACACTGTATTAAAATAACCCAATTTATGGAAAATAACTCACCTTAATTTTAACCCTTAGGGGCAATGTTATCAAGCTGCATTGGAGCAATAGCCCACGTAAACATGATTTAAAGGCACTATGGCAGGTTGTTTTACCCTAATGCAGCATTACCTAAGTCACCGCGGGGTATACTGTAATGAGATGCAAAACATGTAAATGTATGTAAGGCAGCTCATTACTATGTAAAGGGTGCACTATGAATTGTGGTGTGTACCAGGTGCACACAGCAAGCCTCAGTATAGCTAATACCGCTCAGAAAGACTGAACTGCATCTTAAAGGGGCCATAAGTGCTTTCAGACTCCCAATGAGCATCCCAACCCACCCACCCCCACCAATGAGCACTCTCACCCCTTACCAGTCAGCAACCTCAACATTCTAATCAAATCCCACCCCCCTAATCAGATGCCCATCCCAAAAAGAAGCCCCCTCTCTGTCCCCCCTGGGCCTACCAGTATATCCCCGATGGTCTCTCCAAAATTGTGCTAGTGATCCCTAGTGGTAGTCTCATGTTTAGGTTTCCCTATAAGAGTATAAACCTCTTCCAGTGGCCCCCAAATCAAGGCCTTCCTTAGTGTCCCCAACTAGAAGCCCTCCAAACTGAAGGACCTTCCTAGTGCTAAACCTCTCACCTGAAGTTCCTCTTCCCCATCGGAATTTCCCCCCACCCCATGGTACCTCACTCTCTTGTGTGGACTTGGAAAAATTCCGCATTTTTAGGTATAACTTGTCTGGAATGTTTTTACGTTTGGGGAGCGTGCCAGGTGCCCTTGACCTGGATTGGCCACTGTCGGTGACAGGATGCTGGGCTAGATGGACCTTTGGTCTTTCCCAGTATGGCACTACTTATGTACTTATGTACTTATGTGATGCCCAGTCATTCCTGCTCTCATAGGTGCTAAAATCCAAAATGGGAGGCAACCCCTAGTGGTCATCCCACAGTACTACCGCTAGGAGTAGCCAGTGCCATTTTGGATCCCAGCACCAGCGAGGGCAGAAGTGACTAAGTATTATGCCTGTCCTGCCCACCAGGGAATTTCAAAGGCAGGCTGGGTCCAAGAGGGCCTTCTGGAAGGTGTAGGAGCCTTAGCGGTTGACCTTGTTGGGTGAGAGTGAACTTCCAGATGGGAGTTTAGTACTAGTGGGGCCCTTTAGGTTGGGAGAGCACTATTAGGGAGGCCTTGATTTGGGGGGGGCACTAGAGGGGCTTGGGAGCACTCTGACCACAACTATATCCTGAGGTTCCTGGCCCCTTTAAGATACAGCCCAGGAGTATTGGGCCACAGCCTGGCAGTCAATGCTCCCAGACCAATGGAATAGCATTGCTTATGAGATGCAGGTTGGTAACTGCCTTTGTAAATCAAGGTTGTGGTAAAAGCCCACCTTTAACTATGTACTACCTTGATGCTTTCCCCCTCAAGAGGTAATAAATTCTTTGTAATCCAATAAAAATACTGTATCCAGATGGTTTCTTCTCTAAGTTTTATAAGAATTTAATAAATTGCTTTTGCTAGTGTCAGGCAAACTGCCTGGTAGAATATTAATCAACAATAAATTAACTGACCCCTTTGTTCTCCATAGAGGCACTTGACAAGGTTGACTCCTGTTACCTTTACCTTTTAACTTAGCAATAGAGCGTCCTTAATTAAGAATCTGCCAAAATCCATTAATAGCACTATTAATATAACATTGAAAAGAAACTATCGGTATATACAAATGATGTCCTTTGGTATATGTTTCATCCACTTTGCCCATCCTACTACCACTGTAAAAGACATTTTCATTTCTAAGATTAATAGACATGACTAAAGTGTTTCCTTTATACATTTTACTATTGTTATGCTGTTAACAAAATTGTAAGTTTGATGTTAAACTGTACCTACTGTACACCGCCTTGGGTGAATCTCTTCATAAAGGCAGTCAATAAATCCAAATAAATAAATAAACATGTAGATGCACATGGATTGGTTTGGTTTGGGCCTACAGAAACTAAAATATTTGGGGATTCCTTTTTACATGAACATAGCTCTTACTTTGGAGCAGAATTCTGTTAAACCTTTGCAAATGTGAACAAATGCAAAGTGACATACATTGGGAAGAATAATAGTTCTGAATGATAGTTACCTGATGCTCAAGAAAAAAGATCTAGGTGTCATCGCAGACAATAAACTGAAATCTTTTGCCAAGTATGCAGCAAAGACCAAAAAAGCAAACAGGATGCTAGGAATTATTAGGAAAGGGATGCAAAATAAGACCAAGAATATTACAATGCCTCTGTATTGACTGGGGATGCTGCTGAACAGGAAGGGTGATGACAGCTTGGTAACCGAGCTCCTACTGATTCACTGAATATAATCAAGTATTCAGTGACATTGCATCATAATCCTTCTTTTTAACATCAAATTCAGAAAGTGCTAATTTGCATTTATCATGTCAGCGAAGAAGTCAGGAAAAAACATAGAACAGAGCTATCATCACCAAAAAATGATCAAGCCAGCAAAACAGAAGGTGAGACATCTGAAACACTACTAGAAGAAATTCACTCCTTAAAGGAAATGCTACTAGAAAATAAAGAAGACTTACAGGAGATAAAAGAAGATGTATCTTCAATAAAATCGGAATAATCTCAATTCAGATCTCATGTTGAAATCTTGGAAAATAAACAAGAGGCTGCAGACAGCAATGACTCTGTATTGCTCCATGATATGACCTCACCTTGAGTATTGTGTTCAATTCTGGTCACCGTATCTTTAAAAAGATATAGTGGAATTAGAAAGGTTCAAAGAAAAGCAACCAAAATGATAATGGGATTGGAACTCCTCCTATAGGAGGAAAGGCTAAAGAGGTTGGGCTCTTCAGCTTGGAAAAGAGATGGCTGAGGGGGGGATGTGATTGAAGTCTATAAAATCCTGAGTGGTGTAGAACGGGTAGAAGTGAATCAATTTTTCATTCTTTCAAAAAGTAGAAAGACCAGGGGACACTCAAAGAAATTACAAGGAAATATTTTAAAACAAATAGGAGGAAATATTTTTTCACTCGAAGAATAGTTAAGATCTGGAACTCACTGTCGTAGGATGTGGTAACAGTGGTTAGTGTATCTGGGTTTTAAAAAGGTATGGACAAGTTCCTGGAGGAAAAGTCCATAGTATGCTATTGATATGGACATGGGGAAGCCATTGTTTGTCCTTTGAGGTAGCATGGAATGTTGCTACTATTTGGGTTTCTGCCAGGTACTTGTGACCTGGATTGGCCACTGTTGGAAACAGGAAACTGGGCTAGATGAACCATTGGTCTGACCCGGTACGGCTGTTCTTATGTTCTTAAATGGTTAAGGACATAGTACAAAATTGCCTTTCCTTCAATTATCATGATGGAGAAGGTTAGAGTCAATACAAATGTGTTGGCCCTGAAGAATAATTCATGTCCTTTACATAAGTACATAAGTATTGCCATACTGGGAAAGACCAAAGGTTCATCAAGCCCAGCATCCTGTCTCCAACAGTGGCCAATCCAGGCCACAAATACCTGGCAAGATCTCAAAAAAGTACAAAACATTTTATACTGCTTATCCCAGAAATAGTGGATTTTCCCCAAGTCCATGGTCTATGGACTTTTCCTTTAGGAAGCCGTCCAAACCTTTTTTAAACTCTGCTAAGCTAACCGCCTTTACCACATTCTCTGGCAACGCATTCCAGAGTTTAATTACACGTTGAGTGAAGAAACATTATCTACGATTCATTTGAAATGTACTACATTGTAGCTTCATCGCATGCCCCCTAGTCCTAGTATTATTGGAAAGCATAAACAGATGCTTCATGTCACATATTCAAAGCTGGAAACAGGGTTTGTGAGCCCTTGGACCACTGCCGAGGAGTGGAAGCGGCAGGCAAAACCACCCCACACCAGAGACAGGGCAGAACTCTGACTAACAGTAAGACTTCACCTGCGCTTAGCTGCTATTCACCAGGAGTTGAGCCCCTGGCTGCAGGCGGCCGGCAGGACTTGCAGGACAGGGCAGGAACCACTGGCAACACACAACAGAGTAGGACTAAAAGCTGCAAATGCAGTCACTAAACAGAAACACAAACACTGATAAACAAAAGACCAAACTGAAAGCTGCCAGGCAGCCAGTAAACAAGAAACACAGAGAACCCAGAACTAGACACAGAAAACAACTAAGAATCAAGACTAGGACAGTACAAGCTAAGCTACACAAAGACTAAACAGAATCAGGCAAGGAACTAGAACAAAGAATCAAACTCAGGCAGAAGTGCAACAAGCACCCACATACCAGGGCCTTAGGCGATGCAAAGGCAGAAAGTTTCCAAGTGGCTAATAAGCCCAGCAGCAGCTGAGGCTCACTGCAGCAATCACCAGGCAACTACGGGTGCTGTGAATGTCCAAACAAAACAAGCAAGTCTGGCAGCCCGGAAGATCCGGACCGGACTGGGCTGAAATCTGGAACAGGTGACAGTAACCAGACAGTCCATTGCAGCCACCAGGTCTGGCCACCAGGTGGCGAAAAGAAGGAGAGCACAAAACATGGGCACAACCGTGACACTTCACATCTACCTGTTCCACTCCACTCATTATTTTATAAACCTCTATCATATCTCCTCTCAGTCACCTTTTCTCCATGCTGAAGATCCCTAGCTGCTTTAGCCTTTCCTCATAGGGAAGTCGTCCCATCCCCTTTATCATTTTCATCGACCTTCTCTGCACCTTTCCTAATTCCACTATATCTCTTTTGAGATGTGGCGACCAGAATTGAACACAATATTCAAGGTGTGGTCGCACCATGGAGCGATACAAAGGCATTATAACATCCTCATTTTTGTTTTCCATTCCTTTCCTAATAATACCTAACATTCTATTTGCTTTCTTAGCCGCCGCAGCAGCACACTGAGCAGATGGTTTCAACGTATCATCAACGACGACACCTAGATCCCTTTCTTGGTCTGTGACTCCTAATGTGGAACCTTGCATGACATAGCTATAATTCGGCATCTTCTTTCCCACGTGCATCACTTTGCATTCCTAGCATGGTTCTTCCTATGTTATGCAGGCTGGTTTAATAGAAACCTCGATTCTTTGCTTAGAAAATTCCTGTGGGCAAGAAAGACCCAGAAAATATTATTTAAGGACAGTGAAATACCTAAAGGAAAGGCAGGCATAGTTTCCTGACTTTCATCTTATCATAAAACGTTCATCTTATGCCAAGGTGTTATGTGGGTTCCTTTGATAGAAAAGTATAAATTGAGGAAGCTCTGATAGGTCTTGAATGCTTAAAATCTATTGTTGTGCATATAAATGATTAGTTGAACATGATGTGGGCCTTGAAGCAGCTTAGTGACTATCTAAGCAAAGCCCACTGTGGTGCAATTCTCATTTTAAAATGAATAATTCTGGGGTCCTTTTACTAAGCTGTGCTAGTAAATGGACTTAACACAGCATAACACAGGTCTTTCTCTTATACTAAGCCCATTTCTAGCGTGGCCATAAAAGAGACATTTTTCTATTTGTGGAATATCTAGCCATGTGCTAATGTTTGCATTAGTGCACGGCCATTTAAAAAACCTAAAGTGGGAACACTTATCACATCCTATTTAGGAGGTGTTAAGGGCTTCCACTTTGTGGATGCACTAACCAGTTAGCACAGCAGTAATGTCAGCACACTAGCTGAATAGCAATTCCATATCCGTTGTCTGCCCCAAAATGTTAGGCTATTTTTCCTGCATTAAGCATGCAATAGTGCTTAACACAGCTTAGTCAAAGGGCCTGTGATAATGTGATCAACGGACAGAAAAGGAAACCTCACAGGCAGAGTAGCACCCGTATCCACTTAAACCATGTTACCATCAGATATTGTCCCTTGAGATGCAGTCCCCCTGTACCCACAGCAAACATAGCCACCCTTCATATACCATTGTCTCCATATCTCAGCTACCCTACCCTTTCCAACAGCATTTTCCCCTTGAAACTGTCTTCCTATCCTGCTAAGTAAGAGCTCAGAACTGCCCTCACTCCCAACACATACAAGCAGGCCATACATTGATCCTGTAAGCAGCCCTTCCTGACAAGGAGACAGAACCAGTCCAAGTTGATCAAACTACTGTCTAACCCCACTCAGCCTTCCCTCTTTTCCCTTGGTAAGCTGACTGGTGCTTCGGAGGGGTGGAAGGAATGGGCATTGGAAGGTAAAGTCTTGCACAGCATTCAGAGGGGGGATTGGAGGGAGGGGGTATTGCTGTGCTTCAAGGAGGGTTGGGAAGAAAGGAGGTAGGGGGAGTTTGGATATTTCAGGGGTGTTGCAAGGGAGGGAAGGGGATGGAAGCACTTCAGGCCAGAACCCAAAAGTTAACTAGATGCCACCACTATTTGGACTTGTGCCTGGTTGACATTGCCGCATAAAGTTAGGACAACCTTTTCCTGTCCTTACTTTATGTGGTTGCTCAGCCAGTTAGCAGACTGAAAATTTCTGCTAACTAGCTAGTTTTCCACTCCGCCCTAACTCTTCACCTGGACTGCCAACAAATTAGCAGCATGGGCCATGTTTTGGCATTGACAATTAGAGGGGATATTCAATGGTGCTATCCAATTAAGTGCTGCTGAATATTCCCAGATAGCCCCTCTCAAGTAATGCACAATTTAAATGGCCAGGAGCCTCTCCAGGCTGTTTAAACCACTTTAAATATCTACCCTGTAGATATTTTATCCAAAACGGTACAAGGTGAAAGAAATGATTCATCAACAGATTTATTATCACTGGAGAATGATTAAATCAAATGAAGATTTTGACCAATCTCTAAAACTGCCAAAGGTGTAAAAGTAATTGTAATGCCCAAAGAAGATTATCAGATATTGAAATTTTATTGGAACCAAAAATTCTTAGATTACAGTGAGAGGATTAAATTCTAGAACCAGTTATTGGAACCTTAATTAAAAAAAAATGAAGAGAAGGGGTATTTTGAGGTCCTATAGGCCTGTGCCAGGAGTCAGAGAAGGACTGCGGGCCCATTTAAGCTGATCGCTTCCTAGTGCAATGCAAGTTCTGGGGAGCAATTCCATTGCTTCCCTACCCACTCCCAGAACAACAAATACCAACCACGCGATGACAGTTTTAGAGAAAAAAATAGGCATGGGACATTTTCAGAGCCTACAGACCTTTACCAGGAGTCAGGGGAAACCTGCAGATTCATCTGTCTTGATCAGTTCCTAATGCAGTGCAATTTCAGAGAAGTGATGTCATTACTCCGCCCACACCCAGCACAACAGATATCAATCACTGGCCATAGGGGCACACTTATAGGTGTGTGCCCAAAAGGGCCTGATCACAGAGGCACACTTTGTCCCTTTGGAGCCCCTTCAGAGTAACCTTGGAGCATCTCTAGCTTTTGATTGGTTATTTTACTTATTTTTGGTGAGTGATTTTTTTTTTGGTTGTTTCTTTGATGAGGAAGCAGAAGGGCAACAGTAACTCTGTGACTTCTTCTACACCAGTATCAAAGGGTCTTGTAGATAAACCTAGTTCTGGTTGATCAGGTTGTTGTTTTTGCACCTTTGGAGTCATCAGACAATGTCTTTAAGCTCTTCTAGCAGAACTCCACTCTTGACACCTGGTACTTCATATAAGACTATTTCAGCCAACTCTACATGTACAATTGAACTGACTAGTGCTTCAGAGCATCAACTAGATCTGGTTCGCTCTCTCCAACTCCAGAACCTGTTGTGTTGCTAATATTAGTTCAGAAAGAGATTGAAGACTCTGAAAGAGAGGTTTCTATGCTAGATATTTGTTGGGTAGGGTCCAAGACTGAAGGGATGCTTAGAGAGATGGTTGGGTAACCATGCTCCTTTACGGAGAAGGCTGCACATAAGTTAAACATGTAGATTCCAGGTTTGAAGTATTTGATGAAATATTACAATCCATGGAAGTTAAGGTGCAATCCTTATAGAAAACTAGTGACTAGTTTGTCGGCTGTAAAGAATAGCATTACTCTCCACCATAAGTTGAAATCTATGGATAATTTACTTTGATCTAATAATCTTCATTTTTTTTTTCTTAAAACTTGTTATCTTCTGAAACTCTTTTGAAAAAATATATCAAGGAAGTACTGGGTTTCACTGATCAAGATGTCATCTCTTTTGTAAAGCGTGTTTATTTCTCAAGGGCTACCCAGGGATCGTGCATTGAGAGCAGCATGGACCCAATGGCATTTCTTGATGGCTCACAATATGTAATTTCCTTAAAACAAACATTACTGGTAACTTGCACTTCAGAGAAGGACCTGTTAACTGTTTTTCAACCTTATTTCAAAATTAAGGAAATTTATTCTGTGGGCAGAGGAAACGGGTGTTTCCCCAATGACTTGCAAACTATGTAGTCATGTAGGAGATGATCTCACCCTGAAGCCACTAGCATTAGATACTGGCAACATTTTTTATTGTTCCCCTGTAAATGCTTGCTGGAATTTCCAGGTTTGTAGAGGTAAAACCCCTGCTACTAGTACAATACAGAGCTTGATCTACAGCCTCTTGACTTCTAGAATACATAAGAACATAAGAGTTGCCATACTGGGGAAGACTGAAGTCCATCAAGCATAGTATCCTGTTTCTAACAGTGGCCAATCCAGGTCACAAGTACCTGGAAAGATCCCAAAAGAGTAAAACAGATTTTATGCTGCTTATCCTAGAAATACACTCTGTGTATTTTGTTTGTTATCCTAGAAATAAGCAGTGGATTTTCCCAAGTCCATCTTAAAAATGGCTTATGGACTTTTCTTTTAGGAAATTATCCAAACCTTTTTTAAACCCTGCTAAGCTAACTGCTTTTACCACTCTGGCAACAATGGACTCATGCTTTAACACAGCATGAACTTTGTTTTGATTTTTTTGCCAAGGCTTGCACTTCTGAAGGGAAATACCTGTGACCTACCTTGGCTGATTCAAGAATGTGAGCAATGGTAAGAGCCCTTGGTCAAGTCAACTCCAGTCTCCCTGGTGCCAGAATTCAGAGAAAAATTTCCAGAATGATGTCAAAAGACATTTTTGTGGTTTTGCAAGCCATAACATCTAATCGTCAGAGACAGTGCCCTATCATAAATGATATAACAAGGGCATCTATTATATCATGGATTATCTTGTGAACGCCTCTGAACTTATCTCTACTCATCTCATCAGTTCATCTACTGGAACACTTCAGAGCATGCCCAGCTAGCTTGAGACCACCTTCTAATCTAGCCATTCCTGAATGAAAAGAGACTTGCAAACTCTATAATTGTTAAACAGTAATAAAACAGGTAGCCTGATTACGTGTCTTAAGGAGTGTGTGTTACTCCAATTAATTTTTGATGTGTTCATTCTAAAGCATTTAAAGAACGTTTATTACTAACTTCATTCTCAGCTTACCTAGCATTTGTACATAACTTTTAAATCCTAATTTTTTCTGTTGTCATTCTTGGTTATATTAAAGCTTTCATCGTTAGTGTATTAATATTTGTATACGTCTCTGTCAGTATATCTGGGAGGAGTAAGAACTCAGATCTCCCAGTTAGGGAGGACATGATACTTGGTATAAGATGGTACAGTGGTGGAAATAAGTATTTGATCCCTTGCTGATTTTGTAAGTTTGCCCACTGACAAAGACATGAGCAGCCCATAATTGAAGGGTAGGTTATTGGTAACAGTGAGAGATAGCACATCACAAATTAAATCCGGAAAATCACATTGTGGAAAGTATATGAATTTATTTGCATTCTGCAGAGGGAAATAAGTATTTAATCCCTCTGGCAAACAAGACCTAATACTTGGTGGCAAAACCCTTGTTGGCAAGCACAGCGGTCAGACGTCTTCTGTAGTTGATGATGAGGTTTGCACACATGTCAGGAGGAATTTTGGTCCACTCCTCTTTGCAGATCATCTCTAAATCATTAAGAGTTCTGGGCTGTCGCTTGGCAACTCGCAGCTTCAGCTCCTTCCATAAGTTTTCAATGGGATTAAGGTCTGGTGACTGGCTAGGCCCCTCCATGACCCTAATGTGCTTCTTCCTGAGCCACTCCTTTGTTGCCTTGGCTGTATGTTTTGGGTCATTGTCGTGCTGGAAGACCCAGCCACGACCCATTTTTAAGGCCCTGGCGGAGGGAAGGAGGTTGTCACTCAGAATTGTACGGTACATGGCCCCATCCATTCTCCCATTGATGCGGTGAAGTAGTCCTGTGCCCTTAGCAGAGAAACACCCCCAAAACATAACATTTCCACCTCCATGCTTGACAGTGGGGACGGTGTTCTTTGGGTCATAGGCAGCATTTCTCTTCCTCCAAACACGGCGAGTTGAGTTCATGCCAAAGAGCTCAATTTTTGTCTCATCTGACCACAGCACCTTCTCCCAATCACTCTCGGCATCATCCAGGTGTTCACTGGCAAACTTCAGACGGGCCGTCACATGTGCCTTCCGGAGCAGGGGGACCTTGCGGGCACTGCAGGATTGCAATCCGTTATGTCGTAATGTGTTACCAATGGTTTTCGTGGTGACAGTGGTCCCAGCTGCCTTGAGATCATTGACAAGTTCCCCCCTTGTAGTTGTAGGCTGATTTCTAACCTTCCTCATGATCAAGGATACCCCACGAGGTGAGATTTTGCGTGAAGCCCCAGATCTTTGTCGATTGACAGTCATTTTGTACTTCTTCCATTTTCTTACTATGGCACCAACAGTTGTCTCCTTCTCGCCCAGCGTCTTACTGATGGTTTTGTAGCCCATTCCAGCCTTGTGCAGGTGTATGATCTTGTCCCTGACATCCTTAGACAGCTCCTTGCTCTTAGCCATTTTGTAGAGGTTAGAGTCTGACTGATTCACTGAGTCTGTGGACAGGTGTCTTTCATACAGGTGACCATTGCCGACAGCTGTCTGTCATGCAGGTAACGAGTTGATTTGGAGCATCTACCTGGTCTGTAGGGGCCAGATCTCTTACTGGTTGGTGGGGGATCAAATACTTATTTCCCTCTGCAGAATGCAAATAAATTCATATACTTTCCACAATGTGATTTTCCGGATTTAATTTGTGATGTGCTATCTCTCACTGTTACCAATAACCTACCCTTCAATTATGGGCTGCTCATGTCTTTGTCAGTGGGCAAACTTACAAAATCAGCAAGGGATCAAATACTTATTTCCACCACTGTATATAAATAAATATTGTTATATTATTATAATAACTAGTGGAACCATGCCCATTTCCTCAACAATAAAATGGGCCCCAGGAAGGCTGTCATGTAAGCTTTTTTTTTCTCTCTCCCCTGCCCTCCCCTCAATATCCAGCAATTCTTCCCTCCTCTCCCCTCCATGTCCAGCGATTCTCCTTTTCCCTGCCCTCCCATCCGCGTCCTGCAATTCTCTCCTCTACTGTCCTCCCATCCCATCCATGTCCATCAATTCTCCTCTGCCCTGCCCTGCCCTGCCCTCCCCTTCCCTTCCTCCCTCCCCTCGATGTCCCGTGATTCTCTCCTCCCCTCGATTTGTACCTGAACGTTCTCTGGCTGGCTGGCTGGCTGGCGCTGGCTTCCATTCCATTCGTAACATCCCTCCTGACGTCAGCTCGCCTCCAGCATTCCCTTCCCTCTCACTGTTCCACCCTCTGACGTCATTATGTCTTGACGCAAGGGTGGGACAGTGAGGGGGAATGGAACGCTGGAGGCTGGCTGACGTCAGGAGATGTTATGAACCCAGGCAACCAGACATGGAACATTGGAGATGCAAATTATTATACAGGATAATAAAAATCACATATTCACCAACCAACAGGATACTTATCTTTTTACTTCATGTTTGTCTCTCTCGCCTTTTTACTTAATGAATTGTTCTCTGACTTTTATTTTGAAGTACAAGAACTGGATTCAAGTTCAGTAGATGATGGAGTGCAATGTCATCAAAGACTAGAAAAGGCTTTGGGTAATACCACTTTTCCAGGGTTTATCACCTCTAGATGATCTTCAACAATTTCCATCTATAGAAACTCCTTCTTTTTTAGCCACTGATAGCAAGGAGGGTCTAAGCCCTTGGAATGGTTCTTCTGTTGAAACCTAGTGAGCTGGGAATAACTGGCATGGGGGGTTTTTTTTTCTTTAATGGTTTCAGGAATTTCTCTCATGTAGAATATGTATGGGTCAAGTTTGCCTATAAGTTGTTTGACTCAACTGTTCTGAAGCATGCTAGTGCTCATTCACTTTTAAACCAGTCTTCTTTGGACCCAAGTGAGTTTGCCATCAGGTACAACAGAATACAGAACAAATTCTAACACCACAAAAGCTATCTTAAAATCTTAAATAAACTAGTCTTAAATAGTGAGAGAGAGAGAGATCAAAGGAGATTTTTGTCTGCTTGATAAGAAAACAAATTAGGGAAAGATCTTTTACACGGCAAGCCTTTGTATGTGGGGAATGCTAATCTTAGGTCATTTCGAGTATCATATTTAGAAGTTAGTATAATAATAAGTGAAAACAAGTAACGACGTTATCATATCTATACTCTGTAAGCCACATTGAGCCTGCAAAAAGATGGGAAAATGTGGGGTACAAATACAATAAATAAATAAAATACCCTGAATTATTTGAAAAACAAACAACATACTTTAAAAAGTATTCATGCCTCCACCGGCCACCAATGGAGTTGAATATAATAAGGTGACACTGTATCAAACTTTTTCAGGGAGCAAATAAGTCGGATGGCTGTATTCTGTGTGGTTTCTAATTTTCTTATTATATGCTTTGCACAGCCCCAATATATTACATTACAATATGCACTCTTTGAAATTGTGCACGCATTTTCAGAAGATTGCACACTATCAGTGATACACAACCCCCCCCCCCCAAAAAAAAAATTCAAGGTTTTCCTGTCATTTCAGGCAAAAATGTCATTGACAGTTCCCACATTGCTTTAAATGAATGTACACCCCTAATTACAGGGGGTCACAGTTAGGGCAAGGTAGCAATGTGCAAAACTTTTTTATTAAACACCTGCATGCTTACTTATCAAGATGATGTTATAAAGCTCTTTTTTTATACATGAAAGGGCTTTAATAAGATTGTCATGCATGTAGATGCAGGGCCACCGAGAGGGGGGGCAGGGGGGCAAAATTTCCCAGGCCCAGCCTCCAAGGGGGGGCCCGGCACTGATAAGCTTCTTCCTGCCTGCTTCCGAGTCTGTCTTCTCCTGCACCCAGGACCTGGATGATTACATTAACACAATATCACGTTAATGCAATCATCTGGGTCCTGACTCCCAGCACATAGGAGCACTGAGCATGTTAGCATGATGTATCCATAGGCTCAGGTCCCTTGAAAAAGCAGCAGCGAAACAGGTGCCTGTTGGGGTCCAAAGAGCCTTAAGATAAATGACACTTCATTTTGCGAGCTCTGTCGATTATCTCATTCCATATATGACCTTTTAGTGTTATTACTGAGCTGGAAATTTTTGAAAAATGATTTTAAAAAGATACAATTTAAAATACATAAATATAGAAAGAAGGGAGGGTGTTGTCAATTATTATTATTATTATTATTATTATTATTATTTGTTGCATTTGTATCCCACATTTTCCCACCTTTTTGCAGGCTCAATGTGGCTTACATATTACCGTTATCGGCGTTAGCCGATTTCGGTCTGAACAAATACATGGTTTGAATGAATACAAAGTGAATTGTGGTAGAATGAGGTACATGTGAGGTATGTACAATTGATTATAATAGTCACTAGTGGGTTTAAACTACTTACTCAGTGCTAAAGACCAGGTTAACAGTGACAAATGAGACACCCCCACACACACACACACACACACACACAAACACTAGTTATTTAGTGAATACAGTGTCTACTATTTGTTGAGCAGGTTTCTATTGAGGAAGTAGACCATTTGAGAGCTATTATATTTTTATCAAGTGAATTTAGTTTATGCCCATATCTGATCTTGCTCTGAGATAACAGATGCAATAAACTGAAGGTAATGAACTCATGTGAGTTTATTAGTTATGTTAAGAAAAGCAAAATGAATTAGGTGAACTGCTTGGTGCTATCACACTGCAAGAAAATGTCCAGAAGGGACTGTCTGCAAAATATTATTCCTCAATTTTACAACTCACAGCAGGTGACTGTCACGAGGAAGAGCTTAAAACTATTATCAGGTTTGTTGCAGTTTCTGGAAGTCATGTGAGCATAAAAATATTGTTGAACTAAAAGTTACTGGCACAGCTGGAAAAGATTTTAGAGAAACCTTTACTGCTCATCTTAAAATATAACAGTCCTAGATGCCAAAAATATGACACTGATAAAACTATGGGGCCCTTTTACCAAACGCTGGTTGTGTAGATTAAAAAATAAGGCCTTTTTACCGGTGAGAAAGGGCCAGTAAAAAATTGCCGCATGGCCATTTACTGCTGGAGTTCCAGTGTTATCCTGGCAGTAATCGAGCAGCACACGGCTCTGCCCAATTACTGCCGGGCACACCCCCTGGCATTAAAAAATACCAGAAATAGCACAGGGGAAAACCAGAACTACTGTCGGGTTCCTGGGCGAGCCTGGAGGTAAGGTCAATTTGCCATGCACCAAGCCCTACCACCCTTTGGTAGCCCTACAGCCCTATGGTAAAAGGGCCCCTATAAAAAGTAAACACAGTGCTTTCCAAGTGTAGATTTTGCAAGAAACGGCTCTCTTCATAACCTGGGGAAGACACTTTCAATTTAGCTGTGTCAGGTGCGGCTGATTCTTCAGCAAACATCAAACTACTCTTCAGAGTCTTTCAGCTGTTATCATTTTTGCTGCTTTTATGTCTGGGTGAGAGACTTTTTGATAAACCTTAGGCCCAATACTCAAACTGATCCTGCCTGGTGAAATTGTGCTGAGCAGGATGGGAGGGGATATTCCACAGCACATACCTGGACAGTGAAACTAAATATCTACTCTGACTGCCAGAGCGCTCATTGGTTAGTGCTGGCGCAGTCCAGGAGTGAAGTCTGGGCAGAACAAGGAGTTATGTGGGCACTGGCAATATTCAGTGTTGGTGTCCGCATAGATAGCTGGGTCCCAACTTTGCCTGGTTAGCTATGCAGGTACGGCACTGAACATCGATAATACCCACATAACTTCCAGGTGCCACCAAAAACCCCAGCTACTCGATGCCAGTGCCCAGATGGGGCCCGGCCCTTCATTTCCAGGTCTAATTTGGCCAGTAGATGTCAGCATTTCAATAAATTGTGGGTTGAATATTGACCTCTTCATTTTTATTAGCATATTAGTTACTAGGCAAACTGGCTTCCTTTTCTACACAGTTCTGTTGTCCTTCCACTTGATGTTTGTACTGTTTTTTTTTTTTTGCACGTTTTTGTGATTTAATTTTTATCAAAGTTCCATCTAAGCTGCACGCACATGAACATATGCATGTTGGAAGAGCCAAATATGTGAAGCCAGCAATTTTTATTGAAGGACCCGATCCAGACCATATTTTGGCTAATAGCCGCCATCAGAAGTCTATAATATATAGCAAACATATATTTTAAAATACACTGTATGTTAATATAGGATCCGTGCAAATATTTGATAATAGTCCCTTAAACACAGACATACAAAGGGGTCCTGTGTTAGGACTTAGTACACAGAAAAACAGGTTACTGCAGGATGCATTCAGGCATCCTGTGGTAACTTTGCAATCTACATGCGCTAACAATCCACAAAATTGTTTGTTTTTTTTTTAGATGGAATGTCAGGGGCAGACAGTGGGCATTCACACACCAACCAGTTAGTGCATCTCCAGTATCACATACTAACTGGTTAACTCATAGATAATGCAGGAGCCTTTACCATCTACAAAATAGGAGGTGGTAAGTACTCCTGTGATATTTGTTTAAAAAATGGCTGCATACTAATGGCAAAATTAGAACAAATTGCCTTAGCATGTGGAAAAGACACACAAAAGGGCACGTAAGGCCTATATTTATTGTGGCCTAGTATTATTAATAAATCTTTTTATTAGAAAAAGAGAACAATGTCTTAATGAAGGACAATACATATGCAAACAGAACACCTCAATATAGAGATCCTCCTTTTCCCTTGCAGGTCACATATCAGTGGAGCAAAGAGAAAAGCACAAAACAGCTTGAGGTCTGGACTCTTATGACCTCAACCTCCTAGAGATTGACCTGTCAACCCCCCTTCCAACCGAACCCAGCCACAACCCCATCCCCCCGCCCTCTCCATCTATGCAGGGACACTAGACCTATTGCAAAATTTACTAAGAACCTGGCTATGAGCTGCAGGTGATATCAAAGCTAGATATGAATCTAGAGAGTTGCACAGGGACAGAAATCCAACCCATCCCCACCCATCCCCGCTGGAATATAACCCATCCCCATCCATCCCCATGGGGAATCTAGGCCATCCCTACCGCACGTAATCTCCTCCATCCCAGCTCCCAGGCCACCAAGCCCTTGCCATTCTGCAGTCACCTTGACCCCCCCCCCTCCAAAAAAAAAAAAGCCAGATTCTATAAGCATTAAAAATACTAGTAAAAGTAACATAAATCATTTTCTTTTGTACTCTGCTAAGACAGCAGATGTACAGATCAGCACAGGACCCAAAGCAGTCCAAATTTCAAATCAAGTAAAGTCAAAAACAACACAGTTTATACCTAATTGTTCAACCACCCTTAGGATTCACCTTTGGGATTAAAAAGCAAAACCATGTACATGTAAAGACTGGATAAGGACCGGATAAATGAATTAAAACAAAGTTTAAAGCAAGTGCCCTTAATATGTAATACTTGATGCACTGTTCACATAGCAAGCAGCCTGAAGCAACAGATTTATTTTCTACTGAACATAATTAACTTTGTATGAACTTGGCGGCTAATAATATTCTGAACTGGACAATTTTGGCACATTTAGACTGATGCTGGACAAAACTTCTGCATGAAGGAAGCCCTTCTCTAATTATTCAATACCTTTCTATGAAAACGTAGTAATAAATAAGGCAAGTGCATTTTTATTTTATACCACTGCAATTCACAAAACAAAAGGAGAAAGTTCCCTTATGCCATCTTTTTCTTTAGATGTAGGCACAGAAGGAAAAAAAGGATTTTAAATGTTCCCAGGTTGCAACTTAATTCATGTTTAATGTGGGATATAAATGTCATCCTATATAATAAAACGCACCTCCAACATTCTGAAGCTGACTGCATGGCTGAGGCATTCCTGCTCTCTGTATCCAACTCCTGAATTGACATCACGTACTTCCGGGTTCGTCACAAGCAGAAGTGACCAACCACATGAAGTTTCTCGGCTTCAGAATGTTGGAGGTGCATTCTATTAAATAGGATTGGTCAGTTCCTTAAAGCACAGCCAGAGCTCACCGTCCTGCACAGTAACACTCAGACACCAGAGAGAGAGTGGGGGGGCCTGACACCAGAGAGGGGGGGGAGGTATCTCTGTCACACACACACTCTCTCTCTCTCACACACACACACTCTCTCACAGTCAATGTCTTTCTCTCTCTCACTCTCACACACTGTCTCTCACACACTCTATGTCTCACACAGTATCACATTCACTCTCTATGTGTCACACAGTCACTCACACACTCTTGGTCTCATACACTCAGTCTCACAGAGAGTCTGTATCTCACACACACTCTCTCGCACACATTGTATCTGTGTGAAACACACTCTCTCTCACACTGTGTCTCACATACGCACTTGCACACGCTCTCATTCTCACACACTCTCTCTCTCTCACACACACACACACACACACACACTTGCACATTCACTCTCTGTCTCACACACAGTCACTCTCACATACACTCTCTCAAACATACACACTCCGAAGAAAACCTTGCTAGCGCCTGTTTCATTTGTGTCAGAAACGGGCCTTTTTTACTAGTAAGTAAATAAATAGATAGAAATTTAGAATGTTGAGCACCTGATTCTCATAACATGTTGTCTGTTTTAGTGGCCCTTTACCAAGAGAAAAAAAATCTCTGCACAAATATAACACATGCTAGAGTGTCCCTATAACCTGCTCCTCCAAGTAACACACTGATTACGATTTATAACAAATTACTCCACACAGATAACCAGAATTGTCTTATAACTTTTGCTTGTTACACTATTATCATGTTTTGTCATTATCATATTACTCAAGATCCTTCTGTAATACTAAATGTCTATTTTCTCATATATTTCCACCATTCATGATGTCTTGTAAGCCACATTGAGCCTGCAAAGAGGTGGGAAAATGTGGGATACAAATGCAATAAATAAATAAATAAATTACTACTCTACCTATGAAAAGTTATTCCGTCCTTATACTTCATCTGTGTACATTCGCATGCTACACAAGCCAGCATGTTTGAAAATATAAGGGAGATTAAATAAAAATGCCACCAACAATAAAGCATGACAATCTTGATGCAGCAGCTCATAGGTTCGCTCACTTAGTTTTGAGTGTACGACATTGATGGCAGTGCGAGGAAGGGGAAACAGACTCACCCTTTTACCTTCTCGACTTCATCCATCCACCTCCTCTCCGACTCTGAGTGCCCTCCCAGCACATAGCTTGAGGCTGCCTGGTGGTCTATTGGCTTCTTTGGGGCAGGAAAAATCCCCACTCTTTCCTGCCCAGTACCACGGTGCTGATCCTCTCCTCTCTGCTCTTTTTAAATGGCTGCCGAGACTTCCAGTGGCAGCCTCGCAAGACTTCCAATAAACATTTTGACCATCTGCAGCATTGTCTGTTGATTTTTGAGTCATCTTCGCTGTTGTGTCACACAGTTAGCTGAAACATGCCCTGTGATGGGTCCTTCAATAAACTTTTCTGATTCCATCAGTGCACGCATATATCTCCATGAGGTGAAGTGGACACCATTTTGCAGCAGCACACAGAGCAGGCCAGATGCATAACATAACTGCTTTATCCAGGCCCAGGTAAGAGACTGAGGATCAGAAAAGGCTATGCCTGGCTCACAAAACACATTGTAGACCTCTGGATCATTTCAGGAGCACACAATCAGTTTGCTGCAAAAGATAACTGCACAGAGGGAAGGCCGGTGCCAATCATATCATTCCAATGCTAGAGCCAGCCCAAAGTAAGTAAGGAGATCAGAAAATGTCATATTTATTCGATCTCCAAATCATTTGAGGAGCATGTGTTCAGCTTGCTGCAATAGGTACCATTAAAAATGTTAAAACTCATACCTGAGAATGACAAATTTGGTGATTTCAAGAAGAAAAAAATGCTCAACGTTTAAGAAGAAATGGATGACTCATCATACAGTTGAGACTGACATGCCAGACATAACTGTGTCTTTACAGTGAGTGACTTGGAGACATTTTTAATATCTTGAAACATGTTAGCTGTGGAATATGCTTAAAAGCAAGTCTTAACAGGGAGTGGAGTTCAGGCAAAACATGGAGTGAATGGAAACCGGATTTTCTAAAATGTCATATCAGTCATAAAAACCTATATGGGCACAATGACAAAAACCAAGGCCTTCTGAAACATCTATTAACAGAACCACCCAAAAGTCAAACAACAGGAAAGAATTTGTGCTATAGTCAAATTAACTGCTGATAAGGTACATTTAACTGATAGTGTCCTGCTAGATGTCAAGCTAAATTCACCATATTGTCTATACAGGCATTCCACAATCACTTAAAGAAATATACAAAAATTCCAGACAACTGGAGAAGTAAAAGTTACATATTTGAATTGATTGAATCTATAAATATCATCCTTAAATCTGAAGTATTTAATGCAATTTAGCAATCAGCTTTCCACACACTCATTGTTGACTAAAGTTCAAATATTGCTGTTTCTAAAATGATTCTGCTATTTGCTGCAATTATTAAGTTGGTAGCTAGTGACAGTGCTGCAACAGTTTGATCAACTTGCAGTTTTATTTTGATAATAATTTCAATAAGAAAAGAATGGTGATGTTTACACCAGAATGTTCATCAATGGTGCTTGGAAGGCATAATGGTATGGCAGCAATTTTTCATCAATCCGTTCTTCCTCTGACAGAACAGCACTGTGTGGCATACCATGAGGATTTAGGCATTGATGATGCCTGGAAATAGATTCAATTTATGAGGAACATAGAAAGGGTAACAGACACCATGTATAGAACTGTTTGCAGATCTAGTGTGAGAAAATTGAAGTTTCATGAAATTGCTAATGCAGCAGATTGTGAAACTATTTCATTGAAACTTCTGAACGAGGTCAGATGTCTATCGGACATTTTGCTGTACATTCTTTAGTCAAGAGCTATGACATATTGATATAATATTGCAAAGAACAAGTTGATGAAGATAATGATCCAGTGCATAAATACTGCCTTCAAACATTACATAAATCAAAATGTCATGTAGTATTAGTTACCCTTAATGATGTTCTAAGTGATCTAACAGATCTCCGCAAAACTCTTCAAATTCAT
Source organism: Microcaecilia unicolor (assembly GCF_901765095.1). Taxonomy (NCBI): domain Eukaryota; kingdom Metazoa; phylum Chordata; class Amphibia; order Gymnophiona; family Siphonopidae; genus Microcaecilia; species Microcaecilia unicolor. Next base: position 288,663,916 of record NC_044031.1, on the reverse strand, counting down.
TCCTTGACAACTGTGGGAGTATTTCCGTTTGCAAAAGCAAAAATCAGAAAGTTAAGGTTGCAGTATCTTGGAGAAAAGGTTCATTTCAATGAAGAATGTACTAGAATTGCTGTCGTCTTTTAATACTCCTGTTAACACAACTTCCATTCATCAGTTAAACAGACACATGATCATATGGATAAAAGATTTCCAGGCCAAAAATTGTAAGAATAGTCTGTTTGACAGACTGCTTCACTACACTATCTAATATGGATAATTGTACTGTTGGACATCAACAGCTTACCAGATTGGCTAGTTGATACTGCACTTTGATTAGCAATAATGAAACCTCCTTTGGAAAGAAAGTCTGTGAAAAGTATTCAGAATTTAAGGGGCCCTTTTACTAAGCCGCATAGGCACTTATGCATGCCCAATGCGTGCCAATTCGGAGTTACTGCTCGGCTACCACTATGCACACCGGAAAATAATTTGTATTTTCTGGCACACAGCGAAAATCAGGCAGTAACTCCGACTTGATGCGTATAGGCGATTACTGCACAGTTAACGCGAGAGACCTCATCCGCAGGTACAGAGCTAAGACATAAGTACATAACTATTGCATACTGGTACAGAACAGTACAATACATTTTATGCTGCTTATTCTTGAAATAATCAGTGGATTTTCCCCAAGTCCATTTTAATAATGGTCTATGGACTTTTCCTTTAGGAAGCCATCCAAACCTTTTAAAACCCCATTAAGATAATTGCTTTTACCACATTCTCCGGCAATGAATTCCAGAGTTTAATTACACGTTCAGTGAAGAAATTTTTTTCTCTGATTCATTTTAAATTTACTACTTTGTAGCTTCATTGCATGCTCCCTAGTCCTAGTATTTTTGGAAAGAGCAAACTAGTGATTCACATCTACCCGTTCCACTCCACTCATTATTTTATAGACCTCTATCATATCTCCCCTCAGCCATCTTTACTCCAAGCTGAAGAGCCCTACCCACTTTAGCCTGTCCTCATAGGGAAGTCATCCCATCCCCTTTATCATTTTCGTCACCCTTCTCTGTACTTTTACTAATTCCACTATATCCTTTTTGAGATATGGTGACAAGAATTGCACACAATATTCGAGGTGCGGTAGCACCATGGAGCAATACAAAGGCATTCTAATGTCCTCATTTTTGTTTTCCATTTCTTTCCTAATAATACCTATCATTCTATTTGCTTTCTTAGCAGCCGCCACACACTGAGCAGAGGGTTTCAATGTATCATCAACGATGACGCCTAGATCCCTTTCTTGGTCAGTGACTCCTAATGTGGAACCTTGCATTACGTAGCTATAATTCGGGTTCCTCTTTCCCACATGCATCACTTTGCACTTGCTCACATTAAACAGCATCTGCCAATTAGATGCCCAGTCTCAAATTCTCGTAAGTTCCTCTTGTAATTTTTCACAATCCTCTTGCAATTTAACAACTTTGAATAACTTTGTGTCATCAATAAATTTAATTACCTCACTAGTTACTCCCATCTCTAGATCATTTATAACTATGTTAAAAAGCAGCGGTCCCAGCACAGACCCCTGGGGAACCCCACTAACTACCCTTCTCCATTGAGAATACTGACCATTTAACCCTACTTTCTGTTTTCTATCTTTTAACCAGTTTTTAATCCACAATAGGACACTACCTCCTATCCCATTACTTTCCAATTTCCTTTGGAGTTTTTCATGAGGTACTTTGTCAAAAGTCTTTTGAAAATTCAGATACACAATATCGACCTTTATCCACCCCTTCAAAGAAATGTAATAGATTGATGAGGCAAGATTTCCATTCACTAATCCATGTTGGCCTTGTCTCATTAATCCATGCTTTTGAAAATGCTCAGTAAATTTGTTCTTTATAATAGTCTCCACTATTTTGCCCGGCACCGATGTCAGGCTCACCGGTCTATAATTTTCAGGATCACCTCTGGAACCTTTTTAAAAAATTGGTGTTACATTGGCCACCCTCCAATCTTCTGATATCATGCTTGATTTTAAAGATATATTACATATTACTAACAATACTTCCTCAAGTTCATTTTTCAATTCTATCAGTACTTGGGAATGAATACCATCCAGTCCAGGAGATTTGTTACTCTTCAATTTGTCAAATTGCGCCATTACATTTTCCAGGTTTATTGAGATTTCATTCAGTTTCTCTGACTTGTCAGCTTTGAATATCATTTCTGGCAGAGGTAACTCTCCCAAATCTTCCTTCATGAAGCAGGGGCGTAGCCACAGGCGGGCCTGGATAGGCCCAGGCCCAGCCACTTTCCCTCCAGGCCTGCCCATCCAACATCCTCATAGCAAGGGCAGGGCGGTCCGCCCCGGGTGTCAGCAGGTGGGGGGTTGCTCCACTGGCACCGCAGTCCCCACCTGCCTACTAGCTCAGTTGACGGACAGATGACCCTCTTCTCCTGCCACCCGGCACCCAACCTTAAAAAAAAAATCGGTGAAGCGCCTCACATCTGCTCTGCTCTGCGCTGCTGTAAAGGAAGCAAATCACCTCGTCGCGTCGGCCCTTCCTTCACTGTGTCCCGCCCTCTGATGTAACTTCCTATTTCCACGAGGGTGGGACACAGTGAGGGAAGGGCCAACACGATGAGGTGATTTACTTGCTTTACAGCAGCGCAGATCAGAGCAGACGCGAGGCGCTTCACCGTTTTTTTTTTATTTAAGGCTGGGTGCCGGGTGGCAGGAGAAGAGGGTCGTCTGTCCGTCGATAGAGCTGGTAGGTAAGTGGGGACTGGGTTGGGGAGGGGGGCTTAGATGGGAAAAGGGGCCTGGAGCTGGAACTGGGGTCTGAGAAGGGGGCAGGAGGGAGAATGGGGCCATGCCTGGGGCAGGAGGGAGAATGGGTCTGGGGCTGAAAAGGGGGGCCCTAATGCAAGGCATGTGGATGAAGGGAACTGGGGGCTGAAAAGGAGGGTAGGTGGGATAAGGGGGCTAGTACTGGATCTGGGGGCTGAAAAGGGGCAGGGGCTGAAACTGTGCGGACTGGGAGCTGAAAAGGGGACAGGGAGAAGTGGCTGGGGCTGCAGCTTGGGACTGGTGCGAGAAAAGTGCTGGGGTTGAAACTGGGGACTGGGGGCTGAAAAGGGGAGAGGAAGAAGTGGCTGGGGGCTGAAGCTCCGCACTGGTGGGAGAAAAGGGTTGGGGCTGAAACTAGGGACTGGTGGGATAGTGGGGCTGAAACTGGGGGCTGAAAAGGAGGGGCAGGTGGGAGATGTGAGCTGGTGCTGGAACTAGGGGCAGGTGGGATAATGGGGCTGGAACTGGGGGCCGAAAAGAAGGGGCAGAGAGAGGGAGGGCAGACCCTGGATGGATGGGAGAGGGAGGGCAAATGGTGGATTGAAGGGGCAGAGAAAAAGGGCAGACAGTGGATGGAAGGGACAGCAGAGAGGGCAGACACTGGATGGCAGACAGAGAGCGAAGACAGATGCTGGATGGAAGGAAGACGGTGAAAAGAAGATGAGGAAAGCAGAAACCAGGGACAACAAACTGTAAATAAAATATATATATTTCTATTTTTTTGCTTTTGGATAAAGTAGTATTGTAGATGTGTTAATAAATGTTTATAAATAGAACATGTAAATAAGGTAATATTTTTATTGGATTAATTTTGACTAACTTTCGGAGAACAAAACCCCCTTCCTCAGGTCAGGATAGGATACTGTAACAGCACTATACTGTATTTCTATTTGTTAATTTGGAAAGTGGTGTCTTTCTATTTTGCACAGTACTAGGGGACATTTTCTGTATCTGTGGTGTTGCATTGTATGCAGAGTCTGGCATCTTGGGGGTTGTTTAATTTTTGTCTAAATAGAAAGTTTATTATTATTCTATAGTGGATTAGGGTGTATCTGTGTTTGTGAAAAAGACATGGCTTTCAGTTGGCATTGACTGTGCAGGATCGACGATCTGTACTATTCTGTCTGGTTTCGTTTTACAGTAGGTGATTTGTTGTTCTAGTGCTCGCTGTAGTGTTTAAGATACTTTCCTTTTCCTTGTGTGACTTGTAGAAATGACTGCTTATGGTATGCTAGATTTGCTCTATAGGTCCTGAGTGTTTTGTATTCTCGGTATGCCTAATACTGGATTTTGGAGGGGGTGTTAAAAAATTACCATCCCCGGGTGTCAACTACCCTAGTCACTGCTTTGATCGCTATCGCTGCCTTTTCTCCCGCGGCTGATGCCAAACTATGGGGAAGGGCAGGGTTGATACCAGGCTACAGTTTCAGACTGGAGATTTTGGGACAGTCCTGCATTTCTGACCATTCCATTGTTATGGGACTTGCAGTACTGATTTTCATGGGCAGAATAAGGCACTGCAAATCCCACACTGATTTGGGTTATAAAGTTTAAATCAGGACTGCACAAAATCTCAAGCCTGGAACTGGGTAATTTGCCATCGCTGTGATTTCTAATTTTTTGTGTTTTATTCTGCAGGGGTAGTCTGTGTTCTTGGCATCTCTGTGATTTCAAATTTTTTTGTCTTTTATTCTGCAGTTGGTAAGGGGTGGTGTGTGTTCTGCATGTGACCGATGTAAAAGATTCTGTGTGCATGTAGTTCGTGTGTGGATCTATATGAGTCTGACTTCTCTGGCTTTTTAAATGGGAATGTCAGTTTCAGAATTTACCTGTTTTATGAATACAGCTTAATCAGGCTTTTGCATTTGTTTCAAAGCAAAGTTTGAAGGATATATGCCATTGACATGTTTGCCTTATAGCAGTCATATTTGGTCAAGTTTAAGATATGGAATAAAATCACTATATTTAAAAATGTCAGTGTTCCATGAACCAGGTATGTGGTTTGTGTTAATGCAGGAGAGCTGTTGCACAGACTGTTTACTTAGAAATCCATCATCAAGTACACTCTAAGGCATTATTAAGGAGTATCCCAAGAAACACTACTCACACCTAGTGCCCACCCATATTAGCTCGGGGCCCACCCAAAATGTCAGGTCTGGCTACACCACTGTCATGAAGACCGAAGCAAAGAATTCATTTAATCTCTCCGCTATGGCTTTGTTTTCCCTGCTTGTCCCTTTTACCCCTCGGTCATCTAGCAGTCCAACCAATTCGTTTGGCGGCTTCTTGCTTTTAATATACCTAAAAAAGATTTTACTATCTGTTTTTGCCTCCAACGCAATCTTTTTTTCAAAGTCTCTCTTTGCCTTCCTTATCAGCTCTTTGCATTTGACATGCCATCCCTTATGCTGTTTCTTGTTATTTTCAGTCAGTACCTTCTTCTATTTTCTGAAGGATTTTCTTTTTAGCTCTAATAGCTTCCTGTACCTTACTTTTTAACCATGCCAGCTGTCATTTGGCCTTCCTTCCTTCCTCCTTTTTTAATACATGGAATATATCTGGACTGGGCTTCCAGGATGGTATTTTTGAACAACATCCATGCCTGATGTACATTTTTGATCTTTGCAGCTGCTCCTCTAAGTTTTGTGGTTTTTAACCGTTCTTCTCTTTTTATCATAGTCTCCTTTTTGAAAGTTAATTACTAACATATTGGATTACCTGTTTGTACTTAATCCAAAGCCAATATCAAATCTGATCATATTATGATCACTGTTATCAAGCAGCCCCAGCACTATTATCTCCTGCACCAGATCATGTGCTTCACTAAGAACTAGGTCTAGAATTTTTCCTTCTCTTGTTGGATCCTGTACCAGCTACTCCATAAAGCAGTCCTTGATTTCGTCAAGGAATTTTACCTCCTTAGCATGTCCTGATTTTACATTTACCCAGTCAATATCGGAGTAATTGAAATTACCCATTATTATTGTTTTGCCCAGTTTGTTAGCCTCCCTAATTTCTGATAACATTTCTACATCTGTTTGTTCATCCTGGCCAGATGGATAGTAGTAAACTCACATAACTATCCTTTTCCTCTTTACACGTGGAATTTCAATCCATAGGGATTCCAAGATGTGTTTTGTTTCCTGCAGAATTTTCAATCTATTTGATTCAAGGCCCTCCATAACATACAAAGCTACCCATCCAATAATTTGATCCACCCTATCACTACGAAATAATTTGTAACCTGGTATGAGAGGTTATCCTCCTTCCACCAGGTCTCAGAGATGCCTATTATATCTAATTTTTCATTTGGTGCAATACATTCTAACTCATCCATCTTATTTCTTAGACTTCTGGCATTCGCATATAGACATTCAAAACTATGTTTGTTGTTTCTATTTAAATCTTGCTCATTAGTTGACAGTCCTGCTTATTTTTGAAGGAGAAAGCTGCCCATCTTCCGACACAAATCAGGAGATGGCCGGCCATCTCCTGAACCCGGCCAAATTGAAAGTTGATTTTAGCCGACTTCAACTGCATTCCGTCGCAGGGCCGGCCAAAGTTAAAGGGGGTGTTTCGGCAGGGTACGGAAGGCGGAGATGGCCGGCTTCGACTGATAATGGAAAAAAGAAGGTCGGTTCTGACGAGCACTTGGCCGGCTTCACTTGGTCCATTTATTTTTAGGACCAAGTCTCAAAAAAGTGCCCCAACTGACCAGATGACCACCGGAGGGAATAGGGGATCACCTCCCCTTACTGCCCCAGTGGTCACCAACCCCCTCCCACCCCAAAAAACACATTTTTAAACATTTTTTTCCAGCCTCTATGCCAGCCTCAAATGTCATACCCAGCTCCATGACAGCAGTATGCAGGCCCCTGGAGCAGTTTTTAGTGGGTGCAGTGCACTTCAGGCAGGTGGACCCGGGCCCATACCCCCCCTACCTGTTACACCTGTGGTGATAAATGTGAGCCCTCCAAAGCCCACCACAAACCCACTGCACCTACATGTAGGTGCCCCCCTTTACCCTTTAAGGGCTATGGTAGTGGTGTACAGTTGTGGGTAGTGGGTTTTGGGGGGCTCAGTACCCAAGGTAAGGGAGCTATGCACCTGGGATCAATTTGTGAAGTCCACTGCAGTGCCCCCTAGGATGCCCGGTTGGTGTTCTGGCATGTGAGGTGGACTCTTCACTATAAATGCTTGCTCCTCCCACGACCAAATGGCTTGGATTTGGCCGGGTTTGAGATGGCCGCCATTAGTTTCCATTATTGGCGGGAAACCAATGGCGGCGATGTCTAGTGCCAGCCATCTCTAACGCCAGCCCAAATGTTGAGATTTGGCCGGCCCCGACCGTATTATCGAAACGAAAGATGGCCGGCCATCTTGTTTCGATAATACAGTCGGGTATGCCGCTTTCCAGGGCCGGCCTTAGAGATGGCCGCCCATATAGATGGCCTGCCCCATTCGATTATGCCCCTCCGTGTTAATTTGCAATCTTTTGTCTGATTTTTATTTAAGGTCACCTGATCTACTATGGTCTCTTTTGCAACCTCGCTATTGGGATACTCTATCTTCCCTGTTTTGCTGATATCTTTGAAAGATACCTTGTTCCAAATTATTGCGTTTTGGAATGACTGTCGGCCTTTCCCCAGGTTCTAAATTAAAAGCTGCTCTATCTCCTTTATAAATGCCAATGCCAGCAGCCTGGTCCCACCCTGGTTAAGGTAAAGCCCATCCTTCCTGAATAGGCTCCCCCCTTCCCCAGAATGTTGCCCAGTTCCTTACAAATCTAAAACCCTTCTCCTTGCACCATCGTCTCATCCATGCATTGAGACTCTGGAGCTCTGCCTTTCTCTTGGGCCCTATACATGGAAAATGCTACCCTAGAGGTTCTGGATTTGAGCTTTCTACCTAAGAGACTAAATTTGGCTTTCAGAACCTCCCTCCCACATTTTCCTATGTCACTGGTATCCACATGTACCAAGACAGCTGGCTCCTCCTCAGCATTATCTAAAATCCTATCTATGTGACGCATGAGATCCGCCATCTTTGCACCAGGCAGGCAAGTGACCAGGCAGTCCTCACGTCCACCAGCAACCCAGCTATCCACATGTCTAATAATTGAATCACCAAGTACAACAGCTGTCCTAACCCTTCCCTCCTGGGCAGTAGCTCCTAGAGACACATCCTCAGTGAGAGAGGATATTGCATCTCCTGGTGTGCTGGTCCTGGCTACAGGATTACATCCAGCTGCACCAGGGTGATGCTTTCCTTTTAGAAGACCTCCCTCCTTCAAGGCAGCAAAGGGGCTGCCAAATTGGAGGTGGGACTTCTTTACAATGTCCCTGTAGGCCTCTATCTATGTACCTCTCTATCTCACTCACCTCCTCCAAGTCTTTAACTCTAGCCGCAACAGAACGGTCTCGTTCTCTGACAGCTAGGAGCTCTTTGCTTCAAGCACACACATATGACCTCTCACCGACTGGGAGATAATCATACATGTGACACTCAATGCAAAAGACTGGCTAGCACCCGTCTCGCTGCTAGACCACTGTCTGCATCTTAGTATTATAGAGTTGTTTAATTAAAACTTCTTAAGGTACTAGGGATATCAGATGATTATAAAGAGATTTAAGATTGGTGTAATTTATTTAATGTTTGCTTCTCAGAAACTAATTAAATAATTAAAACACTAATGAAAACTCCCCTCTTGTCCTAATTTGAATAATTGACTATAAATGAAGAGTTGAGCTAGGGGTGGGTGGGAATGAGGACCAAACTAGGGCCTACTGTGCCTTCTAGAGACTGTTAATGCTCTGCCAGAAAATTTAAGTTTTAAAACTATGGGGAAAAGGGTATGGAGACTAGCAAGTTGTGCTTTTTTATTTTTTTATTTTTTTTTTTATTCTAACTGTGTTTATCAATTTCCTACAATTCCTCTTTTAAACCCAATCTTTAAGTTACCAAGCACAGAATAAAATAATGTCACTTACCCACAGAAATGTCCTCTTCTCTCAGAACTTCTCACACAGAAAGTGTGAGCCATCCACAACTCACCGAAACTGTACTGTACCCACATATAGGTAACATCTGCAGACATATAGAGGGGCATTTTTGATATGATGTCTAAATCTGATTTTGGACATTGTACTGAAAATGTTCAAAAATCAAGTGGCAAACATAGTAATTTTTGAACTAGAAAAATGTCTTTTTGTTTCAAAAAATGGCCATTTGCTAGATGCTTTGTGCTTAGTGCATCTATCTTTTTGGACCATTAAAAAGAAACAACATCCAAGGGGAAAACACACAAAAACAAGCCATTGGGATGTATATGGGGCAGCATTCTTAGTAGACTGGCCACATAGATATCCCAGCAGATCAGTGGGGCACTCTTGGGAGCACTGAAGTAGATTTCACATTAAAGGTCCCAGGTATACATCTCACCACTATCCTCTTATATTGTATAGTGAGCCCTCAAAAACCAACCAAAAACTTACTGTACCTAACTATACATCATCACCGGGCATCCTGGGAGATTTCCTGCCGCTGGCCCTTTAAATCGGGCAATGTCTGTGGCAGCCATGAAGAAGGGACCAGTACAAGTGGCAGGGTGCCTGGAGCGCTAGAAACAGCAGCATGGCTAGCCTGCCACTCCAGGAAGGCAGCTTAAAGCCCTGAAGAGAGCCATGGAACCTAGCCCTGATGTCCCCTGACAACTGAAGGTCAGTCGGGGTGTGGGGCACAGCCTCGGCCATGACAATACTGCAATTAACTATACTCTCCATCCCAGCTCATCCCCACCACTATCTTCCTATCAACATGTTCATTATTCTCTCCTCATCCCACACCCCAGTCTCATTTCACTACTCTCCCAACCCTTCCAGCTTGTTTTCACCACTCTCTTCATCCACAGTAATGATAACAATGACCATTGTACTCATGCCATTATCTTGGGAACTAGTTCTGACTGTGCCTTATACACTGTGAAGGTTCCAAAGCTTGAACACCAATTGTCGTGTGTCCAGGGCCAGATTAAGTCCAACTGATGCCCTAGTACAGCCCAACAATGGTGTCCCTCGGTCCTCCCATTGCTTAACTGAAAAGACATTAAGACTTGATGCTGAGAAATATCATTATTGTATGAAACAAAACATTTATAATGATTATTAGAAAAACACTGAAATTCATGTTAAATAATGGGTGTGGCAGACAGCAATGAAAGAGTTAAGAGATGATAGCTAGGGAAAACAAATCTCTGTGGTGCCCTATGTGCTTATTTTGCTTAATGGTTAATCCAGGGCTGCATCTGTCACCCTTTTGTTTGAGAAGACATTTCTGTAGAGTGAACAGTATGGATTTGTATATGAAGCAGCCACCAATGTATGTGTTGGTGTCTTTTTGTTTTCCAAAGTAAAGTGTGCAAGATGTTTTATGCCTCAAGGGCCTATAAGTAAATGGTTACAGAGTGATTCCTTGCACATGACTTTCAGTTTGCAGTCACAATGTTTACCAGCAGCTGAGCCTTTGAAATTTAATACTTGCCCTGAGGCACATGCTAACCTCTTGTCATCATTCGTTTGAAAATGTGGGGATAGGCTGGCATCACAGATAATTAAATTTAGGTGCTTGACTTTCCCCCGGATTCTATATATGGTGCTAAACATTAGGTGCTACTTCCATGCTGAACTTTCTGCATGGAAAAGCGAGGTGCCAAAATAGGGCAGAAAGTGCAGATCTACGTGAAAACAGACTCACGAACCCATTTATAGAATGGTACCTAAGTGTTTCCGCGTTGATCTGCAAAGGGGGTATGGCCATGGACAAATGCATGCAGTGTTATAGAAAAGTGCAGATCCGTGCCCAACTTGTGCACTGGGATTTTACATCAGGTTTTCAGTCAGTGTAACTCCTTATGGATCCCGGCACTACACACTATTTCATAAAGGATGCCGATCCTGGGATGCCCATTATAGAATACTGTTGAGCACTGATTTTTTTTTTCAGCAACAAATTTTGAGCACCATTTACTGAATCCAGCCCTTTGTGCCTAGTTTTAAGCATGTCAAGTGCTCAGTGCTTTCACTGAAAAAGTCCTATTATATTACTCGTATTTGGATTTAGCTTACACGTTTTTCAGTAATAGCTCAAGTTGAGTTACATTCAGGTACACTAAGGTATTTCCCTGTCCCTGGAGGGCTTACAGTCTACAGCAATTTTGTGCCAAGGGCAACGGAGTATTAAATGTCTTGCTCAAGACCACAATGGTCCATCTAGCCCAGTATCTTGTTTCCAACAGTGGCCAAGCCAGATCACAAGTACCTGGCAGACACCCAGATTGTGGCAACATTCCATGCTACCAATCCTGGGGCAAGCAGTTGCTTCCCCATGTCTGTCTCAATAGGCTACTCCTCCAAATAAATGCCATATGGACAAGAGCATACCATGGAATTTCCAGTGTACACTTTAAAGCTCCTTTTACTTCTAACATCTCTTAGAACATAAGAATAGCCATATGGGTCAGACCAAAGGTCCTTCTCTTCAACCTTACCTTATATACAGTGGGGGAAATAAGTATTTGATCCCTTGCTGATTTTGTAAGTTTGCCCACTGACAAAGACATGAGCAGCCCATAATTGAAGGGTAGGTTATTGGTAACAGTGAGAGATAGCACATCACAAATTAAATCCGGAAAATCACATTGTGGAAAGTATATGAATTTATTTGCATTCTGCAGAGGGAAATAAGTATTTAATCCCTCTGGCAAACAAGACCTAATACTTGGTGGCAAAACCCTTGTTGGCAAGCACAGCGGTCAGACGTCTTCTGTAGTTGATGATGAGGTTTGCACACATGTCAGGAGGAATTTTGGTCCACTCCTCTTTGCAGATCATCTCTAAATCATTAAGAGTTCTGGGCTCCATCCATGTGCATCTCCTTCCTCTGTCTTCCCTCCCCTCCATCCATGTCCAGAATTTCTTCTCTCTCCCCTCCATCCATGTGCATCTCCTTTCTGTCTTCCCTTCCCTCCATCCATGTCCAGCAACTCCCCTGCCCTCCATCCATCTATCCATCCATATCCAGCAATTCTCCTCTCCCCGGCTGCCCCCCTCCATCCATCCATATCCAGCAATTCTCCTCTCTCTCTCTCTCCCCTGCCCTCCCCTCCATGTCCAGCAATTTCTCCTCTCTCCCTGGGACCTGCCCTCCCATCCTGTCCATCCTTGTCCATCGATGCTCCTTTCTCCCCTTCCCTCCTCCATCCATCCATATCCAGCAATTCTCCTCCCTCCCCTCCCCTCCCCTCCATGTCCAGCAATTTCTCCTCTCTCCCTGGGCCCTGCCCTCCCATCCATGTCCATCGATGCTCCTCTCTCCCCTGCCCCCCTCCATCCATCCATATCCAGCAATTCTCCTTCCTCCCCTCCCCTCCATGTCCAGCAATTTCTCTTCTCTCCCTGGGCCCTGCCCTCCCATCCATGTCCATCGATCAATGCTCCTCGCTCCTCTGCCCTCCCGCTTCCATGTCCACCTGCCCACCCGCTTCTCTGGTTTAAATCTTGTGTTTAAATTTACCTCTGATGTCGCAGCAGCTGCGCAGCATCAGTAAAAGCGCTGCTGCCGACGTCTCCCAGCCTTCCCTTCGCTCGTTCATTCCCTCTCAGTGTCCTGCCCTCGCAAGGAAATGATGTCAGAAGAAGGCGGGACACTGAGGGAACGAACGAGGAGAGCGAAGGGAAAGCTAGAGACGTTGGGCAGCAGCGCTTTCACTGACACTGTGCAGCTGCTGTGACATCTGAGGTAAATTTAAATACAAGATTTAAATCCCCCAGGGTGGCGTGGGTACTGGAGCAGGAAACCAAAAGCAGGGCTGCTGTCGGGGTCTGGGAGCGGAGGTAAGCAGCGAGGGTAAACATGGCGCGGCGGCGCCCTGCAGAGGTCGGCGCCCTCCTGCCATGCTCACCTCGCTTACTGGGTTGGACCGGCCCTGAACACAGGCGAGCTGTTCCAAGGACCAGATTCCTCCACAACAACAGAATGGGGAAACCCAGAGCGAGAGGGAAGAGAAAGCTGAGGAAGTATCTGCATGATAATACATGACAGTAGAAGAAAGATCACTATCATGAAGGCTCGTGCAGAAGGAAAACAAACCAGCAGATCAGTATAATATCCAAAAAGACTTTATTGAAGATACCATACATGAAACAAATGCCCGACACAGGCCGTGTTTCGCCCAACAATAGGGCTGCGTCAGGGGCTATGATAAATAACAAACATATAAAGTTAGAAGCATGAAATTGTAAAACATAAAATATATGGATATCTATAAAGTATATATAAAAAATATAAAACATCAATAAAAATTGTAATGTATGTATAAAACATTGGCATGAATTATAAACATAGAGAGTCCCTATTGGATCGAAAATAAAATGAGCATTTAAAGATTATATAAATAATAAAGATAATATAGAAGTGCATATGAACATGCATAAAATATATATGCAGTGGACATGTAAAATAACACCAACATCAAATCATTATTTGAAAATCTAATATAAAAATGCATATAAATTAAAAACACATATAATACATAAATATTGTTAAATATATTGTAAAATACCAGCAGAAGGCATGCCAGCAACCCGAAAGCCTAAGTGAAAGCAAGTTGACAAGGCAGAAGGAAAATATGGTGGTGCACAACAAGTTCTGAGTTTCAGGTGTCTTACAGGGGTCACATGGTCACAGAAGTGCAGGAACAGAGCAGCGCTGAGCCAAACCCAGCAATTCAGAGAGGAGATACCAGCAGACACACAGGGACCTATGAGAGAAGGTAACAACAATTAAACATGCAAGTGAAACAGCAGCGAACAGAAGGAGAGAGAGAGAGAGATAAATATAGTGACAAAGAAGAGGGAAGTGCCTGTAGTGGGAGGGAGAGAGGGAGAAGTGAGAACAGGGAAGAAACTCTGGTGGGAAGAGGGGAGCAATAAGGGGGAAAGTGTCTGGAGGGAGGGGTTCTGGAGGTTGAAAAACTGTATAAAGAGACAGGACTGTAGAAGTCAGAAAGAATGTGAAAATGAGAAGCTGGGTAGAGGGTAAGAGAGAGAGAATAAGAGGTCTAGGTGTCAGGAGGAGGCGAGTTACAGGGAAGGAGTTGGGAGTAGGACTTAGTGGACAGAAGATGGAAATGGTAGAGTAAGGCATGAGTGAAAGAGGGAGAATAGGCTGGGAAAGGGGAGAGAGAGAGAAAGAGAGAGAGAGAGAGAGGACAACCGGAGGACTGGGAAGGGGGTAACAGTGGGAGATTGAAAGGTTGTAGGTAGGTGAAAAGTGAAAAAAGGACTGAGAGGGAGACATGAGGACTGAGAGGGAGACATGAGGGTTAAAACCTAATTATGAATGAATACACAGAAAACAGAGAAATTAACAAAAATAAGGCCAGAAAAGATAAATGTCAGGAAGATGTAGAAAAGGAAGGGAAGAAGACAGAAGAGAAAAGGAAAGAAATGGAAAGAGGCACTGAAGAAAGAATTTAGAGGACTGACAAAAGAAAATGGTAGAGAGACTGGATCTAACAGGATTAGAAAAATAAAATGATAGGACAAGAAAGGTAGAAAGAAAAATAATTTATGTGTCAGCTTTGGGAAATGTGCATCTTTACTATTTCTTGTATTCTGCAGAGTACAGAAGGAAATGCATTTTTGTTTCTCTATCCTGTATTGCTTTGCTTATAGAGTCTGGCTTTCTTGGGGATTTCCATTTCAGTTTTTGTCTGTGTATTTCTCTGTCTTATTTATGGACCTCTATTCTGTAGTAGATATAAGTGTGTGTGAAGGATTCTGCTAGTGTGTAGTGTCTGTGTAGAAATCCAACAGTCCAGCTTATTCTAATTTACCTGTAGAATGTGTATTTGTTGCTCTAAGGCCTGGTGTCATATTTACAGTGCTGTCTTTTTATAGGTAGTGTAGCCGCAGTTTGAGTCCTGATAGTAAGTGCTGTTATGGTGTGGTAAGTTTATATAGCATCTGAGCACCTTCTGCAGGGTTTTCTGTTATTTTGCAAGTGTCTGGCAGTGAAAGGAGTCTGTGCTGTTCCTGAGGTGGCACCATGGTTTCAGTATTTTTTGTATGGGGAATTGTTAACAGAATAGCTCCTTGCTGGGTGGGACTGTTCGTTTGGTTGTTGTGGGCACCTAATAAATTATTGTTTGTGCAATTTCTTGTGTGCTCATGGACAACTGATATATACATGCAAAAGATTTTAGCACAGAGAGAGAGTGCACATTTACAATTAATGTGAAAAACATGAGAAAAACACACAAAGATCAGGAACAATTTGCAAGGAAGGCAAACTTATATTTGGCTGAGCACATGCCTATTGTCGGGGAATATGGAGCACATGTTTTAGAACTGGGGGTTTAAGGCTTTTATTGGGATTCTGCCCCATCCTATAGAGAATCCAAACTCCCACAAAAAAGAATTTCCTGGGGCTGAAACTGGCTGTGAGGGGTTATGCATAGAACATGCTAGAGACTTTTTCTTGTAGTATCATATACACCTAATTAGGTGGGGGAGTGGACTGTGATGCGGTGGTGATAGGTGTGATGTACCTAAATGTGACTTGGCTTGTCCCCTTTAATACGTTGCTTGCCCCCACTGTTGCCACTTCAAATATTTCTGCTAGTGATGCTACTAATCATCTCCCTTTAACCCCCCCCCCCCCCCAATACACATACAACACACACTCTTCTCCCCTTTAATCTCCCCTGGAGTTCTCTCTTCTTCTTTCAGGGCCTACCTACAATCCCTCCTCCCCTCCAGAAATCGCATGTCATAAAATGTCAGGAAAACAAGCACTCTCTATCTGGAGCACTGTTTCCTATTTCAAGCTTCTCCCCCCCCCCCCCCCCCCCCCCCCCCCCCCCCAGTATACTCCTTCTCCTTTCTCCCCAAGCTGACCAGGACAGCAGGCGAAGCCTTTACTCAGAATCCTCTCCTGCTTCACACTCACAGGGACATAGCCAGCAGCCCAGGGGCGTAGCTACGGGTGGGCCTGGATGGGCCCAGGCCCATCCAATCACAGCTCAGGCCCACCCATTCTTTCTGACCCTCCAATCAGCTGGCACAGCAGCAGTGAATAACAGCAGCCCTCTGTCCTAATCTGTCTAATTTTTCTTGCCTGCAGTGGAGCGTGCAGTCTGCTTGAGCCTGTTTGCACTGGATCATGAAGACCTGCAGGCAGTAGCGATTTCATCATCTGAAGGTAGCACGGGACCTCCTAGCTACATGCACGCTGACAAATCTGCAGCGTCCCGCCCCTTAGAACACAAACTTCCTGTTTCCATAATAAGGTCAGGATCCTGCATGATGTCCTTCTGATTCCTGCACCATTCAGTGCCAGGCAACGATGTCTGGCTTTGCTAGATTGCGGTGCTGACCCTTCCAACAGCTACTTTGTAATGTGGAGTTGTTTCTTTAACCTTTTCCGGTGTAAATATTAGCGCTGATTGTGTGCTGTTTTGACACTTCTGTAGTGTGAAACAGTGAAGCTGGAGAGAGCTGCATTCCCTGGGTTGGAGGAGTAATGCTGAGACCTGACCTCCCCCCTCCCTCCCTCGTTTGAAATGCAAGCCTGTCTTTCTCTTATGTTGCCCTGTCCAATGAAGAAGTTGACAGTGGTTTCACATTACCCAGTCCAAGTGCACTTTTCTCCGATCGTTTCCCTCCTCCCCCTACACACACCTCTGATGGGAGGTGAACACTGTCCCTCTGCTAATCTTTTTAGATGGGCTGAAAATTCCGCTGGTCAGATCCCCCTCCTCGACTGACAGGAAAATGAATGTTTGAAAATCTGGGGGGAACTATTCAGTGGAACTTTTCTATTAGCTAGGGTCTGCTTTTGACCTGAAATCTCGGGTGGGCTTTTAGGTTGAGCATAGGAGTAGATGTTGTCCCTCCAAGTTGTTCATGTCAACCTTAGATCTTCGTCATACACGCAGATGTTTAGGTGATCCAGTGGCAGCTACTGCTGAAAAGCTGGCGGTGTTGCAGGGAAGGGAGCTGTTGCAGGGGACAGAAAGATCTGGAGGACAGCTGTTGTGAATGTCTTTAGCTGAATGTCTTCTTTGCTAGCTAAGGTATTTAATTGTTAAAGTTGGGGAGGGGGGTGGTAAGGGAAGAGGACATGCATGCCCACCCAACCTACCCATTGGCCCACCCAAAATTTGCCTTCTGGCTATGCCACTGCAGCAGCCCATTTTGGGGGGGGGATCCCAGAATGGAATGGAAAGCCACCTATTCCTCTCTACTCTCCCCCCCCCCCATTAAAATTTTACTTTTGCTGCGAAGATGTCAATGGCATGCTTTCCAGCTTCCAATTCTGCCTCTTCTCACACATGTGCATGAACTGAGCAAGAGCAAGGAGTACTGGCATCAGTGGCTGGAAAGCATGTCATAGACTTCTTCACACTGAGGGAGGTTCAGGCCATAGAGGTCTGCAGCTGGCAGGGCTTGGGCATCCCCTGCTAGCCATTCATGGTACTGCAGTTTGGTGGGAGGGGCAGAGCCCAAATTGGGGAGCCCCAGGTTCCCATGCCCCCCCCCCCCCCCCCCCCCCCCCCCCCCCCCCCATGGTTACACCACTCCTCCACATTGCTAGTCTCGGGATAAGAGCCATGAGATCTGGCAGATCCTATCACAAGACTAGCACTACAGCAGCAGGAGAGGAGTCGGAATAAATGTTTTTCCGTGCCAACTCATGGGGAAGGATGAAGGGGTAGGATGAAGGGGAAGGTGAGAGTGGTAGGGAGGACGATTGAAGACTCAGTGCTTCAGCAAGAAAGATTGCTTTCCTGACATCCATTGCTGTATGATGCTCAGGGCAGCTGCCCCTTTGATCTCCTCCCTGAAGTCCCAGCTCAGTACCACCATCATCAACTGTAAGTGTAGCCTTAGGCACAATAGCGAAATCTTAACATTAAAGTAGTCTACCGAGTCACTCTTCTTAAAGCCATAGTCCATTTTCCCAAAAGAGTTAGTAATTCAATTTTCAAGTTATTGTCCACAATTCTTCTATAGCTGCTATAGAGCATGAACATTATGCCAAAGTTATCACATATTGAGGATGAATCGGAGTACATGAGCAGATATAATTTCTGACTTTTGAGAACATGAAAATGAGAACTGTATTTGATTTTTAGAATTGTCAATATAGGTGTAGTTATTCTGTTTAGGGCGAATGGGAGTAAGAATGAGGTGTGGATGATAGTTTGTGTGAAAAGGTTTTAAAATATGGATAACATGATTAAATTTTGAATTAAACATTTAATAAAGATTGATAATTAAATACAATGGTTGTTGAAGATAATGTACAATGAATATGCATGAGATAATTTACATAGCATGCAGACAGCATATAAAATTGACTTATGTGCATATTCATTGGAGATATCCTGAAAACCTGACTGACTGGTTGTATGAAAAGTCTTCATCTTTCTTTCTCTCTATGAATTTTGAATCCACATCCTGTTGGCTAAAATCTATTAATTGTGCAATCTGAAACTGTTCCTCAACTTCACAGATTGAAAAAGTGAAGATTACTATTACATTGTTTATATCCACACATTTTACAGTGTAACACTTTTGAGTATAACACCCTGTCAAACATTAACTAAACTTGGTTTGCAGTGCAATGGTCTAGATTTACAATGTTTACATTACAGGGCTACATTTTTTTCTTGAGTGTAAATGGTGTACTTTGCACACCCTTTGCCAAATATTTGTTATTAATAACCATGCTTCGGTTTACTTATCAATCATAATATGATGTCATTTGTAGAAATACCAGCCCTGGCAGATCATTTCTTCCCTGTCTTCCCATAAAACAGCAAATGCTCTGCTATCTATTAAAACATCCCTGACATCTCCTTGACTGCTATAGAGTGTCATGGAAGAAGCAGTCTAATGTTGCAGGCAATCTTGGCCAAATATATCCGAGCGTTGAAGGAATCTGTATAAAAGAAAGGGTGACTAATTAATCAACATAGAATTTGTTGCTGAGAAAGTGCTGGCAAGTGGAATCTCAGTGCAGATTCAGATCTGGCTGAGGGCTAACAAACACGGGGCCTTGTTTACTAAGGTGCGTTAGCATTTTTAACACATGCTAAAAATTAGCGTGCGCTAACCGTGTAGATGCCCATAGAAATATTATGGGCATCTGCACACCATGAACTAATCTTTAGTGCATGCTGAAAATGCTAGCATACCTCTAGCGTGGCTTAGTAAACAGGGCCCTTGGTCTTCTCAGCCAGCAGATTTAGGAAAAGTGCCTTGAGCAAAATCAAAATCTATAGATGGTCTGTATAGACTGGCAAAGACTTTTGATACAATAATCCACAATATCCTATTGAAACCCCCCAGAAATGGAAATGGACCCTTCCTTCCACACAGAGACAAATATGTGTTATAAACTGGCAATGACCCTATTTCCTCAGTTACTGATGTACCTACAGGAAATGTAGGGAAGTATGAGGAGTAAACTGAGGGTGTAAAGATCAATGATAACAGGACAAAATGTGGGGGAAAGCAAAATATTTTTTATAGCTATAGATAGATAGATAGATAGATAGATAGATAGATAGATAGATAGATAGATAGATAGATAGATAGATAGATAGATAGATAGATAGATAGATAGATATATTTATTTAGATTTTGCTCACTCCTTTTTCAGTAGTAGCTCAAGGTGAGTTACATTCAGGCAGAAGCGGAGCCAGGTTGACGACGCGGGGGAGCGAGAGCGGACTTGCGCTGGTGCACATTTTCAATGCAACACATTGAGAAAAAAATAGGCGCCAGAGCTGGCAGAACTCCATTTGGGGGAGCGGCTGCTCCCCTGGCACCCCCCCCCCCCCCCCGGCTACGCCACTGCATTCAGGTACACTGGATATTTCTCTGTCCCAGGAGGGCTCACAATCTAAGTTTGTACCTGAGGCAATGGAGGGTTAAGTGACTTGCTCAAGATCACAAGGAGCAGCAGTGGGATTTGAACTAGTCACCTCTGGATTACAAAACCACTAGGCCACTCCTCCACTATATTTGTGTACAGAATGCATTGCAAAAGTTTGCACTCCCAGGAAATTTTTCAAGTTCTGCTGTCCAAAAAATACAAGTAAAAAAGCCTTGAAGTAGGACTTGGTTTCACAACATACTGTTATTTTCAATATCCCTAGGCTCCCTCCTTGCCTAGGATCTCTCTTCTCAAGTTCTCTGTGTCCCTTCCTCCGGCATTCTTCTGGCCCCTCTCCCCACCCCAAGGCCAGGCTAGTATTCTTTCCCTGTCTCTCACCTGCTCCCTTCATCTGGTATCTCTCCCTCCCTCCCTATGTGGATCCATCAGTTTTTCCCCTCTCCCCCCCAATTCAGTCTCCTCCTCTCTCAATCCACCCCCACTTGCTCACTCACTTGGCAGGGCCAGCACAGGCAACCTTAGCAGCCCTACTCTCACCAGCATTAAAAATTGAATTGTATTCTTTACACGCCTGCTCTCCCTTACCCTTTCCTGCTACTCTCTCCTTGTGGTTCATCTTGCCTTTCGTGCCCAGTTGGTATGCTGCAGTTGCTAGCCAGCAAAAAATATGACAAGCTGCCTCCAGGGGGCCACATCTACCTACACAGAAACAGGAAATTGCATCAGAGGAGGTGAGATGTAGCAGAGGAAAGGCCCTGTGGCTTGCTGGAGACACCCTGCTTTAATCAGGGCCATGGCTGCACACAGAGCCAAATAGAGGACAACAGGGAGGGAGGGAGGGAGAGGGGGAGAAAAAGGAAGAGGGAAAGATGCTGGACCAATGGGGGGCAGAGTCAGAGGGAGGGCCTGATTATGACCATGCAACACTGGCAGGCTGCTAGTATGAGTGTCAATCACCTAGGCTGCTGGGCTGAGCCCCAAGGTCAGTGAAAAAAACAGCTTTTCTATTGTCAGTTGTAAAGGTTTGCTGGAAGTTTGCCTAGCCATTGAAAAACAGGCCAGACTAGCTGAGAACTGGTCATTTGGAAACCTTACCCCAAGGTCAGTAGCAGTGGATTAAGGAAAGTATTGAGGAATGTCACTGTGAGGCCTAAGATTACTTTAAAAGAACTACAGAGGCCTCCAGCTAGGAATGGGGAAAAATTGTTCAACAATTTCAAGATTGTAGATTGGTGACAAGAAGGAAGCCACATAGCATTTGTAAAGAAATCAGGGGCATTGTACACATGGGGGAAAATGTTTTGTGGTCTGAGACAAAAGTAGAACTTTTTGGCCTCAATGCTAAGTGATGTGTGTAGTATAAAACAAACCACACACATCACCCTGCCAACACCATCCCTATAGAAAAACATAGTGGTGGCAGCATTTTGTTGTGAAGATGCTTTGCAGCAATGACGATAGGGAGACTTATGAAGGTCAAGGGGAAAATGGATACTGCAAAGTACAGACAGACCCTGGAGGAAAGCCTGATTCAGAGGCAGATGCTCCAAAGTCCCGATAAAGCAATGATCACTATTTCCGCCCTGGTAAAACTCACCAAGTTGGAAATAGCGATGGATGCTCAAAACAAACGGGATGCAAATGAGCTACTTGCAAAAACAGCGAGCAGCTCAGCAGAGGGGGAATGCACATTTGAATAGTAATTAGCTCATTCAAATAATTTTGCATACAATTATCGTTAGCTGCTACTGTGACAGGAAAAGAGCCATATAAAGAGGTAAACCGTGCCAGCAGTTAAAAGTCATGTGTAATACCAGTATATACATATGGATGTATCCATATGCACCTGTATATAATGAACAAAAACCGATTATGTGTAAGAATATGTGTATAAATTATGATATACTTACATATATAGATCTTTAAATCATTTATGAATAAGACAAAACATAACAAAAAAGCATAAGACATAGTAAAATATGTTCATGGATGATGAAAAAGAACAGTATTAATATCTGAAACTACCTATAGTGGGACATGGTAAAATACATTTTTGGCAAGTCACTGAAGTAGTACAAATAAAAGATGGTATTTCTCACTTCTAAAAAAATGGAAAACTGTCTAATAAAAATATTGATAATACCATAATCATATATTCATTATTAAATTAAAAGCAAGGATGTTATGATAAAATCATAGGAGTTGACAATTAAAACATCATCCATAGCAAGTATAGTGTAATGGTCGGTAGAATTTATAAAAATTGTACATACTCTATTTTTTATTTGAGCCAGAGGGGCACACAGTATTTAATTCAAAGATGATTCTCTCTTCCATTTTTAATAAAAAATTGTCTCTATTACCACCTTTCTATGTTTTCTTAATTGTGCGGAAAACAAAAAATTTTAAATCCTCTATGTTGTGTTGGGATTCTATCCAGTAGTTTACCTTTTCATGCAGCTGTGATGTTCTATATTCTTGTTTCTAATCATACATTTGGTTTTGCTAACATATAGTAAGCCACAAGGACATTGAATAATGTAAATTGCAAATGCAGAGTTGCATGTACTAGAGAAATTGAGTGTACATGTCCTACCTGAGGAACTATGGTGAAACTTGATAAAGTAAGTTAATGTTTACAGACTGAGCAGGTAACCACAGGGAACCTGGCCCATGTTACTCGGAGTACAAGATGGAATTTCAGGAAGTGTGTAGGATACCAACCAATCTCTTAAGTTATGATTTCTGGAATAGACAATGGTAGATGTAATAGCTTTGAAGCAGGGATGTGATTGAACGATGTGCCAATGTTTACGTATAGTATTGCGGATTTCTTTGGCAACAGATGAAAATCATAGTGTACACACAATATCTAGTGTAGCTTTTTCTTTATTGTCTGTTTTCAAGAAATCTTCTCTTTGTTGACTTTTGACTTTGAGAAAATCTGCTCAAATACACTTTTGTGGATATTCCCAGGGTAGAAATCTTTGTGCTAAGTTTTCTGATTGATTAGTAAATTCATCAACATCAGAGCACAGTCTGCGTAATCTTAAAAATTGCCAGTGTAGGAGATTAGTTTTTAGCTGTCTGTTGTGGTAACTTGTAAAATGTACATACTGGTTTTTGTCAGTTGGCTTTTTGTATAAGGTTGTTTTGAATCGATATTGGTCTATTTTGATCAGGATATCTAGAAAAACTATTTCTTTATTATTATATTGCATCTAAAATTTTAGGTTAGGATCTAAATTATTCAACCTGTTGAAGAACATATTGAGTTTTTCAACATTGCCTCTCCACAGGATGATGATGTCATCTATATACCTCTTATACAATCATCTCATCTTTGAATGGATGGTCTATGAGATGCATCTTCTCAAATTTTGCTACATATACATTTGCTATATCGGGAGCCATAGAAGTCCCCATGGCTGTTCCTCTGATTTGTTGGTAGAATTGACCATTGAAATAGAAATAATTTCTTGTCAGAGCAATGGTAGCTAAAGTTAAAATGAATCTATTAGGGGTTCTCTTTAAAGTTTGTCTGTTTGTAAGGTTCTTCGATAATAATAAGGGTTTCCAATTGCAATATGTTGGTATATAATGATTCTATATCAAGTGTAATCGGCAACAGATCTGTCAGTTCACCATCAAATTCGTCCAGGATGGAAATCATATGTGATGAGTCTCATATATAACTCTCTATAAGTGGGACAAAAGGTCTAAGAAAAAAATCTGTGAAATTTGATAAAAGTTCTAGAACAGACCTGGTGGATTGCAAGTGAACTTATGAATTTTGGGAAGCATATAGATGGTGGGAATAGTGGGATGTTCTACTGTTAGGTAATTTTTTTTCTTTATTAGTAATAAAGTCATCTTGCTCGCAAGGTCAATCACTTCAGCAATATCTGCTTTCAATAGCTCTGTGGGGTCCTCATTTAAAGGCATGTAAAAGTTAAGGTATTCGACTTGTCTCATCACTTTGCCAACATGTGTTGTTCTGTCTTGTATTACTATTCCACTGCCTTTGTCGGCTGGCTTGATGATGATGATGTGAGTATTGGACAATAAGTTACGTAGTACTTGATATTCATCTTTGTTGAGATTATGAAAAGGATATCTGTTATGTAGATTTTCCAGTTCATTGATGCCACTCATAACAACTTGATTGAAAGCTAATAGCAGAGGATCAGGTGGTCTGGGCGGCATCCATTTTGAAGGGTTCTTTACAACAGATGTATCATGTAGAAGTTTATCTGACTTAGATAAAAAGTGTTTGATTTATAATTTGTGCTGAAACTTAAAAAGGTCAATTCTAGTTTGTAATGGGTCACTGTTAGAAACAGGATACTGAGCTTGATGGAACTTCAGTCTGTCCCAATATGGCAACACTTATGTTCTTATGTAGTCTATGTGCTACTGCAGCCTTATCTTCTTCTGAGCTAGCTGGCACCTATTGTCTTCAACAACTCAGTGAAAAAGCAAGCAGCAATGAGCAAATGGTGAGCAGGTATTTACAGAATACATGCTGTTGACATGGGAAGCACAAGAAGGGAGAACAGTTTCACAAAACTGTTACTATGCTGCAGGGTCAGCTCCAGGGACTGTGGCACCCTGAGCAAATGTTTGCTTTGGTGCCCCCCTCTCCTCCACATTGGTGTGTACTTCCCCTCACATCAGTGATCCCCTACTTCAGCTCTCTTCTAGCCAGTCAGCACACCTGCATAACCCTGACTCAGACCATGGGTTCCAGGTGCAAGATCAATCCCCCACTTGTTTTTGTCCTGGTGGCTGCCTTCTTCAAAATGGCATCGCTAAGGGGTTCAAGCTGCCATACAAAAGAAAACAGTCCTTATATGGCAGCTTGAACACCCAGCAGGAGTACTGCAAGTCTCTTGCTAGGAGTAAGCAGCACCATTTTTGAAGAAGGCTCTTAATCATCAATACACCTACTAGGAAAATTAAACAAGTCAGATTACTAAACATCCCTACAAAGAATTTCCATGTTAACAGAATACCTAGTTTCAGTCACACACTTAGATCATATCTTCAATATGCTGATCGAATATGGTCAAATTCCGCGCTCCTCAGCACCGACACAGTTACCCAGGTGATTAAAAAATACTCCAACAGCCACTGTCAACTGGACACCTACCCCAGCTACCTAATACAATCTGCCCCCCATCGCTTCATAACAGATCTTAAATTCCACTTAAACTTCATGTTTCAGCACGGTATCTACCCTAAAGAAAAAGGCAACATCCTGCTCACCCCAATACCAAAAGACACAAAGAAAAGTACAAACGACATTACCAACTACCGCCCAGTAGCATCTATCCCATTAGTAGTCAAACTAATGGAAGGACTGGTGACCAAACAACTCAGTGACTACATAAGCAAATTCACTATACTACATGAGTCACAATCAGGATTTCGACCCCTACACAGCACCAAAACAGTACTACTTACTCTCCTAACCAAATTCAAGCAGGAAATAGCAATAGGCAAGAGCATTCTCCTCCTCCAATTTGACATGTCAAGTGCATTCGACATGGTTAACCATAGCATACTGCCAAGACTCCTAGATTATTTCGGAATCAGTGGTGGCACTCTCAACTGGATCAAGGGTTTTCTAACCACAAGAACATATCAAGTGAAATCAAAAACAAACATATCGTCACTGTAGAAACCTGATTGTGGAGTACCGCAAGGATCACCACTATCACCGATCCTTTTCAACCTTATGATGACTCCACTGGCCAAGACCTTATCCACCCAAGGCCTTAACCCATTTATCTACGCTAATGATGTTACATTATATATCCCCTACAAACATGATTTGGCAGAAATCAGCAACCAAATGGAGCTCAGCTTAAACATCATGAACTCATGGGCAAATGCATTACAATTAAAACTCAATACAGAAAAAACACACGCCTCATCATCTCATCCCAATACAATACATACAAACCCACAACATTAACACCCCAGGATACGCCCTCCCTATCTCAGACAGCCTGAAAATTCTCGGAGTAACAATTGACAGTAACCTCTCACTAGAGACCCAAGCAAAATCCACCATAAAGAAAATGTTTTTCTCAATGTGGAAACTCAAACGCGTGAAACCATTTTTCCCGAGGGAAATATTTCATAATCTGATACAATCAATGGTACTAAGCCACGCAGACTACTGTAATGGAATCTATGTGGGATGCAAGGATCAAATCTGCCATGGTGTTAGAGGAAAGAAGGCGGCAGATTAGAGACCTGATGTTAGGCATTCTTCTTGAGAAAGCTAGTGATGCGAAACAAGCACCTGTTGGGATGCCAGGATTCGGGGTGCTAAGACTCGACAACCATAAGTACAGCTAAGTAATTGCTACAAGCCTGCCACCGCCGAATGCTGTTATGATATATGATATATCTTGAAGGAAAGTGGTTCAATTTATAAAGATAAGAAAACAACACAGCAAAAACCGATTGTCTGTACATAATCGACAAAAAAGAAAAATAATTAATATAAAAAATTAACAGATTGTATACAGATATAGGGAGGGAGGAGGTGAAGTCAATGATTACAAATAGTCACCTTGAGGATTTCACTGGTGAGTGAGTAAGAGATTATCCAGTGACGGTATATGAGACTTCCCCTCATAAAAACAAACAATTGATTGAAAAAATCTAGAAAGATATGAAGCTTAAAAATTAATAACAGAAGCAGACGGCAAGTTAAAAAGTTAGTCTGATCCCAGACAGTTTCATCTACCTTTGAGTGACTCACACCTGCAGTGATTAAGTAGATTGTAGTCGCATTGATTTGACAGCGATATTGAATGAGACTGGCAGAACAGAGATAGGGGTAGGAGGGACTTGAGTGATTTTTGGTCTGAACATAGAGACATTAACATGCAAGGGGCAGAGGGAAAAAGAATGTTTAATAAATTTGATAAACACAGATAATAAAAAGAATGTCTAAGTAGTTTACAAAACAAAACATTTAAGTTCCAAAGTATTACTGATAATTGGAAAGATATATTAATAAATTAAAGTTTAGAAAACTATAAAAAATACATTTAAAATAAATGGAACAGTGACATATACATTAACAAATATTAGGGGAAAGAGATTTCTGAGACCCCAATAGGTATGTGTCCTTGAGACTACAAGGAATGGAGAAATTGAAAAAAGTGTGTGGGGAAAGAAAAGACAGCCAGCTGGGCATGTCAGACTGGGGGAGAGGCAAAGATTGAGATGAGAGCCAATGTGTGGTGCCAATAACTGCCCTCACATGGACTAATATTTGGTGCATGGAACATGAAGCGCCAAGTATTTGCACAGTGTGGTCTCAAAAAGAAGCCATTAGCAAACGTGTCCCCATCAGGACACATACTGTGCTGTATCATCCTGGAGGCATTGCCGCATAGCAAGTGGAAGACATTGTAGGAGAACCCGAAAGAAGAGTTTATAATTGCAAGTTTCCCGCTAAACGAGAATACACTCGATGGAGTGACATTGGAAACAAGCTGACATTCAGCCCTTAAGTGGCCAGGTTTAGCACATAAATGGAACCACCTAAAAATCTGTCCTAGCCCATATTTGGCCGCTTAAGTGACAAATATCGACTTTAAGCAGTTATGTGTTAGCCGGCTCAAAAATAACCGGATATTGAAAGCTAAAGCCTGGACATGGCCCAGCTTTGAACATCTGGGAATAACTCCGTCAGTGGTGAATAAAACGCTTACCAGTGCCAGCTGAATATCGGAGCCATTTTGTGTATTTGTGGATGTATATGTGTCTACGCTATCCACATATACATACAGACACGTATCTATCTATATAGATATACACACATACATATTTATTGTCCCAGCTATGAAAATTGGCATTTGTCAAAGAGTTTGCTGCCTTTCATCTGTGAAACAGTCACAGAACATCATTTTAACTTTACCATATCATGACTTCTATTTTTGTAACAACAATTATATTCAGAAGATGAAAATAAAAGAAGAAATAGGAGAAAATGAGGTTCTACCCTCTATGCTACCTCACTGTTTCAATTGCCTTAATCAAAGGAAGGCCTGATTTAGCAAGAGTTTTCTCAAAAAGCACAACATGAGGTAGAAAGAAAACTTTGCTAAATCAGTTCCAAAGTCCAAATAAGTGAGTACCTCATCTTATCTGCCAAGACTGAATAGGTCACACATAAATATTCATTAGTTTTTTTTTTTGTCTTTTCAGACCTGAATAGCTAACTAGTTTTCACAACTGCTTACGCAGCACATAAATGCAGTATTAAAAATGTGCCAGAAATCTTCCTGGAACATGCATAAGGAGTAGCCAAATAGTTAGTGCAGTGGCCTGAGCATCAGGGGAACTGGGTTCAATTCCCACTGCAGTTCCTTGTGACTCTGGGCAAATTACTTAACCCTCCATTGCCTCAGGTACTAAATAAGTACCTATATGTAAAGCACTTTGAGCCCTCTTTACTAAGCCGTGCTAAAGGCGTGCTAGCGTTTTTAGTGAGCGCTAAGCATTAGCGTGTGCTAACCGTGTATATGCCCATAATATTCCTATAGCAGCGCTCACTAATTTTTTGTACACACTAAAACCGCTAGCGTACCTTAGTAAACAGGTCCCTTTGATTGTTTCCACAGAAAGATGGTGTATCAAATTCCATCCCCAATCCCTGTAAGTGTGCTGCTGCCTGCATTGCCTTATGCTGCAATGGTGGGTAGTTTTCGCCTTAGAAAATTCTCTCTCTCTCTCTCTCTTTTCAGTTTGAGCTTTCTTAGTAGGGAGATTAGTTGTGTAGACCCTTATCTGTGGTTTCTTAATGGGTATGGATTCTTGGTGGGGAGACCCAGGGCACATACAGTGGGGGAAATAAGTATTTGATCCCTTGCTGATTTTGTAAGTTTGCCCACTGACAAAGACATGAGCAGCCCATAATTGAAGGGTAGGTTATTGGTAACAGTGAGAGATAGCACATCACAAATTAAATCCGGAAAATCACATTGTGGAAAGTATATGAATTATTTGCATTCTGCAGAGGGAAATAAGTATTTAATCCCTCTGGCAAACAAGACCTAATACTTGGTGGCAAAACCCTTGTTGCAAGCACAGCGGTCAGACGTCTTCTGTAGTTGATGATGAGGTTTGCACACATGTCAGGAGGAATTTTGGTCCACTCCTCTTTGCAGATCATCTCTAAATCATTAAGAGTTCTGGGCTGTCGCTTGGCAACTCGCAGCTTCAGCTCCCTCCATAAGTTTTCAATGGGATTAAGGTCTGGTGACTGGCTAGGCCACTCCATGACCCTAATGTGCTTCTTCCTGAGCCACTCCTTTGTTGCCTTGGCTGTATGTTTTGGGTCATTGTCGTGCTGGAAGACCCAGCCACGACCCATTTTAAGGCCCTGGCTGAGGGAAGGAGGTTGTCACTCAGAATTGTACGGTACATGGCCCCCATCCATTCTCCAGTGATGCGGTGAAGTAGTCCTGTGCCCTTAGCAGAGAAACACCCCCAAACATAACATTTCCACTCCATGCTTGACATTGGGGACGGTGTTCTTTGGGTCATAGGCAGCATTTCTCTTCCTCCAAACACGGCGCGTTGAGTTCATGCCAAAGAGCTCAATTTTTGTCTCATCTGACCACAGCCCTTCTCCCAATCACCCTCGGCATCATCCAGTGGTGTTCCCTGGCAAACTTCAGACGGGCCGTCACATGTGCCTTCCGGAGCAGGGGACCTGCGGGCACTGCAGGATTGCAATCCGTTATGTCGTAATGTGTTACCAATGGTTTTCGTGGTGACAGTGGTCCCAGCTGCCTTGAGATCATTGACAAGTTCCCCCCCTTGTAGTTGTAGGCTGATTTCTAACCTTCCTCATGATCAAGGATACCCCACGAGGTGAGATTTTGCGTGGAGCCCCAGATCTTTGTCGATTGACAGTCATTTTGTACTTCTTCCATTTTCTTACTATGGCACCAACAGTTGTCTCCTTCTCGCCCAGCGTCTTACTGATGGTTTTGTAGCCCATTCCAGCCTTGTGCAGGTGTATGATCTTGTCCCTGACATCCTTAGACAGCTCCTTGCTCTTGGCCATTTTGTAGAGGTTAGAGTCTGACTGATTCACTGAGTCTGTGGACAGGTGTCTTTCATACAGGTGACCATTGCCGACAGCTGTCTGTCATGCAGGTAACGAGTTGATTTGGAGCATCTACCTGGTCTGTAGGGGCCAGATCTCTTACTGGTTGGTGGGGGATCAAATACTTATTTCCCTCTGCAGAATGCAAATAAATTCATATACTTTCCACAATGTGATTTTCCGGATTTAATTTGTGATGTGCTATCTCTCACTTACCAATAACCTACCCTTCAATTATGGGCTGCTCATGTCTTTGTCAGTGGGCAAACTTACAAAATCAGCAAGGGATCAAATACTTATTTCCCCCACTGTACTTCACGGGAGACACCACTATCTGGCTTAGGTCTACAACCCATAGGATAAAGGGCTCTGGGATGAGAAAGCTAAGACTAGCTTCTGGGATCACTCAATCTGATAAGTCCTTGAATTGCAAAGACAAGTTGGAAATTGATAAAGATGCAGAATATAAAAATAGTAAGTCAGTGTTTATGTTTCTTCTATTTTTAGGATGAGAAAACTCCTTTTCAAGAATCCAGTCTTCTAACAGCAATCAGATACCTCTACACTGTTTGTAACTGGAAGCCGCAGGCACAGCACCTTCTATCCAGCTGTTGGAGCAGTCCTCTGTCCTCTCTATCTTTTCCAAGATCAATGGTAACCCTTCTCATTTTTCCAGAGTCATGCCTCTGCCACAACTCCTTTATGAATTAAGAGGTGTAGTTATCAAAGTGGGTTCTGTTATTTTACCACTAACTCAGAGGTCCCATTTTATGTAATGAGATCTAGTTACTAATAACTGGCGTTACAGTATAATAATATAGCCCACATTGATAACGTTCCCCCCCTTAGTTAGTAGAGGTATCCTGGCTTAACTGGACAAAGTACAAAATGCACTGAATGCTACAATAGCTTTTTCCAAATCGAGGTCTCTTCTTATTACCTGCTCACTGTTAAAGAGAACCCTTCCAGTTCTGGAAAGTGTTGGGTGGCGTTAAAAGGTCACCTCTTAACTGATAGAGCCACTGGGAGTTTTCTATGGTGGTATTTACCAGTGACTAGAAAAGAAAACCTGCAAAATAGACAGAAAGACCTCCAAGTGACCAAGTCATAGAAGATGCTCACCTCAAACAAACCTCGGTCTTGTACTTGAAACTGGCCCTAATATTTATTTATTTATTAGGATTTATTTACCACCTTTCTGAAGAAATTCACTCAAGGTGGTGTACAGCAAGAATAAGTCAAACATAGACAATAGATAATTACAGCAGTAAAAATAACAATATAAGGTATGGAATAGTATACTACATTACAATGTCAACAAAGTATGCAATAAACATTTAATAGACAGCATAGGGTGTAAGTAAAGATGGAACATATAGATAGATAAGATAAAATAACAGCTGTTAGAAAAGGGGACTAATTTAAAGAAAGTGCATATGAGATCAGAAAGGTGGTTGAATATTATCTCAGCAGGGCCGCCGAGAGACTGGGCTGGGCACGGGGCAGTGCGGCCCCCGGGGCCCTGCCCCCGCGGTCGCCGCCACCTCTGCCACTCCCCGAGGTCACCACTGCCGGCCCCCTCCATCAGCCACTGGGCCGGACCCCCTGCAATTGAAATCACAGCGCCTCTCACCTCTGTGTGAAAGCGCTGCAGGCAGCAGCAGATCACCTCCCTTTGGGCCTCCTTCCCTCCCTGTGTCCCGCCCTCACAGAAGTTATGTCAGACAGGCAGGACACACAGGGAGGGAAGGAGGCCCAAAGGGAGGCGATCTGCTGCTGCCTGCAGTGCTTCACACAGAGGTGAGAGGCGCTGGATTTCAATGTAGGGCCCGCCCGGTGGCAGACGGTCAAACGACAGATACGAGGGCGGGCAGGCAGGTGGGACTGCGGTGCCAGGCCCCCTTGGAGGCCCGGGGAATTTTGTCCCCCCTGCCCCCCCTCTCGGCGGCCCTGTATCTCAGTTAAGGTAGGAGTGGATAACATGTCCTGCTATAGTATGTGTAGCCGGTGTCACACCTTGTGTGTGTGACTAGCCAAACTAATTACTTCTTCCATTAAGGGCCTGGGTGAAGAACCAAGCTTTTACCTGCTTCCTAAACTAGAGATAGCCTTGTGTTAAGCAAAGCCTTTCAAGGAGTGCATTCAGAGTGTGGGGCTACTCTGGAGCAAGGCTCAGTGGTGGGTATCACATCACGTGATGTCCTTTGGAGAGGATGTGGTTAGAGATACTCCTTGGATGGACCTCAATGACCTTGGAGGTGTGTAGAGGGAGATCCTGTACTCTGCACCATTTTGTTTAAGGGCCTTGAGGATCAGACGCAGAATTTTAAATTAGCTCTGTACTGTAGTGGTAGCCAGTGAAGGTTTTGCAAAAATGGTGTGATGTGGTCACGTTGCTTACAACCTTATATGATAACTAGTGCATACAGAGATGGAACATATGGATTCCAGGAATGTCTATTCAGAAGAGAAAGTAGTGACTCCTCCTGCTCCTGTTTTCCCTTTCTCTCCTTCCTCATCTTCAGTGCATGTAAATTAAAGTGCAAGTAAAAGTAAAACCCAACAGAGAGTATTTGAAGTGTATTTATAATTTAAAAAAAAGAGAGAAGGCATGAACAAATGCAGAGAAATCAGCCATGAACCAGACTTCAGCATTTCCCCATTCTATGAACACGATGAAAAACATTGTTTGATAAGTTACTGAGAGCAAATGTCAGCGCATCTACAGCGCACCATGGCACCGAAAGAGAAGCAAAAGCTCTGGAGAGTGTAAATCTGTTTGATGCATTTACAAACCATTTCAAATGGATGCCTACTGCCGCTGAGGTACTTAACCCATATGACTAGGGAGAGATGAATAGCTTGTCTTGCTAAGAGAAAATATGTGTTTGGAGCTACGTGTACAGAACTCTAAGGCACCCAGTAAGTAACTAAACCTCTCCATGAAGTTTACAATTTTATTTCACATGTGTAAGCAGAATACCCAACCAGACCTGTTTAACTAGGACACAGGTCAATGATAATACGGCTAGACAAATAGCTGTGGAAATGAGACACTGATAAACTGAAGGTTACAGAGTATCCCTAATGACACTTCTTTTAATTACATGGAAGAAATCAGTAGAGGAAGTTTCAAAGCAAGAATTAGATCATTGTAAATACAAGCACAAGATGCAGAATAGTTCGTAGTCCATACCGATGCAGATGTAAATTTAATTTTACTTAGGGCCCTGTTTACTAAGCAGCGTTATAGGCACATTAATGTTTTTTAATGTGCGTAAACCATGTATGTGCCTACAATATCCCCCTAAGGCGCCTACATGGTTAGCGCACGCGCTAAGTGTAGGTGCGCTAAAAACACTAACGCACCTTAGTAAACAGAGCCCTTAATTGGACATTTCTATTCTGCTTTCACCAGAAGCATTTGGTTCAAGATGGAGTAGAACACGATTTAGAAAACAGTAAAAATGATGTATTCTAACAGAAAATATAAGAATGTAGCAAATGAACAGGCCAACAAATACAACCAGAGGGGAGACGTATCAACGTGGGCTACCATTAAGATGTGTCATTTTTACTGTTAACCCCAGTTATCAGTAACTAGATCTCATTGCATAAAATGGGACCTGTGCTAAAATTGCATGAGTTAGTGGTAAAAATATTGGTAGCCCTACCCCCACTGTCAGTGCTTTTTCAAATGCTAGTCATGATGTTTAAATATATTACATATATTCAAGTGATACTATCCATATAGGTATCTACAATTTCACCAGTATTTTACTACTTGGATATGTATATATATATCTGTTTTTTTTTGTATATTTTTATATGCAGTGCTCAGCATTTGCTCAAGTGCCTTATACCAGGGGTAGGCAACTCCGGACCTCGAGAGCCGCAGGCAGGTCAGGTTTTCAGGATATCCACAATGAATATGCATGAACTTGATTTGCATACACTGCCTCCATGGTATGCAAATCTATCTCCTGCATATTCATTGTGGATATCCTGAAAACCTGGCCTGCCTGTGGCTCTCGAGGACCGGAGTTGCCTACCCCTGCCTTATACCATACAAAATGGAGATGGCCCGTAGCAACCAAACATCATAGCACCGAACCTGCCTACCTCCACATATATTCGGAACCACTGCCACAATGCGTTATAACTGTGATAAGATTTACTTATCTGTGGAGAGCAGTTTGTCTCAATGTAAGGTCTCTTATGGTTGCTGCTGGACCTTCACCCGTTGTGATCTAGTGACGTGAGTTAAAATTCATCTGTTCATAAAAGCCGCCCTCTGGACTAACTCTATCCTGTTTATATATTTCTGTAAGTGCGGTCTCCAGAATTGCACACAGTATTCTAAATGGGGCCTCACCAGAGACTTGTATAAAGGCACTATCACCTCTTTTTTCCTGCTGGTCATCCCTCTCCTTATGCACCCAAGCATCCTCGCTTTTAGTGTCACCTTTTCTACCTGTTGCATTTCTTAGCATTAAATCTTAGTTGCCATTCTTCATGTTTCACCAGATCCTTCCTCATGCTATCCACACCTTCTGGGGTGTCCATCTTATTTCAGAGTTTCGTATCATCTGCATCAAGACAAACCTTACCAAACAGCCCTTCCATAATATCACTCACAAAAAAGTTAAAAAGAGCCAGCCCGAGGACCAACCCCTGCGGTACACCACTTGTAACATCCTTTTCCTCAGAGCAAACTCCATTTACCACTACCCTCAGTCTCCTTCCATTTAGCCAGTTTTTAACCCAGTCAGTCACTTACTGTAGGTCCAATACCGAGGGCATTCAGTTTGCTTATCACCAACTCCCCCCATAAATAGCATAAACCAGAAAGGTTGGGAATAGCTTAAGAGATCTGGATAAATAGCCAGGTTTTCAGTTTTAAGTCAAGTGGTAATGTATTCCATAATAAGTGTCTTCATCCATCACTATATCTTCATGAGTGGAAGAAAATGTAATTGCACAAACTATCAATATTTTCAATTAGAGATCTTGGCTGGAGTGAAAGGGCCATGAAGAAAAATATTGTGTGAGATGTTGGGTCAAGTAGCAAGATCTTTTATCTTTAGAAGACTTCTAAAGAAAAAAGATTGCAACTTTAAAAATAACACTGTGCTTTAACAGCAGCAATTCCAACGATACATGCAGAGTACAGTAGTCATTCTAACTCTTTCTACAATAAGATACATCTTTTCCAACTTATCTCTGGATATTGAGCAGTGGATATCTCTGAGGTGGACGAGAAACTTATATGGTGTGAAGATCCGCCCAGCGCATTCCAGGATACATTGGGCAGGGCTGGGCGCCGCCATTTTGCAGCATTGAAGGAAGAGGAGGGGGCAAGCTATCTCCCTCCTCCAACCCAAAGTAGGAAGGGTGGATGGGGGGTGGGGGATTCACACCAGACCACAAGAGACCCTTGCCAATGCTGGGGGGTTAGGGGGGGCTGGAGAACAACCGGATCTCCAGCCCTCCCTGAACTGTGTCAGGGGTTGGGGGAACGGAGGTCCAGTGGACCTCCAGCACCCCTGTTGCTCGGGAGGGGGTTGGTCGCCCACTGGGCCACCAGGGACTTTTTTTTTTAATACTGAGGGAGTTAGGGGGGGCTGGAGACCCACCGGATCTCCAGCCCTCCCTGAACCTGGGAGGGGGGATCGTCGGGGGACCGGAGGTCTGCTGGACATCCAGCCCCTGTTTTGACTTGCTCGGGGCAGGGGTAGTTGGGGTCTGGTAGTCCGATGGACCTCCAGCCCCTGGGTTTGACAGGTTTGGGCTTTTGGTAGCCCAAACCTGTCAAACAAGTGCTGGAGGATTGTGCTGAGCCCATGCTCAGGCACAATTCTCCCGCACTTCTACGCCATGATCAGAGATAATTGCATGCTTAAATTTGAATGCAATTATCTCTGATCATAGGTCTAATACGCCCCGTGCTGTTCCAGTGCTATTTTAGAGCGCTGTTTGGAACAGTGCGGGGCTTTTGTTCATCTGGCTGCAAATGAATACTGGGCAGTTTTTTTGTTTGTTTTTTTTCTTGGTTGTTAGGGTACTGGTTGTGAGTTGGGCTCTGGGGTGTTTCAATTATTTTATTGTAATGTGGTTTTTATGTATTCTGATTATTAAAGTATAATGTATTTGTGTTATATTAATTGCATTATGTTGTTATCATATAAACAGCTTATGGAGTGGTATATGTGTTTAAATGAAATATAATTAATTAAAGCATCACAGCTGTAGTCATAAAGCCATACTGACCCTTAAACAGGGGCAAACCTTTTGGTCCAAGGCCAACATTAACAGTCCTACCTGGATGAGGGGTCAAAACCAATTTTATTGCCACTGGCTAAATGGAAACCTTCTGTGAGCTGGATGTAGCCTATGACCTGTAACTTGCCCACCTCTGTGTTATATGCAGAAGCATAACCCACAAGTGAAGCTCCTCATGCAACAACTTATCCTGTTCCTTGGCTCCTATTCCCACATGAAACAGATAAACAGCAGTTTTGCATATGCCCCATAAGCAAAAAAAAGCACGTGCTTAAGTCACCAAGGGAAGAGGGTCACCACAGGATTTTTCCCCTAGCTATCATGCACTTAACTCTTTCACTGCAGTCTGTCACACCCATTATCCAACATGAATTTCAGTGGTTTTCTAATCATTATAAATATATATGATGTTTTGTTTCATACAATAATGATATTTTTCAGCAGTTATTGCGTCTTAAGGGTCTTTTCACTAAGGCGTACTAACAGATTTAGCGAATTCTAAATGCCACGCATCCCATTTTATACCTATGGGCTACATTTCACTTAATACACAGTAGTTCATTAGCACATGCTAAATCTGTTAGTGCACCTTAGTAAAATGATCCCATAATGTTTGCCAATTAAGCAATGAAAGGGCCAAGGTGCACCATTGTTGGGCTGTGATTAGGGCATCAGTTGCAGGGTCAGTGCCAAGAGGAGGGACTAGAAAGGGAGAACTATATTCAAGAACAGAAGACTTGTTTAAAAGGTTTATGGAAAGTGCATGCAGGCATGTAGAGTTTTCAGTCTTCTTGGACTAAACCATTCTCTCTTTCAATTCATTGCTTCACTTTGCAATAAAGACATAACAGCACATTACAATAAAGAACCATAATGTACATATAAAAGTACAGCTGATTGCATGAGTACATTTGGACAAAACAAAAACAAATGCATGACAAAGCTCTAAGAATACACTATCATACTAATTCCAACCTGCAAGTGTTTACTGATGAAATGCTCATATACCCAGGCTTTTAGTTTCTTTCTGAAAACTAATGGGCCAATTTTCAAAAGCAGCTATGCTCTGGTCCCTATTACTCTGAGTGATAAGAGTCAGTAGTTGGTAGGTGTTTTATTCTTCGGACATCTGCAATCTAAACAAAATGGGCAGGGGGATGCAAGGCCATAAAGAAGAGTTAGCTGGACTGGAGTGAAACAAAGAGATAGAGGGGAAATGTTGGACTGTTATTCTAAAGATTGGATTTGAGGATAACCAGCCAAATAGAGTAACAGCGACGTTAGATGTGTTCTCTGGACCAGTGGCGTAGCCAAGGGTGGGCCCAGGCCCACCCACTACCAACCCACCTATGATGTACTGGCAGGGATCCTCAAGCCCCACCAGCCAAAAATTCCCAACAACTGTCCCTTCTGCATACCTTGTAAATAGCAGATCTTTGCCTGCAGTGAGTAGCAACTGATACATACTGCTCTCAGCAGCCCCACAGCCTTCCCTCTATGTATTCCTGCCTGTGTGGAAACAGGAAGTTGCATCAGAGGGAAGGCTGTGGGGCTAACTTGAGCAGTGTGTATTAGTTGCTGCTTGCTGCTGGTGAAAATCTGCTATTTAAAAGGTATGCAGGAGGGGGGGATGTTTGAGAGACCATATGGCATGTAGGCGAGAGAGGGATAGACCACATCACTTGTGGGACAAGGTGGAGTTCTTCTGCTCACCCATCTTGGGCCCAGGCCCAACCAAAATTTGGTGTCTGGCTACGCCCCTGCTCTGGACATCTGCAGTCTAAAACAGAATGGTGTTTTATTCTTGACATGGAGACAGATCTCTGCTATTTCAAACTATATCAGCAGACATAGAAAAAGCAAACACACAGGACATGAAATTCAATAGGATTTTAACAAGGCAGGAGAGGTTCCTAGCTGATTAAATCCCATTGAGTACATTGCAGAGATGAAGTCCAGCACCTAAAACACTTGAGGTCCTTATACCCTGAAGCAGCTTATTGCGAAACTGCTAGCCACAGTTGGTTGTGGGGCTGTCTGGGGACCTTTAAAAATAAGTTTCCCTTACATTCTTGGGTGCTTTTCTTTTTGTTTGTTTTTGAAATTGGTGAGTCTTGTATCTGTTTTTGTGGAGGTTTTCTGCCAATGAAGTAAAACATACAAATCAATTCAATTTTAATGATGAGTGCTTGAAAGACTAACTGAGATTCTGAAGCTTTTTCCTCCATATACCAAAAACAGTATAACAGTAATAATACAAGTAAAGAAAATGTAATAACAAATAACACTTAAATATGCCATTGAGTAATATGATGTAGTATCCCCAGTTGTGTGGAGATGCGATTGGTTGATTTGTTATAGCATCTTTACTCTTTCTTTGGTGGTCCTGAATTTACACAGGCACCAGCAATTTTCAGTGAGTAGGACCACTTAAATAGCAGTGGTAACTATGCCCAGTTAGGCAGGTACAGCCTCACACCTTTGGAATGGGCTACTAAAAGGCTTGAGAGCTGAGGTTAGCTTGAAAAAATTTAAGATCTGTTTCTATGGGATCGCAGGAGGGGTTGGAGCTGGTCACACAGGTGCTGAATAGTAGCCCTGTCAAACCAGTACCTGGTGAGGCATTGGGCATCAGTGAGGTCAAGGAAACAGGGGTATCTCCTGTGAGGTCTCTGCTCCATAGCCTCTTCCACCTCCAACAAGCTGTGAGCAACCAGTGCAGCCATTTCCCACCACCACAGGTACAACCAACCTCCCCCAAAATAAGCCCTGTGCACACCTCCACCTACTGGACCTAGTGAGTCTAGAGAGCCCCTCCACCAACAGACGACTCCCAGCACTCACTCTCCCACCACCAGCAACCAGTCCTCACACATAGACACCACAACAGCAATCACTCTCCCAACACCAGCACTCAATCCTGACACACACAGCTACAACACAAATCACTCACTCTCCTACCACCAACAACAGTCCTCACACACAGCATCAGCATCACAGAGCACAGTGACAAATTGGGCCTGGACAAACAGAGGAACACAGACAGGTGACAAGCAGGTAAGGGGGTATAATGGGGAGTGTGGAGGAAAGGGGAGAGATACAGAGCAAGAAGCAGGTGTGGTTAGGGGACTAGCAGGTGTGAGCAAAGACCTGGGGAGGTAACACACAGAGGAGGTAAGGCAGGAAATGTAAAGGGAACAATTTAGAGACTGGGGCAAACAGACAAATGTAACACAGCACTCGGCAACTCTTTCTCAAAAACCACCGCTCCTAGCTCTCCACTCTCCAACTCCACAAAATTGCAAATGAGTCAAAAGACAAGTTGACTCTGTTACATGAAATATTATGAGCAGTTCTTAATATCCATTAAAATGTTACAAAAGTGTCACAGTTCTAATATGATGTTAAGAACAGGGGGAAATTGCTCCAAGTACAGCACTGAGTTTTAAGGCGATCTTGCTTTAATCTGATAACAAGTTTTAAAAACGCATGTGCTCAGGACATAACAAACGACCATACGTTTAACTTCAAAAGTTTTATTTATAATACAAAATTAGTTATGCTACAAGCAAGAGCTACCTTAGGGATCTTAGAACAGAAGAATTTGTGCTTAGGAAACAACACAACAGACTTAAATCACAAGTTACTTACAAGTCCATGTTATGGCAGCTGAGAGAGAAAAAGTCTTTTGGAAAAGTTCTATTATTTAGCTGAGTGATGAGCCAGGTGGCAGAGGCATAGCAGGAGGCTGGACATCCTCACAGCTTCTGCAGAGATGGATCTGAGTTGCAGTTGAAGACAAGAAAATTTGCGTTGTGTGGAACACTTCTTTCTTTTATATTCTTAGTTTGCAGGGAGAAATGAGTGCATGCCCTGGATCATTTGCTTCCTGGTTTGTACTGGACTCTGGGTATTTGCAAAGCATTATGGTCCTGGTTTCATTGGTTGGTGTGTAGTTGTAACATGATAAGTCCTTATCTTCTGCACATGTGTGCTGGGTCCTTTGTCTGTAGCCAGCAAGCAGGCAAAATGTTTTTATGGCTTCCTGTTGGTTTATTGCAAGCATCATAGCAGAGAGTTTATTGTAGTAGCTCCTAGGTCTGGTTTTCTGCTATCCCTCTTTGATCACAAAGCATCCTAGCAGATAGTTTATTGTAGTAACTCCTAGGTCTGGTTTTCTGCTATCCATCTTTGATCCTTTGCTGTGTTGATATTTACACCCACAATGGTTTTGATCAGTAGTCTTTTGTTAGGGGGAGGAAGGGGGGAGATAAAAGCCAGACCATAAAGCCAGACCAGTTTCTCTGCTGCAGTCCTTTAAAACTGTATTTTTATATTAGTACCTGATTCAGCACAATTCTACATATTTCAATAATTCTGCTGCATATTTAATACTGACAATTGAACTGACATATCACGCTACAACTCTAACCTTAAACGCTTTTAAAGCAGGTCTAATTGCAGACATTTTTCTTCCCACCAGTAGGAAATCATTTTGCTATCTGTTATGGGTTGGAGACGTCCATCTCGTAAGACCGCCCTTGTTAAGCCCACGATTTCCGACTGGCAGGAAGAAAAATGTTTGCTATCCATTGTGAGCTGGAGACATTCATCCTGTAAGACCACCCAAGTTACGCCCATGTCACACCTATGAAACACCCCCTATTGTAGGCGCATTAAAAATGCACCTTAGTAAACAGGGCCCTAACATACTGTTGTTTTTTACAGAGTTTTTTCTTTTGTTTGATTATACGCTTTGATGAAAACATATATCTGCCTTTTATGCCATTTTTGGACATTTTTTCATTTTGAAAATGAGCCCCCTAGTGTAACAAGTTATGTCACACTAAATTACCAGAAATCACAAAGAATACAAACAACCACAATCAGAACATAAAGAATCATAAAACTTTTCAAAAAGCCATTTTCAGAACCTCAAATAATCTTGCCCTACCCTAAGTTCAACAGGCATAGAATTCCATAGTAAAACTACAGCAAAAGAACAATTTCTTACAAGAGGATTGTAGCCTCAGGAAAGGAGGAGGAGGGACACAAAGTTTATTTCTGTAAATCAACCTACAAGTCTCACGACCAGAGGGCAGATTCCATTTAAAATTTTAAACACAAAAGATAAAATTTTGAATGCAATTCTAGCTGCAATGGGACACCAATGGAAGCTTTCAATAATGGAGTGATGCTGTCAAATTTGGTTTTATAAAGCAGAATCCTAGCTGTCATATTGTGTAGCAATTGGATGTGAAGTATCAAGTTCTTAGAAAGACCCAAGTAGAATGTGTTAAAATAATCAATACATGAAAAAAAAATCAAAGCATACACTATTATTTGCATATTATCTAAAGAGAAATAGGAACAAATCTGACATAATTGAAAAAATACTGAAGAGACTAAGGTGCTCATTTTTAAAGCACTTAGACTTACAAAGTTCCATAGGTTATTATGGAACATTGTAAGTAACTGCTTTGAAAACGAGCCCCATATTAACCTATGTAATTTTGTAAATCTATGTGCTTTGAAAATGAGCCTCCAAACATTTTATACATTGGTTGCATTTTAATTCTGTGTCTAACAATACTCTTAAATGTCAGACAACTGATTGTAATGGAATATATTGACCACCAAACATAGGATTACTTGAAGAGAGTAAGGGAGATTTTTCATTAACCCATAACAAAGTTGTTTTGTCTGAAGTAGATGCCTATTCATCCAGTTGGGAAATTTTTAGAAAACAATAATTCGTATCGTCAAATGTTTTTTGAATAGTGATGATTAGAGGAAAGATGATCTGCACATCATCTGCATAAATGAAATACAATAAACCTAAAGATTTGAGTTCTTTTCCAATGGAACTAAAGAATACATTAAATAAAAACTGGAGATAGCGAGGATCCTTGTGGAACTCCAGAGCCTGGATTCCACTTAGACACACACTCCGCATTTCTGTTAAACTTGTAAGTTCAAAAAAAAAAATTTTAACTTTTTTTAAAAATTAAAAAAAAAAGCAGTGAATCAGGTCAGAACTGGCCCTGAAATTCCAATTGATTCCAACTTATTAAATAACAGATCATGATCAACCAGGTCATCAGCCACAGTCGATCAGTAAACTGAGTTCACTAACAAGAGATCGTAAACAAGTTTCAATGTTTTAAAATTTTCAAAAACCAAACTGCAGATGATCCAATAAATTGAATTTATCCAGGTATTCTTAGAGATATAAAGCTACCAAAGCTTCAGGAATGTTTGCCAAGAAAGGGATATTGGCTAAGGTGTGATAATTAGCACAATTATCAGTTGGTTTACAGGAATCTTTCAAGATAGGTTGAAATGGTGCTAATACTGAGTGGACAACACCTTTGTGCAAACATCAGATTTAAAAAAAAACCTGTAACCAGAAAAGTCCTGCTCGTGGAAGAATTTTTACCATTGCCACCAGACATGGATCAAGATCTCAATGACCCTTGCTCGGTTTTAAAACTGACTTTAAAAGAACAGTAGGAGAGATCACAGCAAAGCAGCACCAGTAACAATCTACTGGAATCTCATTGGAATCTGGAATTAAGGGTTCATCCATGTTTAGTGAAGGCTCCTTATTTAACATCTGAAGTCTTGTAGTGGCAATTTTTTGTTTAA
This sequence comes from Microcaecilia unicolor, assembly GCF_901765095.1. Classification (NCBI taxonomy): domain Eukaryota; kingdom Metazoa; phylum Chordata; class Amphibia; order Gymnophiona; family Siphonopidae; genus Microcaecilia; species Microcaecilia unicolor. Next base: position 288,621,035 of record NC_044031.1, on the reverse strand, counting down.
AGTAGTTTGTTAACTCCGAAGCAGAGGGACAAAACTGATCAACATCCATAGAGGGATCTTTAAATAGAGAATTTACAATGTGAAACAGTGAACAAGATTCTTTTGCTTGTCTGTGGATTCTGTCAGAATAATATGAATTTTTAGTTGCACTGATAGCTAAATTACATTCTAATATTTTTATTCCAGTTTAACTTGTCACTATCCTCTCAAGAAGAATTCCAGAGTCTTTCCAACTTCCTGCATTCTCTCTTTGTTTCTGATAATAAGGTGGTATACCGAGGAGAGGAAATTACTTTACTTGATGGTTTTATAAGGTGCTACTTAACAACAAGTTTAGATAATTCATCATTCCAGTTTACAATCATCCGGTCAATGTTAGTAGTAGGAAGCTTTGTAAACAGAAGATTAGTTTATGTAGCAAGCATATCCTTATCAAATCTAGATCTCACTTTTTTTTTTTACACAACAGATTCATGCTGTTGGTGAGTTGAGTCTGTCTGTATAAACAGATTGAATTCTGGCTTCAAGTGATCAGTCCAACTAAAGGGGATGACCAATACACCATCAGACAGATACCTGGTGACAAGATTAATCAGAGACCAACACTCCATTGAAAGCATGACCAGCAGTGTGAGTGGTTGGGGTAGGCAACTAGTTCAGAAATGTCAAGAACTCCATAAAAAATTAAATTAATGGATCATTGGTATTCTCTAAGTGTAAATTAGAATCACCTAAAACTACATTGTATTTAAAAAGTACACAATGCTGAGCAATCTGTAGCATCAAACTTTCCAAAGAGGTGTATGAATATACAGGAGTGCAACAGACTAAAAAAATTCCAATGGGATCACAATTTCATGACAAACCAACTGCTAAGCATGAAAACTCAAATCCATGTTCAGATTAAGCTTTCATTAATGTAACAGATAGCCAACTCCTAAAAAGAACAAGTACTCTACAACCTTTTTTTGGGTCACATGAGAACAATACAAAGATTTAAACCCTGGTGAAAGCAGAATATAATCAGTAGCCCTCTTTAGTGGTCAACCAAGTTTCTGTGAACAAAGCTAACCCCACATCAGAATCCCCAATTATATCTCTAATCAGGTCTAATTTGTTACAAACTGATCTTGCATTAATGTACTACTACTACTTAGCATTTCTATAGTGCTGCCAGGGTTACGCAGCGCTGTACAAGTTTAGCATGGGGAAGGACAGTCCCTGCTCAAGAGAGCTTACAATCTAAAGGTTACAAACTATGTAGTCAGTGTAGGTAACTTACAACTTAGGTAGTCAATGTAGGTAGCTTACAATCTAAAGGTTATAAACTATGTAGTCAGTGTAGGTGACATGAATGGGGAAGGTGGTTAGGCGCCAAAAGCAAGGGAGAAGAGATGGGCTTTGAGTAAGGACTTGAAGATGGGCAGGGAGGGCGCATGGCGTATGGGCTCGGGAAGTCTGTTCCAGGCATAAGGTGATGTGAGGCAGAAGGGGCAGAGTCTGGAGTTAGCGGTGGTAGAGAAGGGTACAGATTGTAGTGATTTGTCCTGAGAGCAGAGGTTACGGGTGGGAACATACGGGGAGAGGAGGGTAGAGAGGTAAAGGGGGGCTGCAGATTGAGTGCACTTGAAGGTCAATAGGAGAAGCTTGAACTGTATACGGTAGCGGATCGGGAGCCAGTGAAGCGACTTGAGGAGAGGGGTGATATGAGAGTATTGATTCACACGGTAGATAAGATGTGCGGCGGAATTTTGGACAGATTGAAGGGGGGATAGATGGCTAAGCGGGAGGCCAGCGAGAAGAAGGTTGCAATAGTCAAGACGAGAGGTAACGAGCGAGTGGACGAGGGTTCGGGTGGTCTGTTCAGAGAGGAATGGGCGAATTTTGCTAATATTAAAGAGGAAGAAGCGACAGGTTTTAGCTGTCTGCTGGATATGGGCAGAGAAGGAGAGGGAGGAGTCGAAGATGACTCCGAGATTGCGGGCTGAAGAGACGGGGAGGATGAGGGCATTGTCAACAGAGACGGAAAGTGGGGGAAGAGGAGAAGAGGGTTTGGGTGGAAAGACAAGGAGCTCGGTCTTTGCCATGTTCAGTTTCAGATGCCGGTTGGACATCCAGGCAGCGATGTCAGAGAGGCAGGCCAAAACTTTGGCCTGGGTTTCGACTGTGATGTCGGGAGTGGAGAGATAAAGCTGGGTGTCATCAGCATAGAGATGGTACTGGAAACCATGTGATGAGATCAGCGAGCCCAGGGAAGAGGTGTAGATCGAGAAAAGAAGCGGTCCAAGGACAGATCCTTGAGGAACCCCAACAGAGAGCGGGATGGGGGTGGAAGAAAAGCCATTAGAAAATACTCTGAAGGTGCGTTGGGAAAGGTATGAAGAGAACCAGGAGAGGACGGAGCCCTGGAACCCAAATGAGGACAGTGTGTCAAGAAGTAAATTATGATTAACGGTGTCAAAGGCGGCCGATAGGTCGAGGAGGATGAGGATGGAATAGTGATCTTGCATTAATGTACAGGTAATAGGGACATTTTTTAAATCTATTGGAAAGAAACTATCAAACACATCACTCCAATATAGTGTCATACTGGGGATTCAGATCTGAAGGATAAAATATATTAAATTTTAAAAAATAGCCTCAGTGTAACAGGGAGCTTGACTTTTATGCTCCACTGTAAATATTACCATCACAGGCTTCCACCACCTTCAGAAAAAAACACAGAGAAAAACTCCCAGAATATTTCAAAAATTCTAAAGAAGTGGGAGAAAAGTCTGTGTTTAAAAAACAGAAGGGAGGGTAACACAATTTAACACAATACAGATCCAAATACCCACAACACTAAATCTCACTATGAATATAAATCACCCAAATAGACACTAATTAGCAATCCCTCACTAGACTAAAATCCTCATTCAAACAGAGAAGCCTTCCTGCAAGTAAAGAAAATTCAAAATAGAGCAAAAACTCTTATAACATTGCTAGAATTGCTTAAACTTCCATCCTTACTAATGAATGGATTCTAATTCTGACAAAAAGTAAACTTTACTTAGCTCAGAACATCCAAATTGTCCTGACAGAAGTGCAGCCTCATAGGATTTTCACAGTCTGTGGGGTTTCTCCAAAATTAAAGTATCCAATTTATATTATCCTTCTGGCAAAAAATGTCCAATTTCCTTGTTTCTCAAAATCTATTGGAGCAATGTTAATCCTAGTCAGAGTTCTCTGTTTCAGTTTATTTCTTTTCTTGTTACTGGTATGGAAACCATAATGTCCTTGTCGCTGGATAACTGAAATATTTTGAACCGGCTGACAGTAAACTAAAACATCTCTGTGACCATGCTAACTGCGAATTCACTGGGCATTTTACAATACAAAGAGGAATGGGAAACTGAATTTCAAAGCCGCACATCTTGGACACTGGGAAAACAAATAAAATAATAAAGAAAATAAAATCTCAAAAATAAACCAAACCATAATGTTGAGTCAAAAATCCTAAAACAAAACATTTTAAAGGTTAAAAATAAAAACCCTTTCAGTTGCCCCCAAAGTTGTCCACAAATGCACATATTAAGGGGCAGGACATACCCCTTTAGTGTGCCCCTTTGGCAGCTTACCACCAAAGTATGCCATGTTTTTCTGGCAAAAATTAGGTGGAAGTAATGTCATCAAAGGGTGGGGGGCAATGCCATCCACCCAAAGCTCACTGCCAAGCTGATGATTCCATCAAAAACAAGAGAGGCAGAAGGTGAATCCCCAATAGCAGCATTAAGTTGTACAGAATATATAGAGATTTATATTGTTTTCACAAAGCCAATTAGACAAAACAATACTGTAGAATAAGAGTAGGCCAGATTTAAAATTATGGCATCCGGAGGCAGAGGTGCGGAGGGAAGTCCCCTGAAGATTGGAGGATGTTAGGTCCCAAGCTCAGTTTTTAGGCACTTTCTGAAGTTGGTTTCCTATGCCTAAAATCTAGCCCTGAATAAAACATTAAACAAGTACAGAGTGCAAAATAAATGCTATATAAACAGAAAGCAACTAAATTACTGTTTTCTGAAAGAATCACTTAGAGATTCATAGTCTACTTGCTCTTTCAGTGACTATATCATGTCATCTAGAAGCTACTAGATTATTAAAAGGTTGCTAGAGCTAATGTCACAGCAGATCATTCAATTTACCCTGGGTCAACTATTGTTACTTACGATGAAGAAACAGAGATCAGTGACCTTTTTTTTATGTATGAAGTAATTGCCACTGAATCAGGATCCAACTATTTCACAGTTCTGCTGTAGCTACTCTCAAGACTTGTTTTGTGCTAATCCTTTCTACTATATTATTTTTTCTGTTTACACCTTGACTACAAGAAAAACAAAGTAACCATTTAATGTATAGACACTGCATTAATTACATTAGCAATGCTGAACTATTCCTCAAACAGTGGTTCCCAAGCCTGTCCTGGTGAAAACCCACACTGTCAGGTTTTCAGAACATCCACAATGAATATCGATGAGTGAGATTTGCACGCAGTAGAAGAGATGCATGAAAAATCAGGCATCATTCCCACTCCTGCAAACCTTGCCTTGCAATAAAGTAAGGGGCGGGATGGTGCACTTTATTTGCTAGGTGGGAAGTAAGGTTGCATTTGGTTTTCACGTGGGGATGGGCTGGAAAGCACAGGAGGCTAGGTCAGTAGGAGGGGCTAACAGGAGCAAAGGAATTCTCTCACACAAGTAGGAAAGCCTGCTAAGTTAGAAAAAAACAGATCTGGAGCACCATCTTTATGATGACAATAGTAAGTTTGGCCCCCTATATACAAAAGTGCACTAAGGTTTTGCACCTGATGCATGTTAAAAAGTTCAAAATGTAAGTGCAGTTTGTGTGAGAGCTTCCATGCAAGTAATGCAGGACAAATTCCACTACCACTCATTAATTGCAAGGAAGACTAGATGGAATGCAGTGTATATTATCATCATAGCTAAGAGCTTTGATTCAAGGCCTGACTTTGGTTCAGGATCTAAAATGAGAGAAAATCTTATAGGCCCATGACTCTAACCTGAACTTCAGTGTGACTGCAGAACTCATAATCTGTTGTGCCACTCTCATGCAACAGAATGAGAAGCAGGCGTAGGTGGAAAAACAGAGTAACATCGTTTAGCAACATGGTGGTCACAGATATTTTAGTGAAAAATAGAACAAGATAACTCCTCAGGAAGACGACTTAGTCTTCCAGGAAGAGCTAGTCCATTATTAGCTTTTCCAGTAAATACTAACCACATTATTATAATAGCCAATCAGTATTAACTATAATATTAGTATAGATCCGATAAGGTGTAATTACTGTCATATTACCTATATCCTGAATGGACGTATAAAAATGAGTATATGTCCTACTTCAATAGAGAGACAGTCACAGCCAGTACCTTTGTGCAAGCAGGGCTGCCCTCCCATGAGAAACCAATCAATTGGAATAAATCCTATTGCTTTCTCATAAGTAGTCTTGAGTCTTTTGTATCTGCAAATTGGCTTTAGCTGGTAATTTGGGGTGAGGGCGAAAAAGACCCTAAAATAAAACATTAGAGACTCAGACCCAGAGAACACCTATGTGTAGCTGTGGTACTGTACTCCCATAAGCAATTGATTGTACATATACTTGGAGAATAATAAATACAAGTATTTGAACGCTTATATATTCTTTGTAGTCTCAGATACAGCAGTACTTTTGTATAGCAATGTTCCGTACTCCCAGTGAGATATCACTGATCTGCTAATTGTACAAATACTTGGAAAGAAATAAGGTATCTAATTAAATTCCTAGAGAGATGCAGCCTTGGGTGATTTATCTCTTCCTAGGTATTGGTGGATAGACCACCATATTGGGAGGGATAAATTCATCCTAAAAAATACAGCAGAAAGCTATGCTTCTGGAGATGTACCTAACTGCATCACATAATCTGCCTCATCAGCACCTATTACAAAGTGACAGCCACAGAGTTACCTGTAAAGAATAGTCCCCACCCATTCCATACCTCAAAATTATGATTTCTGCATTAGTTGTTTTAGCATGACAACTTCCCAGGTACACAATCTTGAGTTTTCGATCCTTTAATATCCACGAAGGTCCTCGCTAAAGAAAGTTATATGTGCTGTTTATTACAAGCTATGTTTGTTGCATAGGCTTCATGATTTTCTTCCTATTGACAATTTTAGAACTATGCTGCAGGCACTTGTTTTTACTAAATTGAATTATTGTAACTCTGTATTTAGAGTTGCCTAAATACCTTTACAAGCATTGCAGATGATTCAATATGTGACAGCCTGGATGTTTGTCAGAGTCATACTGGTTTGAACATATTTCCCACCTGGTGGCACTGCACTAATGGACTGTCACTTGGAGGATTAAATATGCAATTTTGAGTAATTCATCCAGCCTTAAGCGGGGATGTCCCTCATTACATGAACACTAGAAAATGTATAAATCAGTGTATTCACGGAGATCAGAGAGGTCTTGTCGGTTACAAAGACTAGAGGGAATGCAATGAAGCTACAAAGTAGTAAATTTAGAATAACGCAGAGAAAATATTTCTTCTCCCCACATGCAATTAAACTCTGAAATTCATTGCCAGAGAATGTGGTTAATTCAGTTAGCTTAGCAGGGTTTAAAAAAGGTTTGAATCCCCGCTTGAAGTAAGTATACATAGGAAATCAAATACATTAGCGTTTAACTTTAAAAAGGAGACTATGATAAAATGAGAAGAACAGTCAAAAAAAACAGAGGAGCGGCTGTGAGGGTCAAAAATTTACATCGGGTGTGGATGCTGTTCAAAAACACCATCCTGGAAGCCCAGGCCAAATATATTCCATGTATTAAAAAAGGAGGACCGAAGACCAAACGACAGCTGACATGGTTAAAAAGTGAGGAGAAGGAAGCTATTAGAGCTAAAAGAAAATCCTTCAGAAAATGGAAGAAGGAACCGACTGAAAATAATAAGAAACAGCATAAGGAATGTCAATTCAAATGCAAAGCGCTGATAAGGAAGGCTAAGAGGGACTTTGAGAAAAAGATTGCATTGGAGGCAAAAACACATAGTAAAATTTTTTTTAGATATATTAAAGCAGGAAGCCAGCAAAAGAATCGGTTGGACCGCTAGATGACCGAGGAGTAAAAGGGGCGATCAGATAAGACAAAGCTGTAGCAGAGAGATTAAATGACTTCTTTGCTTCGGTCTTCACCGAGGAAGATTTGGGTGGAATACTGGTGCCAGAAATGGTATTTGAAGCTGACAAGTCGGAGAAACTTAATGAATTCTCTGTAAACCTGGAGGATGTAATGGGGGCAGTTCTACAAACTGAAGAGTAGCAAATCTCCTGGACCAGATGGTATTCATCCCAGAGTACTGATAGAACTGAAAAATGAACTTGTGGAGTTATTGTTAGTAATATATAATTTATCCTTAAAATCGAGCGTGATACCAGAAGATTGGAGGGTGGCCAGTGTAACGCTGATTTTTTTAAAAGGTTCCAGAGGAGATCTGGGAAATTATAGACCGGTGTCTGATGTCAGTGCCGGGCAAAATGGTAAAGACTATTATAAAGAACAAAATTACAGAGCATATTCAAAAGCATGGATTAATGAGACAAAGTCAACATGGATTTAGTGAAGGGAAATCTTGCCTCACCAATCTACTACATTTCTTTGAAGGGGTGAACATATGGATAAAGGTGAGCCGGTTGATATTGTGTATCTGGATTTTCAGAAGGCATCTGACAAAGTACCTCATGAAAGACTCCAGAGGAAATAAGAGAGTCATGGGATAGGAGTCAGTGTTCTATTGTAGATTAAAAACTGGTTAAAAGATAGAAAACAGAGAGTAGGGTTAAATGGTCAGTATTCTCAATGGAGAAGGGTAGTTAGTGGGGTTCCCCAGGGGTCTGAGCTGGGACCGCTGCTTTTTAACATATTTATAAATGACCTAGAGATGGGAGTAACTAGTGAGGTAATTAAATTTGTTGATGACACAAAGCTATTCAAAGTCGTTAAATCGCAGGAGGATTGTGAAAAATTACAAGAGGACCTTACAAGACTGGGAGACTGGGCGTCTAAATGGCAGATGACGTTTAATGTGAGCAAGTGCAAAGTGATGCATGTGGGAAAGAGGACCCTGAATTATAGCTACATCATGCAAGGTTCCACGTTAGGAGTCATGGACCAAGAAAGATATAGTGGAATTAGAAAAGAAAAGATGCAGAGAAGGGCAACGAAAATAATAAAGAGGATGGGACGACTTCCCTATGAGGAAAGGCTAAAGTGGCTAGGGCTCTTCAGCTTAGAGAAAAGGTGGCTGAGGGGAGATATGATAGATGTCTATAAAATAATGAGTGGAGTGGAATGGGTAGATGTGAAGCGTCTGTTCACGCTTTCCAAAAATACTAGGACTAGGGGTCATGCGATGAAGCTACAATGTAGTAAATTTAAAACAAATCTGAGAAAATATTTCTTCACTCAACATGTAATTAAACTCTGGAATTTATTGCCAGAGAATGTAGTAAAGGCGGTTAGCTTAGCGGAGTTTTAAAAAGGTTTGGACGGCTTCCTAAAGAACAAGTCCATAGACCATTATTAAATGGACTTGGGGAGAATCCACTATTTCTGGAATTAGCAGTATACAATATTTTGTATTTTTTGGGATCTTGCCAGATATTTGTGACCTGGATTGGCCACTGTTGGAAACAGGATGCTGGGCTTGATGGACCTTTGGTCTTTTCCAGTATGGCAATACTTATGTACTTATGCAAAAAAAAAAAAAAAAATGAAATGGTCATTCAATAAGTTAACCACTTGCCACGTAGCCATTTCCTGGGTGAGCCCTTACCGCCACCCTCTTTAGAAGGCGGTAAGGGCTTCCGAGCTAATCCACCAGTAACCAGGCAGCATGTGGTGCTGGGTAAGCGCCCGGTATAAACATTTTAAAAATATAGTTCAAGCACCAGAAATGGTGCGTGGTTGGGGCAGGCACTACAGACAGGCTTCTGCGGTAGCCCAGCGGTCGTGACAGCTCGCTGCATGGCAAGCCCGCGGTGGGTTTGCCACACTTTAATAAAAAGGCCCCTAAGTGACTTGTCTAGAGTCACAAGGAGCTACAGTGGGATAAAATAAGTAAATAACATGCAATTAATTGTGATTAAAATTTTAATCGAATTGCACTCGTAATTCAAAGATATTTTGAGATATGTTTTGATTTTAGTATTAACTTCACGGTTTAAAAAAAAAATTAAACCACCCTGGGAAGGTTTTCAATGGATTTGTTGACTCATTGTGTTTTTCCTTCCTAAGTGAAAGCAGTAGTTTACTCATAGTGTGACATGATATATAGTGGAAAATTGTTGTATTTAGTCTATCTTTTATGATAAAGATGCCACTAACCTCATTGGTTTGTTGTATTCTTATAAACTTAAAACATGCACAAGAAACGACGTGCTGTGACTCATGTACAGGCATGTTCAGAAGCAGATTGTAGGCAGAATTAAGAATAAAATTGCAGAGCATATACAAAAACATGGACTGATGAGACAAAGTCAGCACGGATTTAGTGAAGGGAAGTCTTGCCTCACCAATCTAATGCATTTTTTTGAGGGGGTAAGCAAACATGTGGACAATGGGGAGCCGGTTGATATTGTATATCTGGATTTTCAGAAGGCGTTTGACAAAGTGCCGCACGAAAGACTCCTGAAGAAATTGCAGAGTCATGGAATCGGAGGTAGGGTATTATTATGGATTAAGAACTGGTTGAAAGATAGGAGGAAGCAGAGAGTAGGATTGCGTGGCCAGTATTCTCAGTGGAGGAGGGTAGTTAGTGGGGTCCCGCAGGGGTCTGTGCTGGGTCCGTTGCTTTTTAATGTATTTATAAATGACCTAGAGATGGGAATAACTAGTGAGGTAATTAAATTCGCCGATGACACAAAATTATTCAGGGTCGTCAAGTCGCAGGAGGAATGTGAACGATTACAGGAGGACCTTGCGAGACTGGGAGATTGGGCGTGCAAGTGGCAGATGAAGTTCAATGTTGACAAGTGCAAA